>NW_020454139.1:2568542-2581895 GCF_003342845.1 Nothoprocta perdicaria | reverse complement strand
GAAAAAAAAAAAAAAAAAAAAAAAACCCAAAACAAAACAAACAAACAAAAAAAAGAAACCAAAAGCTTTCTAGAAAAAAAAAAAAAAAAAACCCAAAACAAAACAAACAAACAAAAAAAAGAAACCAAAAGCTTTCTAGGGAGGCAAAAATCTTTGAAATTGGTCTTCTTGATGTCTAAAAATATGGATTCTGCTTTCAAGTATGGAGAGTTTTCTTCACTGTTTAAGACATGATATGCAGCTACCACCCATAAGCTTTAGTCCAAACTGCTTTCTTCTTGAACTCTGAGAGAGACCTCAAGGCCAGAAGTGTAACTGTGAAAAGAAGCACAAATTCCATTAGCATACTGCCCAGACTGCAAAATCTGCATGAGCATTCCACTAATCATTTTGCTGTAAAATGTACAGATTCAGTCTCCTCTTAGTGAACCTTTTCATTATTTTTTCATGGTTAGCCTATGAGTTTCTGATGCTGCTTCCACTGTCCACCAAGTACACGAGTTCTTACATTCCTCTGAAATGGGAGGCTGTGCTGGACTTTTCATTTGTTTTTTCCTTTGGGGGGTGGGTGGGCATGTTTTTCATTCAAACCATATCATATGATCTGCTAATTAGACCACCACTTTGAAAGAGCACATAGGCCAATCAAAAACTTGAACCCTAGAAGGAATCATCCAAGAAAGGAGATGGAAGCAGTGTGAAGGACTGAAATGTATGAATCTTTAAATCTTCTGTGCAATTCACTGACTTACTGATTCATTGATTTATTCAGTGATTCAAGGGTTCATGTTTTGGAGCAAAATTGAGTTAAAAATCAGTCACATGAATTCAGGAGGGAATCTGATGTTCTAGTATTTAAGAAAAGCTCACAGGAAACTTTGATTCATTCTTAACCACAGCACAGTGAGTGTATATATATATGTATGTTATACATTTATGTATGTTTGTGTGTGCAGAATCAGATGAGATTCCCCAATAAACTTCAGCATTGTTTCTGCTGTTCTAAGCTTATGTTCTCCAGAAATTAAGATGACATAAYATCAGAAGTTTGAAACTGTTCACACACAGTTGCTCAAGATTACAGGTCCTCCAAAAAAAGCTAGTTCTCCTAGTAATGTGAAGAAGATTATAATCAGATTTCATGAAGCCATGTTTAGGAGCAGTAAATCAGATTCAAATGATATGCCTAAAGGTACTGGAAGAAAGACAGGCTCCATTCATTCAGGAATATTTCTGGTATTTTAAATTTACTCACATATAGCTCACATAATCTATATGAACAATGGTGTGTAAGCTAAAGCGAAAGAGTATTACTGCAGTTCAAATTATGTGCTAGCCTTCACCTTTATTTCACCTTTCTTGTCAACAGCTCCCTCTGTTTTTCCTGACAGKACACAACATTAGACTTTGAATTGTGGAGAAGGGACAAGAGACAATGAAATCCCGAGCTGAAAATAAAGAAATTGCCATGGATTTGTTATTATAGCATTGGAGGGACTCCAAACCGGTTATTCATTCCGTTTGGTTTTAAGGATTACTTTAAAAAAAAATGACAGACCAATCAGCAAAACGGGCTTATAGAATCAGGTAAACCTGAAGGTTTCTTCGATTTTCAGGGGCACACCATGAGGATCAACAGATTAGATATCAAAGAACTTAAGACATTAAGAAAACAGGAGTCTTATTTCACAGAATCCTTAAGCTTGGAAGGGACCTCTAGAAACCATCTAGTGCAACCCCCTGCTCCAGCAGGGACACCCAGAGCACGGGGCACAGGGCGGCATCCAGGCGGGTTGGGAAGATCTCCAGAGAAGGAGAYTCCACAGCCTCCCTGGGCAGCCTGTGCCAGGGCTCTGGCACCCTCACTGTCAAGAAATCTTTCCTTAAGTTCCTGTGGAACTTTTGGTGCCTCAGCTTGTGGCCATTTCCTCTAGTCCTGTTGCTGGCCACAACTGAAAAGAGGCCGCCCCCTCCTCCTCACTGCCTCCCTTGAGGTGTTTATAGACACTGATCAGGTCCCCCCTCAGCCTCCTCTTCTCCAGGCTGAACAGGCCCAGCTCCCTCAGCCTTTGCTCACAGGGTAGATGTTCCAGGCCCCTGATCATCCTGGTAGCCCTGCGCTGGACTCTCTCCAGCAGCTCCACATCCCTCTTGTACTGGGGAGCCCAGAACTGGACGCAGTACTCCAGATGTGGCCTCACCAGGGCTGAGTAGAGGGGGATGATCCCCTCCCTCGACCTGCTGGAGACGCTTTTCTTAATGCACCCCAGGATCCCGTTGGCCTYCTTGGCCACCAGGGCACACTGCTGCCTCATGGTCAWCTTGTCGTCCACCATGACACCCAGGTCCCTCTCTGCGGGGCTGCTCTCCAGCAGGTCAGTCCCCAGCCTGTCCTGGTGTCTGGGGTTWTTCCTCCCCAGCACCTCCACATCCCTCTTATGAAGGTTCCCCTCAGGGAAACACATAGCTCTCCTTACATATGCTTCTAGTATGGATTCATCACACTGCTTTTAACAAACTAGATTTTTCTCTATATATATGGAAAGAGAAAGACCCAAATAAAATACTCTACCTTTTAGTAGATCCTTGGAAGATTTTGATAATGCTTCCTGAGGACTATCCACCATACTGGTAAGCCAGTCAATAATCTAAAAATTGAAATAAAAGGAAAAATCCAGATGAAAGGGGAGTTTGTATCAGAGGACCACAAATTCTTTTCAGGTTGATAGGCAACATCTCATTACAATTAAACCTCAGTAACTACTATGGACATGTCAAATTAGGCACAATTTTACACACTTCTTTTTCAAGTAATTAGTAATTATTTTTCAAGTCAAATGCAATATGCTTGAAAATAAAATGACACATTACAAGCTGGAAGGAGGAACTCTGATTGCTATAAACTGCAACTGTGACGATGTCCAATTGCAGAGGACCTGATTTTATTGTTTTCTTGTTTTATTGTTTAAGACTAACTTGCTACCAGTTGCCCAGTAGCCACTATGAGTTTGACTTCCAACACTGGATTGTTCTTTATTTCCTTGCAACTTGCACAKTTTACTTGAGAACACACATTACAACTGAGGTAACTTATGTCTCAAGCAAGTCCATGCATCACAAGGAGTAGGTACAAAGGAAACAACTATTTCACTTAAGACATGAACTGACTCTAAGGTGTTTTGTAACCCTTATATGCAATTTTACCTTTTGTGCCTGTTCTTTCCAAGGCTCTTTAGCTAGCAAGAGGGTAATGCTACTTGGTAAGAGAGTTAGAGTCTCTTCCACAGTGAGCTTGTCAGTGGGGTATTTGCCAATGTGATCTTCAGACTGTTCTGGTAATAGCGTTTGGTGCTTCCATGGTGACCAGTTGGCACTAAGGCCAAGCAACAGTGGTGCACCATGGTCAGCCCAGGCAACCACAGAAGCTGCAAACACCCACAAGAGGAAGTCTACCACCTAAAGAGGGAAAAGATAAAAGTGCAACTCATTAATAACAATTCATTGAAGATAACTCATAAATTTAGTAATAGAGCAAAAATTATACATTGGCATAGTTTTCAACAAACTATTCCTGGAGTTGTCACCTGAAAAACATATCTAACTTTCAAAAAGCAAGAACTAAAAATTTTTAATATTCTGTCACAATTTGAGGCAGAACAAAACAAAACAAAAAACTCCAATACCCCTTAAAAAACAAAATCTAAAATGTCTACAAAAAAAGAAGCTAATGAAGTTCTCAACCTTTCAGTCAAGACAGACCAACCATTCATTTTAAGTGGGGAACTTCAGGAGGTAGCTGACACTTAAGGGAAATTAGATAAATGGACACTTGTGTGATATTGCATGCATTTGGGAAATATTGCAGCAATACAACAAACGCTTTTCTAACCCAAGCAGCAATTTATGTCCTGAAACAGAAGATTTAAATGACTGAACAGCTGTAATAATGAACAATACTTACACTCTAAAATGTCCTAACTCCCTTTGAAACATTAGCTGGAAAGTTCTGACCTGACAATTCTATTAGCAGACTTAAGCTGTAAGTGTTCTAAAACACAGCAAGTTTGAAGCAATTACTTCCTCTAAAAACGTTTTTTCTTTCACAATTTAGATGACATAGTTACTTGAAAGCAAGAGTTTCAAACACACACACACAYATTTATAAAATAAAGGGAGGAGAATTTCTCCATGGAAATAAGCTGATAGCTTTTTAAAAGATAAAAGCATGGGAAATAACATTGCTGACACAGACCATATGTTATGTTGGAAACCCTTTTTCTCTTTCCTGAAAGAAACAAATTATTTTCACAGTACCTACCTCTCTAAGATTCACATTTTGTACAGGTGTTGACTTGTATACAACATTTGTGATATAGCCCATCAGCTCCAGCAGCCAGTCCATTCTTTTCATCACTCCTGAAAAAACAAGACTGGTTTGTATCAAATACTAGAATGTGTTTATTTTTTTTTCTTTAAAGACGCATGTAAATTCACTATAGCCACAAAGCACTCACTATGAAGGAACAATCACCAGTACCATAACAATATTCAATTTACAGTTGCCAGTGGCAGAAGGCACAGGGACAATTAAACAACACTGTAATTCAGTAGTGTAGTTCTGTAACACACAGAACATACAGAACATGTAGTTCTGTAACACACAGAACATCCTGGAAGAGCCAGGATTTCACATGAAAGGTTGCAGATCCAACTATCCCAGTCTTCACTGAGGTCCTTCCCCCAAATACTTTTTCAAACTTTAGCATGGGTGACACTGTACACTTGTGGGGAGTCTTTTATCAAATCCTCCCACAAGAAGAAAGAATCTCTACAGCACAGCAACACCTACAAGCATTATCAGTCCTCAATGCAAAGACGCAACCTATATTACCCTCAGAGCAGTATTTCTTATTTCTACTTCATGAAGTTTGTCAGAGCTAGTAATATCTTTCTCTTCATGGATTTAGATTCTCCTGCCCGAGATGTGTTCTGCCTCCAACATACAAGCAATTACATTTATCTCATCTCCGGATTTGAGACCATGTCACTTCATGACTCCTGCTGCATTTACATGACTTCATGACTCCTGCTGATGCATTTACATGCATCCTTTTCCATTTTGCTTCCTCTTTTACTCCAAGAACTTCATTCCACTAATTCAAAATTCACCGCTTGCTGCTTGAAGTTCTTCAGCCACAGCTGAAGCCTTAAGCACTTGCAATAAAATACTTGAGAACTGTTCTGTGAACAACTGAATCAGTAGAAGGTCCTGCTGACATGAGAATGGAGATATCTCCTTCTTCCCTCTCCCTACACCTCTTATCTTCCTCATTCTGTATGATTACAATATTTTTCTTGCACTATCTCCAGTGCTTATCAGGTCCTCGGCTGAGTTAACCCAGATCATTAACTCAGCAGAAAATTAACTGCTGCCGTGGGAAGGAAGAAGGGTTATTTTCTAGTTTTGTTAAGGCATCTCAAGTTGTTCAGAAGAGCATGTTATTTCCCTTACTCTATCAATTTCATAGGACCCTCACCTGTTGTGCCACACACTGATAATTCTGACATTAACTCTTAAAGACAGCAAGGCTGTACAATTACAAGGCTGTATTATCAGTCTCTAATGTGCTGGGTCTATTTCTAACACTATTTTATTCTGAAAAAAAAAAAAAAACCCTCAAGAAATACTGATCTAAAATTGTGGTCTGCAAACCATCTGGCAGAGATAAGTGGTTTGATGCTGATTCAAGGAGCTTAAATAACTTAAAGCACGAAAACCAATGTTTGATATAAGTATGTGAAGAGCTAAAAAAAAMCCCAAACAAACAAAAAACACCCCAAAACCCCTAAAAATTAGAACTAGTTTCTAAGACAGAGAAGCCTGAAAACTGTTTGGTTAGGCTATGTGAAAAATATTTTAAAAGTATCAGTTCAGACTCATAAATATTTATGTTGCTGTTCACTCTTCAAGTCYGGTCTTACCTGTGTTTTCATGGCTCACAATTCGAGTGTGATATAAACCATGTAAGAGCATCCATGCAATAGATGCTTTTTGGTGATACTCTGTCACAGTGTCAATTAAGGCACTCAAGCTCATCAGAGGCAGTCTGCCTTGAGAAATTAAATACATTTTGGTGAAGGTGGCCTTCTCTACATTGTTCTGAAAATAAAACAAAAATATAAGTTAAAACATGTCCCTTTCATGAGAGCAGTACAAAAGGCTGTATTCTTGTTTCTGAACACAGAAGGAATTTCTGGTTATCAGGTTCATTTTCTATAAGATAGAAGACTAAAAAGACACCAGATTGCRTGTACTACTTGAATTCTGTATGCTTCTAAGAACATTTTAACTCAATACACCTAGACTGCTTCCACATTGCTTCCCACAATCCCCCTTAGTGTCCAACCAGCAGCAGTTCGACAGTTAAGTGGAGCCTTAAATCTTCCTGGCAAGACAGCATCATTGCAGGGACAACAAAGACTTTTCAATGAGAAATCACAACTTAAGTGAGACAACTGATTTAAAACTGGTAATTTAACTTCCCGCTCCTATTTAAATGTTTGCTCTCTAGTGAATCTGCCAGTAAGCAGAACAGCATAGGAACAATCGATTATAATGACTACATCTGAAATCACCAAGTCTTTCCATAGCCATCATTTCCTTAGCATACAGTATTTTTCAACTGCTAACAATTCCACTGTTAATTCATCTGGTAAGTTAGAGCTGAAAGCTTTTATATTCCATTGTCATCCAGGGGTATCTTGTCTACCWGCAAACATTCAATACAAATGTAGCAATTAACAATACTGAAAGGCTGCTCAGGCAGAGTACCTTTCATTTTTCACAGAAGCAAAGACTCATCAATTCAAGCACAGCTAGTTAACAGGATGTAGTTTTTAGGTATGTGGTTAGGGGAACAAAAGAGGTCTGCTGTTTTGTATTGCTGGACAAGGTTTCCTTCCTTCTTTTTTAAGCCCTAATACTGTTCCCATTCTGCTACAGTGCTCTTTCTGAACTTGACCAAAGTAAGACCAGTAATATCTCAGTTTCCTTAAGGAAGTTTTGGCTACAGTTCCTAATCACTTTTGCTTCTTTCTGATGCCTGTAATTTACAGCCAAAACTTTCTTACATGCACAATGGGTATAAATTTATCAATGCTCAAGAGCTAAAATACACAACAGATCAAAAACAAACAAAATGAATTATGGCAKATTTATTCCATGTAATTTTATTTCATGCGATTTTGTGACAAAGGTTTACAAGTTAAAAGTGATTACCTTGGAGATTTGGACAATTCGATCAATCTCTGAATCTGACATTTCTGAGATACATTTTGCTACATCAACATACATCTCCACTTCATCCCTCTGGAAAGAGAAAAATGAATCAAGTTTGTAACTAACAGGTTTCTTGATCATTAAAAACAGAGCTTTGAAATCTTGTTAATGATGTTAATGATGAGTAAAGACAGACTAGCAATTAGACCAATAATTTATTCTATTTTAGAAGTACAGTATTTGCTCTGTACTTCAGGGCATAATAAAATTTGAAAAATTTTAAAGATCATTTTTTAGAAGTGCTCTTCCTCTGCGGTATTTTTGTGACTAGATGGTTTCTTTAGAGCATTATGAGAAGTTGAATTCTCTCTAGAAAAAAAACTCTGATTGTTTTCTGCCTCTGCTTTCACAGAATTTACTTCAGCACTATTTCTTTAACTAATCCTTACCAAATATCAGAGGAGAGAAGAGTATTTTTAAGACTGGTTTCACAGCTTAATTATACACTAAAGAATACCTGAAATTATACCAGAATCTTAACTACTTCCACTGAAAATTAAAAAAAAAAAATTGAAAACAAAAACAACAGCACACAAAACTAGATTAAAAAAAAAATCAGTAAAAATATCCAGTTACAGTGTTCATAATTATTTTTTATACCACATACTTCTTCCCTACCTTAATTTCATTTGGCAAAAGCTCAAATATTTTCTCAGTGGCTTGGCACAGAAAGGTCCAGCAGTACTGGGGAGGGTTTGGAAGTTTCATTGCCTGGCTGAGACCTTGTAAAAGACACTGGCAATTTTCTGGGTTTTTGGTGCGGTTCTTCACTTCAAACTGTTGCATCAGAAATACTTCAGTAAAAGACTGTAGTTTGTCTTCTGCAATATGTTTCATCCACAGGGGCAGAGATGTGAAAAGGTATTTCTGGGTTTTTATCTGAAAAGCAAAATGTAAGACATTACAGTCACAAGATCTGCCATACTTCATATTTTCATTATTCTTAAGTCTTTCTGTTTGGCCTAGATAATTAGATCCCTCTATTGATTCTTAAGGCGTGTTTCTTGTATCACTATATAAAAGCTATATAAGACAATGAGGTCTCACTCATCATCCAAAAGATTGACACAAAACTATAAATTGCTCTCAAATAGTCAGAGAACCCACTGATTTCCCTTACATAATTTAACATAAGTACATATGAAGGGCTAATATTTTTATTTTATGTTAAAAAAACATATGGCTCATCTTGCTCATAGTTTCAGATTCTACCTCTTTGCTGACCTTCAGCTACAGTTTTAAAGGAAGAATGTGTAAAGAGCAGCTCAAACATCACTTCAGAACAACTCAGTTATCAGAAACTGGTATTTTCCATAAACAATCCTCAGTTCTTCTTTCTTCTTTTGATGAACTGCTTGATCTGAAAGAGTATTCTTTTTCATTAAATACTGCTAAAATAAGGTGGGAAAACTGCAGAGTAAAGGGTACGGTAGGATTCAAAGTGGAGGATGACAACTCCAAATTTGATTCTTCATTCAAATTTTAGGAATAGGAATTTAAATTTGGTTCTTTTATAGGTTAGTCTGTKAAAAATCTATTCAGGCAAAGTTTACAAGAATTAGCATCTTTTTACCAGGTTTAGCGACCCAGCTGAAAAAAACAGGCTAACTTCTAGACAGGTAAATAGGGTTTTTTCTTACGTGCATCAGCTAGCACAATAAAAAAGTACTTTCTGTATCTACATACTATGCCTTCCTCACATCTTTTGGTTTTCAGACCTACAGAGTCACAGAGAGGAAGACTGTCTTAAAAAATCTAAATTAAAAACAAAGTAGCAGAGCTTACATCTGTTGTGAATTCCAAGTGTTCAGAGCCATTTTCAGTCTAAGATATATACTATGCAATATTCTACAGAATTCTGAACCACAGTGACCGTTTTTGAGTGAGACATCCTGAACATTACTCTAGGTGAAGAATCTCACAGGAAAATGTGATGTGCTGAGGTCTTGTAGATTTTCTTACATACATACACTGAGGCTGTAGACAAGTGGAGGTGCCACCCATATCCCCAAAAGCATTGCAGCGTTTTGAGATGACTGAGCCTGTGTCACAGCAATTTCAAYGCAAAGATGTTTTATCTCATCACCTAAGCAGAAGACAGACAAAACAGAAGCTCTGAATACTTTTTTCCCTAAAATTTCTCCTCATATACAAAGAAGAGTAGTTGTTCTAGCCCAGCAGATCTACATCAGTCTCCATATTTCTGGGATGCTTTTATCACATACAGTCTAGAAGAAGTCTCTATTTATGCATGCATATATCATCTAAATACAAAGTGAAATTCCATAACTCTGCAGATGGATACTTAAGAGAAATTTCATCTTTACAAAAAAAAAAGTAGTCTAAAGTGAATAACAATGGAGGCACAAAAACTGAGGTACTGTTTTGTCTGGAAGTCCCCTGTTTTACAAAAGTCAAACTCCTAGGTAAAAAACAGGAATAAAAAAAATCCCCATGCATAAACAAGTTTCAGCTATTCATAAGGTTGCACACAAATTTGCATCAGCATGGACTGCACAGCTCAGGGATATTCTTTCTTATTCTGACAAAGACTTTATAATCATTTGCAAGAATGCCAAATAAACCAGAAGTTCCAGCCCAACTATCAGCAAAAGCTTTCAATATGCTGACAAATCTTTTTGCAACTAGCAAAGTATGTTTCAYACAGAACAGTTCAATGACTTGCGGTGCTTTGGATACAAGCCCTCCATATAGATAAAATAACCATCAGAAAGATAAAAGAAAAACTACTCTTTCCTGGCTCTACAGCAAAGAAATATAAATATGATTGCATTTACCTAGCTTAGTTGTAAGAGAAACTGCAAAGCTAGTAATAACAATTCCATAAATTAGGAAAACAAAATTCGGCAGAATCAAACATAGAACTTTATTAATATTTTTAGAAGAGGCCTTTGAAACTCAAACATTTGCATCAACAGAAGCTGGTATCAACTTTCTTAGTCAGACAATATCTTGACTCGGAAAAAGCTATACAAGGTRATTAAAACCATACTTAAGGGTAAAAGCCTCAGAATGAGGAAAAATGCTCCCAGAAGAAAGCACTAAGAATTCAGGATTACAATGGAGAAAGTATAAACTTTGTCATCCAGTGTAATTTAGTAGACAATGCATTTCAGACCAACAATAGCTTGATGAATCACCAAGCTGYTCAAACTTATGACACAATTGCCTGCATCCCAACACAGGCATTTTTGTATGTACCAAAAATAACATGCAGTTAGTTCCTAGTTTAGACTCTTCTCTAACTGGCCAAATGCAAAATCTGATCCAAACTCTTTAATCTTCTAGGAAACTTCCAATTTGGCTATAAATTCAATAGCTCTCACTCTAGACTACCTTATTAGTAACATCTCCACATCAAGTGTTTTCACAGAGTTACTACAAACACGTTTGCAATCATTTGCAAACATTTGTAGGCTCTATATTTTGTGAAAGTTGTATTAGTCTGGAAGTCTCAGAATAAGAATAAACAAACTAAAAATCTCCAAGAAATATGGAACTTACCAAAGTTTAGCCTCATCAAAGGAGAAAGAATGGATGCCCAGTTTACAGGTGGATACTGGTGACTTCCTCCAACTAATGCAATGGGTGCCAGTGCTACTTTCACCAGCTGAGCTGGGACAGATTCTGGGCCTGCAACACAGTCAACCATAGTCTGAATTTTATACACGTATGTTTGGTTAAACAACTTTATACATATATGTTTGGTTAAACAACTCAACAAAGAAATACAGTTTACCAATAGAGTGAATTTAGTTTACTCTTACTGCAGTGAAGACCAGCCTATAATGAAAACTCAAGAGCACTATAAAATCACTTATTGTTCTACTGTTTATATCAGTGAATTAGTTGTTTCACTTGTAATGAGTGATTATGTTTTCTAACCTTGATGGTCTACTTCCAATGAAATTTTTGTTATTGATATATAGAAAGCTTCGGTCCATTTCACTTCAAGCAGTTTATGGACTAACTACAAGAATCTCCCACTTAGTTGAACAATTATTTTTGTATTTTGGAGCAGAACAACATTAATTCAGATCTACCTGGGAAATTATCTAAAACAGGCTACAGAGAGTTAGCTTAGTAAAAGTCTTCCTGGAAATAAGATGTAGATACTTCTTATCTTCTTCAAAAGTAAAGTTTGTTTCATAGCTAGCACTAAGCTCAGAGAGTTACCCACAGGAGTAACCCATGCGTTATCCGCATTAACATTATACAGCAACTCTAAACAGTGTTACTCACATGACAGTATCCTTTCTTCAGGTTCTTGTGCATTTACCACACACAGTACTAACCCATTTAACTCATATATAGAACATTTTACTAAGTATTACTAAAACAGATGTTAGAAGAAGGTCTGTTTGATGATGAAATGAGGGTACATGCAAATATTTTAAGTGATTTGACCTGCATTTCCAGAGAAGATGCACGAAAGGCAGAGTGGGAGGAAAGAAGAGAGATGAAAARGGCAGAAAGAATCAGCAGAAAAAAAAATGTCCAGACTATACTGTCCTTCTCTTTTTGTGAGTATAATTCTGTGTCTTGCTTTAAAACTTTTTGTGGGAATATTTTGAGATTTAAGGCCTGCTTTAGTGAAGCTCAAACTACTATCTGGAAAGTTMTTTCAGCTAGTAAAAGCAGGGTATCAGGGTCACATTTTATAGCCATACCAGTTTTCCTAGAGAGATATTGTAGCTTGATCATCCTCCTCACCTTTCTTTCCACCTTCAATGGCAAAGTCAATAGCTGCCCTGATAAAGCTGATTTCAGGCAAGTAGCTAAAATCTGAAGGAACTGTGAAGAGAAAAAGACTTTGTATATACTAAAACCTGTGAGGATAAATAGTGACTTCCAGCCCACATATAAATTCAAAGGCTAAACTGAACCATGTTTGAGCTAATTCTAACTCTATAAATCACTAAAAAATGATTAGACCAAAAATTCTCTATGGGCACACTGGCCTTCCTATTTTTTTGRTGGCGTGTGGGTGAAGAGGGGGCAGGTGGGTGCTCCTTGAAACATGCACCTGAAAGCAACGGTGTACCATGAGAATACAAATTTCTGTGTTACCAGCTAAATTAAATGGGCATTGAAACTATTATTAGACTTCAGCTAATCAAGGTTTCTTCTAGAAAAATACTGTCCGGAAAACTTTAACACTTTTTGTTGTTACTGACTAGTTTTTCCTGTATCGGCTTCTTTAAACAGTTGGAATGGTTAAAATAAAGGGTAGATTAATTATCTCTAAGGCTTGGAGTAACTTAGATGACAAACAATCTGTCATGCATCATTTACAGTCTGTATAAATTCATATATGGGGGACATCCTGCTGAGTACACCACTTTCTGCTTTAGTTCTTCAGATTTTAGGTCTGGTACRTAGGTCCATGAGCAATTTGGGTTGAAGGCTTTTATATCACTTAATATAGCTGCACTGTGTCATTTGCAGTGTCTAATGTGTCCCTTGCTCCCCTCTTGGATAGGTGCTACTGCTATATGTTCATTAAGCAGCAATAATACAGCAGCTTACCAGATGTCCTGCTCTGGCTGGAAGACAAACAGGACATATGAAGGTGTCCCAAAAGGCCCGCTGCATTTGTCTGAAGGCCAATTTGTCCTGAAAAGCTGATTATCTGTGGAGAAAATTGGTCACCAGTTAGTCACCAAGCCTAATTCAAGACTTGYCCAAGGCTGCATTGCCTTCCTGAAGCTTGACATGAACATTATGCACCTTTTTAACACAGAACTGACTTAATTTACAAGGTGCTACAGTAYCATATTATGTTATCCAGGAAATGGAGGAAACTGCCTTACCTGGGTAAGGGTTCTGATGACTTCATTGAGTTTACCTTGGAACTGGGAAGACTGAATGCTTTCAGATTTCAGCTGTCAAAGAAAAAGAAAAAAAAGAAACAATAGGAGGCAACAGGAGGGGAGGCAACAGGAGGGGAGGCAACAGGAGGGGAGGCAACAGGAGGGGAGGCAACAGGAGGG
>NW_020454139.1:2552309-2568474 GCF_003342845.1 Nothoprocta perdicaria | reverse complement strand
GGGGAGGCAACAGGAGGGGAGGCAACAGGAGGGGAGGAGGGGAGGCAACAGGAGGGGAGGAGGGGAGGTAAAAAAAAGAAACAATAGAACACAGAATGGGCAGTGAAAATACATATTTGTACTTATTTTATTTTAGGAGATGTGAGGAGTAAGGGGAAGAAGCTTACACCACCACAAGCTTTTCCCCAGTGGCATCACTCTTAGGTCATATTTGCCTATGTGTGATGGGAAAATGGAACACACTCCCTACTCCACATATTTGGTGCAGACCCAACAATATTTGCTATTGCTTAAATGGAATGTCCTGATACATAATTATTGCTACAAGGATATATGGATATAATTCCATCTTGCTTTCTAGTCCAAATCTTAACTCTGTTCTAGGGGGGATGTTAAAATATGTTTGAATATTCTCACCTGTATCATGACTGCTTCAGAACCCACCAGTGCAACTAAACCATTGACAGCAGCCAAACGCTGCATTGTTGGAGAACCCTGGAAGTTCAATTCAGAATCAGTGAACTCAACATCTGAGTCATACAGCAGCAGCAGTAGCACAACATACTTGTTTATTTTCAAGAGGCTTTTGTTCCAACTTAAAAAAAAACAGGARTAATATCATTTCTTTATCTCCCTGCCTATCAACTTTCACCGGCTGGTCTCCTTCTTAGGAGATCATTTGTACTTTCACTGTTTGTGAATGAAACGCTTTAATTATATGACACTTGTCCCCCTCCAAGTCTGAAATCTTTATGTATTTCTCCATTTATTCTGCCAACCTATCCTAAAATATGCCAATGTGAAACATAATTCCTTTTATTTGTGCTTGTCTTCAACTGCCACCTTAAGTTGAGAATGTTTGCAAACATACATTTTTAGTACAATGAGTTAAATTATAAATAGCAAGCAGAACAAATGAATAACAGGTGATAAGCATTTTTCTCCATCTACAGAAAACTGTTCACCTTCACCTAACCATCAAATCATGTAAATGTTGCCACAGTCTGCACTGCTCAGTATTGCTTAATACTCGCTGAGCATACAGGCAGCAGTTACCAGATCATGAGAAGAGAATAGGGCAAATTATTACTTAATAAAACTACCAATTACGAGGATAAACTTAAAATAAACAGTTGAAACATGAATATCACTATTCCGCTAGTCTTCCTTTTTTTTGTTAAGTAGTACCTRATTTCACAAAGAGGTACTTGAATTTTATCTCTAAATCTTATTTAAATCAGTAAAGATTCAAAAAATAACATCTCATATGCCAAAAGGAGTAAGAATTTCTTATAAATCAAACAAACAGATTTTTTTCTTTATTATTTTAGTAAACATCCTAAAGATAACATTGCTTGCTTTTAAATATTAAGCAATATGCTTAGATAGCAGAAAACAGAGAGAATTATGCCTATAAAYGTCACTTAAACAAAACAAGAAGTCCCCAACATATAAATTCCAGCTCTCTTACCTCTGCAAGTACAATTTTAATCCAGGCTGTCATTAGCCTGTTACTCAGGTCTTCAGCTTTCCCATGACCACAAGCTGACAAACCATGAACGATCATACCCAGGGCTAAAGCAAAACCGGACGTCTGTAAAATAAAAAAAAAATAAAATAAAAATAAATAAATAAAAAGAAGAGAAACAAAGAAGAAGAAAAGATTCATATTAAAAAACATATTTTCCAAAGGACTACGTATTCTTTCCCAAAAAGAAAAATCAATATTATACAACATTCCTAAGACAGAATTTCCTATGAATATACTCTTTTTCCAAAATACTAGATGCTTTCTTATTTTAAATCTTGGTTAGTTTAAGTGACAAGGATTTCTTAGGTGCTGAATATGTACCAATCTCTGTCATACATATCGATCTGGAGATTTATTTTAGAGTGTTTTTTCTTATGTGAAAATGAAAAGCAGTTAAAAAAAGTTGTTAAATTTAACTTGTAATTTTCTGGGTAAATATATTAAGAGAGATGGCCACTGCTATAGCTGATTTTTATTCTAAATAGTTGTGCTCTTCTTTTTCCCTTCCACACCTCCAGCAACCATTTAACAAAGAAGGAGAATAGAAAATGTATTTTCCTACCAAGAAAAAAAAGGATCTTAAGAAAAATGCTTTAGAAGAAACAGTAATTCATAAGACACAGACTAAACACACTCAAAAGTATCAACTGCTCTTTTAAATGCATTCAAACATATATAAAATCTGCTTTTGCTTCACTCTTTGGTTTTAACTATACAGATAAAGGTTATGCATCAATCGAATCATCATAACATATATTGCGTGTTGTATGCACAACACACACAAACAACACTCTGTTCAGAACAGATCAAAATGTCTTCCTCAGGTGATGGGGATGGACAGCATGAGATATGAAATACTTAAGAAATAAATAAAACTGAAGCAAAACCCCAACTCTGTGTATGACCTGCTGATTATCTTCCACCAAGGTTCGCAGCTTGTTCATGGCCTCCTCAGCCTCTGCTGCTTCTATGATTCCAACACTGAAAGCAGAGACACAGCAACAGGCCACAGAATAGGCAAGGACCTGAGAAACAAAAATGTTTAATTCTGACATCCAGTGTCCGAATAAATCCACACGCACACACAAACAATCATTACGGCAGCGATCTTTACGTTCTCAGGAAAGTTTTATACTACTTGGCTACCACAGCAACAAAATCCTACCATCAACTCCCAAATTTCACCTCACACAGAAAATAGCGTTTGCTGCTGCTGTTCTGTAGTTCTGTGTTCATGCATCAGTCACTGTGTTTCATGTATCAGGCACACCTGTATTTACACAACATTCATATTGCCTCTCTCCCTGGARAAAAATGTTGCATTCATTGATATAAACTAAATTTGCTGTGAGAAGCACATTTTATAATTCTGTCTGCTACTGTCTGTTCCTCGTTCAGAGGTGGTTTGCAAAGTATCTGCCACGAGGGCAGGGCCYTGCGCTGAGCAACAGCTCTCACAACCCCTCAGTGCAAGAAGCATCACTCCAAGCTTCATTCCTTGTCCTCCTGTTAGCCAGTAGTAAAGCCCTTGCTCTTTGTTTGACACTCCAACAGTAGAGTTTCACCACCTCATCAGAATCATGATAATATATAGCAAAGGATTTATAAAATACCACACATAGCACACACTTCAACAGTAAAATTAATCTGTGGGAAAGGCAGGCTGCTGAGAGTGTGTGTTCTGTAAGGCACAGGGCCATGTGCTAGCAGGATAAAAAAATCCATGTCATCTTCAGTTTGTTTTTGCAGAAGTTTATTGTTCCTAAGAAGGATTTATCATCTATGTTGACATTAGAGAAGTACAATAAAGCCTGGAAGTACTTCTGGTTTTGTTTACTTAGGGCAAAGTTATGACCTTCCACCAAAATGAAGTTATTTTTCTCAGCATGACTCTCTCATCACTAGCTACGTGAGGATGTAGAGCCTGCTGTGATCCCATCCGCGCTACCAGCAGGCCCATATGGACAGGAGAGGAGCAGGCAGTGGAGCAGCCTCCCACACAGAATGTATGGGACCAGGCTCACGTGCCCAAGCAAGAAGTGTTCACAAGTGACACCACTTTTCTGCTCTTCACATGGAGGGTAAGGAAATGAAGTCAACCTTCCACAGGACAAGAGGGCCATCTGCTTTACCTCATTTGTACAAAACTAAGCAACAGAACAGCATGTAACTTTCAAGGTATTTAAAAGGCCTCCTACCTACTGGGCACYGTGATTTGGAAGAAGTAATGACCCTATTGGACCTCTCACTGCAGCAGGTCACAGTTCTCTCAAGTACAGGATAGCATTCCCAGCTACTTATTGCTCGGAAAGAGGCTGTAGTGCACTTCAATTATTGAAATATTCATCTCAAAGTTCCTGGCCAAATTTTACTGCTGTAATTATCTGTGCAATTCCTTGCGGAGATTTTAACTGAAAAAGGCAGGCTTTGTTCCTCAGCTCAAATTACTTCACGATGTTGAACAGCTGCTGCATTTCATCCCAGCAGTTGCTGTACTGAACCCTGCACAGAGTTTGCACAGCAGTTTAACTTCAGTAAAGAACTCTAAAGATCCCTGGGGAGGGGTAAATGATTTCATAGATATAAGTTATTTTAACACGTGATCCATAAACAGAAAAAGGCTAATCCTCAACATACATGGACTGCCAAGAAAATTAAGCTCCATAAAATTCTACATCTATTATAAAAAAAAGAGCTTTCAGAACAGCTCCAAGAAGGAAGAAATAAACACTGTGAGTATCTGTTTAAATCCTTAGAAAAAACAGAGGATTATGAAAGCCAGCTATTCAGCTGCTGTGGTTTTACACATGACAGGTAGGGGTCTCTGCMTCAATCATTGTTTTATTTTCATCCCTGCTTTCTATTACCTATTTCTCTATTTTCGTTAGTTTTCGTTTTCAAGTTTTGTCTCAACAAGGTTGTACACTTCTTCGTTCAAGGATCCATTATAGAACTCATAGTAGCTTAGCAAAATACATGGAAAAGTATGACAAAACTTAGCACAGCAATGCTACAATGAGAACAGAAAACAAACCTGTAGCAGCAAGATTCACGCTAGGGACAGCAACTTTCAGACAAGGTTCTATACGCACTATTAAACAACATTCAACTGCTTATGAGTTAAGGACCTAAAGAAGCACTTTGAATAATGATTTTATATCTTATCAGGCAGTTTCTTAACATCTGAGAYGTATTAGCAGTTAGTGAAATTGTTTTGTTCAACAAAACTGCTGAACAKTTTCATAACAGTCAGAAGCTGTTATGATAGAAAATATTAGAAATCAAGGATTTCAGTAAAAAGGGTGCATGAATACAAAACCTCAGTGAAGAGCTGACTTATTAAAAGTAGGAATCATAGGGAAAAGAAAATAAAAGCGGCTATACCTCCTGTACCCATCTGCTTTGGTCCTGGCTGCTGTCCAGGTAGTTGCGGAGTTTTYGCAGGGAAGCAGAAACGTGTACTCGAGATTCTGTGTGGCTGCTGTAGCTCATCAGTGAAAGAACTAGTCCCACTCCCAAAATACATCCAGTGCTTAAAGAAAAGCCAACAGAAGAAGGATTAAGGACACCTTGCATTCTCTGAACATTTTTTCACCATCAAATTGTCTTGATTTGGACTCAGCAGTAAGAGTAAGCAGTAAGAATTCTTGGCATTCACTGGTAATATACACAGTCAGCTTTACCAGTGCTTATATTTCATACAGCAACATTATTTTTTTTTAAAGATACAAGATTAAAAGGGATTGTATGACGAAAATATAGGCTCAAAATAACAAAGCATATGTAAACAGTTTCCTTATTTCTACTTCAGATGGCCCAACAGTGCTGGGAACAAACACATGACCCTGCAGGAGGTTAAGTACGGATCCAGATGTCTCCATTAAATTCACACTGATATCGCAAACTCTATTATACACCAATTAAACACAGTAACTGTAGGTTTGCTTTCAGGGTACATTTGTTTCAATTTCTCCTGCCGATGATGTGCCAGTTCCCAAAAATGATCAAGCTCCCACCTGAGCAGCTAAAAGATGGTACGATCATGGTATTCAACTGCAGAATGTACGTTAGGCACACCTTTTAATMCAAAAGCATTAAAATACATATATACAACAGTGGACCAACAGGACAGACAGGTTTCATCAGAACTAATATTTCGATGCTGACATAAATGCTTCCACAGTGACAAGGTCTTTTTCAGGTTTTGACCAGAAATTTTACTCTSCATCTAAGAATACTTCCTCATTAAATGCAGGACTCATGGCTGCCACAGAGTTCCAGTTTACACAAGTCACCAATCCTAGAGTTTTGTCAGAAGAGTCCCAACCAGCCCTGGCTACCATCACAAGATACTAGGAACACAACAGATACCCACTGCTCTGAAAGGTGTTTCCAATGCACTAATATAAAAGCTGCTGTTTGAAAATTCCCCTTTTCCTTGTGCATCTCCATGAACATGCCAATGACCCACACCTCACACTATCAGTAAACAGTCAACTCACAGAATCACAGGACAGTTGAGATTGGAAAGGGACCTCTAGAGATCGCCTAGTGCAATGCCCCTGCACCAGCAGAGACTGAATGTAGCTAGGGTATCAGGCAGTCTAAGCTTGYGCTATCCAGCTCAAAACAGGAAGAGTTAGTGCTTTTACTTGGCTAAATAAAGAATAAATCTGAAAACCACTATGGTTGGAAAGGACCTTCAAGATCACTGACTCCAACCATAATCCCCTGAATGCCATGCCAGCTAAACCATGTCCTTAAGTGCCTCATCTACATGTTTCTTGAACATCTGAGAATAACTTCAGACAGTTTCTATCTAACAATTTACAACAAATGGGGATCATTATGACCGGCATGGACTCAGTGGTGTCTTCGCAAAATACTCCTTTTTTTTCCCCCTCCCAATACAAATATGCAGCAAATCTCTGAAATCAATGTTAATATTTACAAATAAATGGTATGCTAGAATTTGTGAACAGCCAACAAAACAGGATATGGCTTATCCTTTCAGATTTATGGCAAATCTGAATCGTAATACTTATTCTCTTACAAGCTTATGAAAATACACAGAGAAACTACTAAATTCCTATTTAAAGCTACTTTTTTAATGCTGCTGTTACTTTGAAAAAAGACGTAGTGGGGAACTGAAGCAAGGGCAATATTTTGCATATGCTCACRGACACATTTTTTGTGAAGTAAAAATAAAGAATACCATAGCAATCTTTCTCACTTGGCCATCTTATTTGTGACCTATATAAAATGAACATTCACTTCACCAGCATATCTCAAATTTTCCAGTATGTTTTAAGTGTRTTATTTCTAGTATATCAGATACTGCCATCACCGATCTGCTGCCTCTCAACACAATAGCTTGCAGATGTACAGGGCAGTACAGTTCATAAGCAAACAGTGAAACAAAATGAAAGGTTTAAATCTTCAGGTGAGAGGGAAATTACATTTTATAGGGCTAAGTGACAAAAACCTGAGGTCACTGGATGTTTGGCAGGTTTCTTTAGGAAAATTCTGACAGCAGTTTTGAGTTGAAAATGCCTTAAATCAAACACTTACAGACCTTATGAAAACTACATAAAAGGAAGTTGATTTAYTGCTCTCAGTACCAGCTTTAAGGAAGACTACTGTGTACATCATGTTTCAGAGTAACTTGGCTCTATGCTACATCTTTACCTAATCCTTAAAYAGCAGTATTCCTAATTTAGTAAATTAATACTAAATACTTATCCAGTATTTACTCCAGCAGGTACACATT
This sequence comes from Nothoprocta perdicaria, assembly GCF_003342845.1. NCBI lineage: Eukaryota > Metazoa > Chordata > Aves > Tinamiformes > Tinamidae > Nothoprocta > Nothoprocta perdicaria. The sequence goes on along the minus strand of NW_020454139.1, from coordinate 2,561,173 downwards.
AATTCTGATATACAATGATTTTGTGTGAAAAGATACATTTGTAAAGCTGTTGTAGAATTCATATTGAATACAGGAAATGTAATGGGCTATTCTCAACAACTTTGTACAAGCAGCCCCTTCAAATGTCGGTGTCAATCCCAGCTGGAACAYGTCATGTTTTGAATTGGCTGCAGAGAGAAGGAGATAAACCCACAAAGCAAAACCTTGCAAGAGAGCAACAAAGTGACCGTGTTTTGATACCCAAATGCTGCACGGCTACAACTGGATGTCTGGTTTTCATTTGGTTTCCATTCCCTGGGACACTTCTGTGATAAGTCTGAAAAAATCCAGTACCATTAAAAATTGCATAAATTGAAAAAAATCACTTGTGACACACGTTACAGACACATTTCATGATATGTATGTCAACAAAAAGCACTACATCAGTAGTATGCTTTAGTATATTTAGCAGTATCAGTATCTATTATTAARCTATACTTATTTCATTTTCTACCTAGTACAGTAGATTTAATGTGTTCTCACACATCTCTTGATAATATGGAAGTGCCTCCAATTTAAAATTGGGCCTGAAGGCTCTGCAAACTCTGAAAAGTTTTTTTTTTCAGAAAAAAACTGAGAAACTGTAACACTGAGATAAAATTATTTGAAGTAGTTTTCACCCACAATCAACTGGATGAGTTTCACTTATTTTCTTGCCTGTGTAGTTGAAAACAGATAAAAAGTTAGAAGCATCATTGTCACAATGACTTTTTCAAATGGMAAACTTTATAGAGAACTTCAAGCAACTTACAAAGGCATGCATATAGATCCTTATACCACATAAGTAACCTCCCATCATGTTAAAAGCATTGACTTAGGGAAAAAAAAAAGATACGCGTTTCTTATTATTTCTTGAAATAGTTTTGCTTTCTTTCTTTTTCCTCTTTCTCCAAAATAGCAATAAAATGTTCATAAAAACTCAAATGAAAATTGCCCTTAAAAAGAACACACAAAATCAATACTCCTATCAAGACTGGCATTATCACTAAMGTGTGTTGTGTGAGCCCAAGTAGGCACATCCGCATGCTTTGTTAAACTAATCATTCAGACACTCCAGGCAGGACAACAAAACAAAAATATCAAGAACTTCTTCATGTCAATAATGGCCTTCAATGTGTGAGATATCTCATTTAATTCCTCCATAGAACCATATTTCTGGGCAGACAGATCCATTTAAAAGAATCAGGAGGTCTCCTCTCAAAGACCTATAACCTCTGCTGTACACATGCAGGTGTGCACATGCATGTGCATGTAAGATGTCAAGGCAGGAAGAGATARCCTGTCAACTGGAAAATAGGAATTAAAGGTTTATTTTCCACTAGGTGGCAGCATGAGACAACATACTGCCTCTGGTAGTATGTGGCAGGCAAAAGCAGTCACAAATTTCTTCTAATTATGGCGGAACGATGAATTTGTACTGGGAATCTTATCAGCTCTGTTGGAGCCGTGTTAAACATCCATGGGCGCTGAGCAGCCCCATGAGGGAAATCCTTACTGCTGGCATTTAGAAAAAAACAGAACTTCCTCCCTCCCCTATTTGCACAGCACGGCACACCTACTCTRAAAAAAATTTCCAACAGAAAGTTTAGCATGGATAAAACACTCACATAAGGTGTCTCATAGACAGCTACGCTTACTGTAAACTACGTGCCAAAGCTTCAGGAGTCTTTCATTTAAAGAAGCTGAGTCACAGCAAACTGCAATATTTGCTGCTTAAATTACTACTCTGCTCACGAGGCAGAGTATTTGCACAGCACGCCAATCTTAAAAGTAGTCTTCTAGCATGTTTCCATTAGGCTCAGCATGAGAAATTCTTTATTACTGCTCTTTTTGCTTACCTTTGCTCCACGTGCCTCCATCTGTCTCCTGCTGTCAGAGGGGTCTAATTTGGCTTTTCTGGGGGCTTTTATCTCCAGATAATAGCTCACACAAGAAAGCAGCAATTGGTATAACAAACTGATGCATCTGATACAGCCACCTGTGCACCATGAGTCCTATTTTTGCCAGCCAATCTGAATCTCAACTTAGTTATCCAAGTTCATAGCTCAGTAATGTGCAACTGATCTCTCATCTCTCCAGAGCTTTCCAGAAGATCAAAGGAGAAAGGAAAGGCACAAACAGGAGTGACTGCTATTCCCCTTTGGAAAGGGAAGACGACAAATGTTCAAAATCAAAGAAAAACCTATACACTCTCACTGAAACATGAGATCATGACCCCCCTTCCTTACTCTAGAAAAGAAAATGCTACCACAGAAGTGATGCACTACTCCGGTCACATGTAACATGTGACTGCTCATCAGCAACTCAAACTTGCCAGGTGTTTTACCATACAGATTATTCCTGGATTGCCAATGCTACCAATTGTGTGAAATAATCATCAATCAATCCTTTTCTTCCCGGTGGGCTATTTTGTGTCTTTTGGACACCTGAGGAATAACTGAAATGAAATAGTTGATGAAATGAAATATATTTGCTTTCCTCAGTATTCAACATGCCACCCACAGCTTTTAAATTAGCAACCTGACTTTCCTAGACAAAGGAGACATGCAAGGCAGCTGCTGCAGGGCTCTGGCTGTATTGCAGCCATGTGTATGGTCCTGTAACAGGCTCCAAAGCAGCAGCAAGGCTGCATGGAGCATTTTGGCAGCCACTGAAGAGCAACAAGGAGGTCTGTTCAGAAACACCTGTGCTTAATAAGTATGTGCAGGTAAACCGAGCAACTATGCTCCCAGAATGGGTGGCATGCTCCTCCTGCCTGCGCACAAGACTGCGCAACCCTCTTGAACACGACCTCTGCTTTTCCTGTGGGCTGGAAGGAGGCAGTGGTGGTCATTACCTCATCCTGCCTTCCACTAGGGGCTGCACAAGAGAGGCAGTGTGTATGTACATACAGACTAAAATAGTCACAAATAACTAAGAACAGAAGGTAGATCYGGAGGAACAGGCATGAGATGGTGCTGTCTCTGTCCTGAGAGATGTGCAAGCCTGGTGGGGTCAAGTCCTGTTCAGTCTGGTTTGGGCAGAGGCATGGACCTTGTAAGCTCCCTGCCAGGCTGTGTGGGCCAGTGATTCTGCTCCAAGTGCTCAGGAACAGACCATCGTCATCTTTATGATCCTTTGTAATAAACTGACTGGTGCAAGTATTGATTAAAAAGCAGAGCTGAAAATAAAATAAAATCATTAATGAAAGAGGCTCACTTGTACTCCAGACTGGTGTCAAAGCAGCAATCTTCCAGTGCATCTAGGGACTTCATTAGGAGTAAGTTCATCTGCTGACTGGGTACATCACTGCAAAGGAAACAAAATAAAATATAAAAACACTCAAAAACAGCTCACTTTAAACAATATAGGCTATCCTGGTAAGACGGAACTAAATTTAATTATTTTTTATAAAAATTTCTTATACTGGTTTGTAAGCAGCAGCTTCATCATGTATGACATATACATACAAATGTATTAAAGATGACAAACAAATAACATACAGCTTATTATAGTCAGACCTTAACTGGCACTGTGGTGTTGTGGCAATAAACCAAAACTCATAATTTACGCAACATGACAAGAGAATGAAGCTATATCTCTGGTTGCTGAAGAAAACAATCTCAGCTGGAGATTGTTTAGAAATTCATAAAAAAATCTTAACTGCTTTAGACTCCAGAAGTCTGTGTCTCTTTTTTTTTTTTTGGCCTATAGAAGCCTTTACATCTCATTCCAAAGATGATACAGGGATCCTCTRTTACAAAATCATACCCAGAGCCCTCTTACTGAACCTGACATCTTTGAGGTAAATTATCCCCACAATTTCATATTAACTCTAGATACATCCTATCAAGTTTTACTGTTGGTTCCTGTCAACACTCAGAAAAGTATTTGAGATTAAGCTTTGAAATTATGCAGGGCAGTGGAGCAGTAAAATCCCATTTATTTTAGTCCAAACTACATTTTTAGACAAATGTCACATTAATTTCAAATCCCTTCCCATTCACCTCAGAAAAAAACAGCAGGCTCACGTACTTCAAAATACCAAAATAATGTAAAGTCATTTTCTCAAGAGCTTTGTAGTGCTTCTCTGTATGTTAGTGGTCACCATTGAGCGGTTACTCAGAGACAGTGAATTCCAGAAGTGTGCTGCTGCATTGGAGAGGGCAACACGCCAGACAGGAAAGCACGAACATCAGAAGAGATGAATGCAACACAATACTAACACAGGCAAACGCTTCAGAAACTTTAGTTTCAGGGTGCAAATTAACAGTTGATTGTCAGACATGCTTAAAATCTTTGACTGTGCTGAAAATATGCACATATAGAGGCAGATATAATCCCTAGTAAATTAAGAGGCCAGAGGCATATAAAAGCAAACATATAGCTCAATTTCTTAGAATGATCTGAAGTTTGAGACTATAATCCTGCATTGAGGCCTATCTGCTGGAATGAAGGCATTTTCTAACAACTTCAGAACAGCTTTTTGCTAGCAGCACAACCTATTTCAGAGACAACCCATTACACTGCTTGCCTTGTAGATCGATATGCTTAATGTATATGATATACTGTTTCATGTATATCATATACACCGCTTAGGAAAGAATCAGTGAGAATTAGGAATCACCAAAAAAAGTCTCCTAGGGCAGCTATCCTCCTTAAAAGCATTTTACATGTCTCATTCATTTCACTGATTTGCACTAGTAGTTTAGGATATGATAGAAATTAATCATTCATCCTGAAGGTATGGCAAAATATTTAGAGAAAAACATTCAACAAAGCATGCAGAAGAGTAAGGAAAATGATGATAATATAAAAAATATGGACAACTTTTAAAGAATGCCGCAAAACACCTGAAATTCATTTTACTATGACTTGTATATTCTTCACTCCTCAGAACTTAGATGCTACATGCAGGTAAAAGGAGGACGTTATTTGCTCACTTACATCACACACAGAAAACCCTACCTGACTTTTTCTTCATACAAACGTGCGATGAACATTCCCAAAGCAAGGCCCACGTGGATTTGAACAGCTTGAGACTCGTCAGCACTGGGTTTCCCAGGTAATCTGGCAGTCAGCATGTTCAGGACTTCCTCAATCTTCTCCTTGCACGATACAATGAAAATGGGCACCAGGAGAGGCAAAGCGGTGGCTGCACAGGAACGGGCTATAGCACTAGCTATATTTTCACCAGAGTAGGATTTCTAGAACAAAATATAAAAGAATTTCTTTCTTTTACTGGRAGGGAGAGGATAAAATTCCCTTCCAGCTAATAACATTCAGCATTTTACTAATTTAATAAATATGTATTTAAGGTAAATACAGCAAACAGCAATCCAGATATATTGAAACCTGGAAACGAACACTATTTTTATAGCATTGTCTATGACATTCCCATTGTATATGACATTTTCCCTGAAACTAGTTTAAAATTATGGTAATTGAGAATATAATTTTGAAGCGTAAGATTAAGTATGAAACTGTAAACAAGAGATAAGATGCAACTGGAATTCCGTAAGTGGGCTGCAAACAAATATATTGCTCTATTTTAGTTTTCATCCTCCTTGCATAAATATTCAGAACTGTGTTTAGAAGTTTTAACAACACAGTGCCATAGTGACAGTGAATTAGAATCATAGCACACCAAGAAWTTACTGAATTGGAATAATACAGCATTAAGTCTAAATGACCATGTATCATGAGATATTCCTACAAGATTACTAGTATGAATGCTTTTTGGAAGGAAAATTCCTTACAAAGGTTCTAAATTCCTTTCCTTTTACACAAGCTAAAATCCACAGAGCTGCCTTATAAAGCAATGGCTTCATTACATGTAATAGTTCCAGACATACATATTAAACTTCAACTCTGAAATGAAAATAATTGATAGTCAATATGCAAAGTACTCTGCAGGAAAGTGGTATGTATCACATGCCCTGGAATTTTAAACCAACAAGAAACATTTTTTTCTTTTAAACAGAGCATATTTTATAAATAAAAACACAATCCACATAACTCTGTTTCATCTCAAAAACACCTTTTGTTAAACACCATTGTTTTCAGCAGTAGGAGTCTCGCAATAATTTAGCTAAAACTGCTAGTGCTAACCAATTAATGACCCTCCTAATTTCCTGCCACTCCTGTAGCTATTTAACACTGCATTAAACTAGTCATCTMTATCCCCTATCAAGTATGATATAGGTAGATCACATGCCATAGCTGATTCAGGTCATTTAGCAATTTTCAGCTTTTTGATGCAAACTTTTCATTGATGGGACCAGAYGCAGTCACTTTTTTATGTTCCCTACTCTTCAAAGAGGAGGCAGAAAGGAAGCGGGAGAGATAAGCACTGTCCATCCATTCAGAGTGACCTCATACATGAAGTACCATTGGGAGTATTTTATTGACCTTTTCCAATATATGAAAAGTCACAATAGGAGAGAGAGAACAGAAGTTTCATCAGTTTGCCAATACTTCCCCAGCTAGCTATCTCTGACCATCAAAGAAAAATAACAGAACTGTCACACATACAGAAGGAACAAACCAAGCTTCAGGCTAGAAAACAATTTAGGATGAGAAGTAGAGAACATCTTAGAAGAAAAAATTTTTGCATCTCTCATGCTGTAACCACTTCAGGAACAAACAGAACGAAGAAACTCCAAATCAAGTATTCTAAGAAGTCCAAACAGGTTATCTTGTCTTTAAYGTAACTTTGTTAAATACGTTAGGTGCTCTTGTGTTTCTACACATACCTGGTAGAACCATGAGAAGACTTGACCTTTAGGCTGATAGCGGCTATTCACAATACTGAAGAGGGTCTCTGTGACCATAGAAATCCAGTGTTGTTGGGGAATAAAATCAGGTTCAGTCTGTAAGTGATAAATGTAATATAAAAATCAAACCCAAAGCCATTACACTTTCTTAAACCAGATCCTACCTGAAGAGAAGGTCTCAGCAAAAAGGTTATTCTGCCACCTTTACACATAGCAAATAATATGTTTTACATGACAAATTCCTTCATAGACACTACTTTTGTTCCAGATAGTATTTATTGAAACCTCACAAAAACAGTAAAACCCACAAACATTCACAGTTCCAAACTCACACAGCTCAGTGCTACCATGTTACTGCTTTCGCGAATCCTTTCAACCTATACAAAATTAAATGTGGTTACAAAATTAGTCACTTCTATTTGAGTATTTTTAACTTCACTGTAAAGCACAGGAGTCTGCAATGGAGTCTCACAGTTAATTAATTTAGTATCTTAAATTATGACAGGAACACTTAAATGCTACTCAGGTATATACACACACACACACACACACACACACACACACATCATAAGCAGGTGGACAAAAGCTTTTATTGAACATCAAGACTCAGTCTCCCCAAAACACATTCATTTATAGATGTGGCCAAGAATCCAAGGTTTTTAAAATACATATAGCACAGTTATACACACATTCAGGAAGCTCCACTTGCTCTGTGCTCTGTGACACAGAAATATAATGCATCCATATCCCAAAACTATCTAGCTCAAATCCTGCTTTCAAAAGATGGTACCTTGGATTCTGATACACTATTGTTAATAGAGCACATGGTCCCCATTACATGTGTGTCTGAAAAGCCCTTTTATTTTTTAACAGGTACATATCAAAAGATATCGTGGTGGGATGGCAAGAGAACATATTTTCAAGGATGCAAGAAGTGGTGTCAGGAAAACATAAATGAATAGCTGCCAGATTGCCACAAATAAGTCTCAAATGTTGAGCAAACACGTATGAATGAAAGCTTTTAGCACGGAAATTGAGTTAGTTTGATATGTTTTGCAAATATGTTCCATAAATGCGGAATCAAGTTCAAGTAAAAATGTTCTCTCACGGTGTATTTTCCATTTCTCCACAAATTTCTCCTATGAAGAGCCACTCCTCACATATTTGCATTCACYGTGGCACACTGTGGAAACTCTTCCACCACTATCAAGACTGAAAATATCATCTGCTAAGCAGATTTCAAAAAGAGTATGTAATACTAGATGAACAAGCTAGTACTGTGAATCAAAGAATTGCAGGTCATTAGAACTAAAAACATCAAAACATCAATAAAAGACAGAGCGATGGCATTATCTTTCTTTTTTCTTATAAGTCTTTATCATTCTGCATTTACTAGCAACAGCTGTACATATCMGCTCACGCATTCTACACAGTATACAGCAAACAACTGTTGAGTCTGCAGTTTCACTGRCTGAAAGAAAATGCTATTTTTGACTTTAGTTTGACTTCATGCTTTTTCTTATTCATGCATAGAAAAGTTGCATGTTTACAGTCTGGACATGCTCTGTCAATGCCACAGGAAAACACCTTAAAATACACACCTAAAAATATACATCTTAAAACACGTTGTAACTAAGAGCTGAGAAAAGAGGTATCCAGTATTTCAGAGTCCAGTGGCTGTTACCACACCTGTCGAGACTGACAATAAATGTAATAGTCAATGTATTTCTTAAGAAGAGRTGCCTATTCTGACTGAAACCACAAAGCTGTTCTTACAGACCACACAACGGCCACCAGAGAGCTACCAGGGTGAAATCTGAAGCTGGAAGTGCACAGGGCTCCTTGCACTCTTGCCATCTCCCTGAGCATGTTGCCTCATTACACTCCTCTAAGAGTACAGGATTTCTTTTTTTCCTGACTTACCTCAGGCAACTCTTCAGTGTCTGAGGAAAGGCTGCTTTCGTATTTGGATACTGCAACTGCAAGACCAGTTAAGGCTAAGAGACAATTTCCTTTCACCACTGGGCTGTCCCTGGACAGAACAAAAACAAACAAACAAAAAAAGCCAAA
>NW_020454139.1:2539193-2552274 GCF_003342845.1 Nothoprocta perdicaria | reverse complement strand
GAGTCAAAGAGTATAAATAACAAAGGCAGGTAACAAAACAATACCTTAGGACAGGGAGGTGTATGCTGTAGAGAGTTTAATAGGGAACGGACTCCWTAATTAGCAAGGTCTTTGGAATTTTGTTAGCTTGTTTCCTGGCTCAACAAAAACATATCATATTTCATCTTCAGAAATTAGACAAAATGGAAGACAAAACAATGTTTCAGTCCACTTCATTATACTCCACTAAGAGTAAAGAACTTTTCTACCAGATATGTCTTCTATAAAGTGCCTCTCAAACACACACAAGTTGTATAAATCTGCTGTTATTAAAAGGAGAACTGCAATTTTGTACAGATAGTAGTACCCTTAGAAATGCAGCAAATAATCTTAAACAGCACCAGTTCTACACTGCGTAACAATAAAAAGGTCTTCCAATAGAGAATGACATGCAGGCTGTTCTTGACCATACTAATAAAACAGCAGTAGATCAAAATGTAGCATGCTAAATTTTCTAGATTGGTMTGGTATTTTTGAAAGAACTTCTTCATTTATTGCTGTAAATATATTCCCATTCGGGTAATTTAAGTTTTTTTTTTTCCTGTCCTCAAACCATTTTCAGTTAATATAAAACCTCAAATAGGTACAAGTTTTGGTAGGGAGTCAAGTTCTTTTGGATTTCTCTCTATACAAGCCATTGAATCATTTCCTGATTTATACAGCTTTTTGTCATTTGTTGTTATCACTATTTTTGATTATCGACTTTTCAAGTAATTACATTTCATGATGCATCTCAAGTAGAAAAACTTCTGAAACTAAACTCTCACAAAAGCTAGATTATGTAATTTAAAATCATCATCCTAGGACCAGGAGGAATCAAAACAAAATCATATATTTTTGCTGAAAGTATGAAACAAAACATTGTGTCAATTTTATCACTGTGTCAGACTAGGAAAAAGGCTAGCAAACATGAAACTAGATCTGTGCACAAAAAAATCCTTTTACTGTTACCTAAAGAAATTACACACACACACACACACACACACAATTATGAAATGCTACTCCCTCAATTTTGGCAACAAATTTCATCAACTAAAATTATATATATTTTTCATTCTGACATCTTAGAATGATATATTTAAAGTGTATCATTTGCTGTTCCTTTACTTATCTCTTTCCACTGCACTACTTTAGCATAGCCATGTACTGAGCAGCTGAAATATCCAACAGTTCTGAACAGGCATTACTTCATTATGGACCAGCTAACATCTAGATTTGCTGTTTAAGAAAAGAACAGGCTAACAGCACATATCAAACTACACAGGCTTTATCCAAGTGTTAGGCATATACCTTTCTCATGACTTAAGCAGGGAAAAAATGTTTTATGCACAAGATGGGAAGATTTCCTTTCTTGAACAGAACCAGGATAAAATGAAAAATTTAGCAGTCAACTGCAAGATATATCTTCTACTATGGAAAAAAAAAMCACAGGAAAAAAAAGTCATAAATTAGCAATTCTTACTTTGAAGCACCTTTGATGACGTCAGTCAACACATCTCTGGCCCTGCAACACAAACAAGAACATACATCACATAYATTATACTATAGCATGAATTCAGCTATTCTTCCCAAACACCTTACATGTGGTCATTCTACATTAATACATATCTCAGTTCTCATATAGATATCAAAAGAGTTAGCACAGACTAAATATAGGTATCAAACATAATTGTGGTCACCCACCAATCACTTTTTTCTTGTGTAAACTACCACTGTTGTCTGAAAGGCTCTTATAACAACACAACTTGACTTTTTGGAAAATACAGATTGAATCAGTAGCCATAAATCAGCTCATTGAACTGTTAMACATAGCTTTCCAGATCACTGCACTATGTCTTAGCTAATAAAATGTTTTACAATGGACAACCATAACAATTTATCCACTACTTATTATACTCCTGAAAACCACTATCGGTATTTATACTGCTAGGTAGTGCAGTAACCTGAATGCATTTAAATGAAAACTACAGCAGTAGTTTCAATTTCTTACATATTGACATTGTCAATTTATAATAGGATACTTGTCTTCATTTATCTGGATTTGCATTCATATCAAGGGAAAAGCAGTAAGGCAGTAAAGCTTCTATACTACCAGGTATCGGTAATGAAAGTAAGGTTCTGGATACCAAATCATACAGTAGCAATGAGTAAACCTGAGCATGACTGTCACGGTCAGAAGATGTCACTGTCACTGCTCAGAAGATGCCCTTCACAATTCCATAGCACACAGTAAGACTGAAAATGAAATGAAATGACCCGTATCATAAAAGACCAGGGGTCACTCAAAAAAAAGTCCAGCTGTTATTATGTTGTAAGCACACTTATTTATGTGCTTACAACAAAAAATGGTGGGTTTTTTTGGTAAGCAGTTTCAAAAATTAAAGCAAATTTAAAGACTTGAAATATCCCCCTTCTTCAGCACCCTCACTTGCCGTTACCTGTCTGCTGCTCATCACTTGTATTTGCTTACCAGAGCCAAGCYGTTAACTGTTTGTACTGAACCTCTTCAGGATCTTCTTTTCCATGTTTTAGCTGCATCTCTAGCTCTGCCTCTCTCCCCTGCAGAATCACAGCATAAATCAGGAGAGAATCTTAAGTGGCTAATCACATTTGCCTTTCTTCAGGGAACACTTGAGTAACAGATGTAWCTTTTCCAATTCTATCTACTTTGTGGGTGAATCTAATTGGTTTTGATACAGGAAAGCATTGTAATACACAACACACTAAGTATTATAAATAGTAATTTCTGATTCCGGGTGAGGAATCAAATGTGAGGGAACTGCAGATGACACGAATGGCCACAGACATCCCTTCCAGGCCACAGATAGAGAAATCCCCTTGAAAGACAGAAAGAATACAGTGAGCAAAGATGATTTCCACTTGAACTCTGACAGTAAAACATCAGTTTCTTAATTCATTACTTGAAGCAAAACTCGTCCTTTTCCTTGTTATGATCCGTCTCTTAGTCTTTTATGTCTCTTATGACCTTCCAGCACAGTTCTTCCTGAACATGGAAGAACAGATTCTGCCCCCTAACAAGTGTTATCTGAGTATGTTAAGCAGTTTGGCCTTACAGTCTCTATCTCAAATCTTGAGACAGTTCTACTCTTATTTCCTAATTTGTCCATTGCTATTCCTTGGAGGGTTATTATACTTTAATTGAAAAATACAAGCTTATAGCTGTGTTTTTCAAACGGTGGAGACTTGCAGGTTGGATGTTCATAAAAACACAGGAACACAAGGGAGTCAATCCTGTAGACTCCAGTTTCACTAAAACGGTGATGCACCAAAGCTACTAAAGGAATGGGAATAATATATTGATTAAAGAAAAGGCTGCCAAAATTCTATGCTGTGCTATTAGAAGGATAACATCAAACGTGACTTTACCGTACGCTCTGACTTGACTGTACGCTTAAACTGATTCCAACTCCCAAGAACACTTGAAACACTGTTTTAAGCCCTGGACTAAATGACAGCTCATCGGATCACTATGAAGTTGGGTTTAGTCCCACGAACATGCTGAACATGCAAACTGACTGGACTGTGCAAGCATGTGAGCAGTTCTAATAAAAACAAGGAGATTTTCATATGTACAAAACATTCACAAATGTTTTGATGAATTGTGGAGAAAATACTTAGCCTTGGATAACCAAATCCAGACTTSTTTGCATCTCAGTCTCCAAACTGCAGAAAGCATTACTGTCCTGCCTGACCAACAATGGTGTTATTTACCAAGCCAGTACAGTGACAGACTACTTACTTATACTGTAATTGAAACATGCAAGTAAAGATACCTGGCCTGAGGAAAAAGCAAAACAAAACAGAATTCTACAGTGAGGGATTCCAAAAGCAATAAAACTAGATTTTATTTCTCTGAAAAAAAAGGCAAGAAATCCTGAAGAGGTTTCAGAACCAAGTCTGGGGAATGCCAAGGTTCTCAGAAAATTTTGCGTCAGAAGTAAAGAAATGAAATAGTAAAGTAATTAAATGCAGTCAGTAATGCCCCTCCCCCCCCCCSGTAGTTAAGATTTAAAATTACAATTTGGAAAGCAGGTAAATGGTTTTTAAAGGGGCTCAGTTCCAAACCTGACATTTGCTGATGGGCAAGATAAAGCTTGTTCTGAAAACATTAAAGAAGCACTTACTTTGCTATACCGTAAAATAAGAAAAAGTGAAAGATTCTGGAATTTGCTGAGAAACCTGACTGGCTTGCACTGTGCAAACAGCTGAGGTAGCCCAGAAACAGAGAAAAATAAGCCCTTAYAGAAGTATAAAGGGAACCTTCCTAAATGGAACTACCTTACAGTAGTTACAACCTCTTGGATCATTTTTCTGGGGAAAAACAAATGACCCTACTTTAGTGTATATATATCAGATCAGCTAATCTAATGAGAGAGGTTATTGGGATAATTTCTGGATTTCCTACTGTTAGATAGGGTGGAAAACTGAAAGATGAATCCCTCACAGTACAAAAATATATCATACTGGATAAGAAAGAAATTATATTTAATTAACCATTTCTCAGTAGCCTTTGTCCACTCTGTGTTACTGTTACTAAAATAATTACATCCATAATAAGAGGTTAGAATTCAAGTTAAAACCTTACACCTTAAAGAGGCACCTGCAATTGAAACAGCTGACATACTGGGACTTTGCAAAGAACAGGGCTGCAAGAATCAGAACTGTATGAGAAATTATCCCTGTATGAAACATCTCAGATCCTGCTGCCATTAGCTGATGACTTTCCTTATTTTTTACCTTTCCAAATTTCCATAAACCTTTTTAAAACCAACTTTTTTTAAAATACATGATTATTATTTGTATTAATGCCCTTATTTTTAAGACTAAAAGATTAATATAGCTTTAATGAGCATTAATATGCATATCATCACATGGCTCAAAATTACCTGCAAGACTGCGCTGTATGTTCGACTCATAAATCCCAACCAGGACTGTGGCAGCAATATTGAGCGGTGCCATTCAGAAGGCTGAATGTTAACCTGTGCAGCACATCAGAAAGTATAAAGTGGTTATACTAGGTCTGCCAAACATTATTCACAGAATCATGTACAAAATAGCTTAAAACTATATAAATTTTGTCTTGTACTATATTTCCATTCCATAAAGAAAAATTCAATGTTGAAATGAAGGACAATTTACATATGATTGAAGGACCATCCCCAGATTCTCATTAATCCCTCATTAATAGGTTAAAAGCTCCAACATTTGACCATGCAAATCAAAAGAAACTGTGAAACCAACAGTGACTGGCTGTTACACAAACATTAATACACCAGCTAAGAGTTTAACTGCCTGATCCTACAAACACTCAGGAATACCCCCCTGCTAAACTGATTAGTTCAAAGATAGACCAACACCTTACTTGGACAGATCTGTGTTCTCCAGCCTGTGATTTACTGACATGTTTTGGCTCATGGTCATAGATATTACGCATGACTGTCAGAAATCAAAATCAGTATGATATTCGTCATAKGCTCCTTTCTGTTTTTATTTTTTGAACTTCATTATGCAGCCAAAATGGGATGCTTCCCATAGTTCATCAGATTGATTCAACTAAGTGGCCCCAGAGAGAACAGTGAAATTATAGAAGGCAATCAGCAAAACATTTGTTAGTATTGGTGGGGCAAAACACATACATAACAAAGATAGTACTGCAATTCATGTTGGAYGGCCTACACGCCTTTAAAAGGTTTAAACGTGTACTTAAATCCAATAGATGACTACTAAACACAGGGACAATGATTCAGAAGGACTCAAGACACATAACTAGGGTATAAAACTGTGATATATATAACCATATCCAGGTACATAATTCAAACTTATTTTAAGAAAAGGCACTGTTGAAGWAAAAAAAAGTGGGGTGGTAGAATTTTTTGTTTTCTAGTAAGTTCAGCAGAAGAGTAATAGGAGGAAATGAACACTACTTCCAGTATAGTGTAAATAAGGTGTGACTTCTACTACTATTTCTAAATCCCTTCTATTACTAAATTTTACACAAATATGGCAGCTTCAACTTCCTGACAGTTAATAGGCCATCTGAGATGTGTGCASAGTTGTCTGCTTCAGTAACTATCACAGCAAACAGTAGCCTATAGATATTTTCAGGGCATGTTAAAAAACAAAGTCAAATTGCTTTAGGCTCAAGCCTAAGCTTGAGCTCCTTTTCTACTTATTTGTAGATTAACAAAATAACTACAATAACACATTAAAACAAGAAAATTCGGGCCACAGAAGTAAACTCAGACTTCTGYATGCTCTATGTAGCTTGCTACCAAAATTCTATTATGTAATCAACTAAAATATATTATTAAATAGAAAATGTGAATTAAAAATCAATTAAAACGGTCCCTTTTTCTTGCTCTCTGATTCTTGCTTTAATTTCTGTAAGAGTTCACTAAGGGTACATGAAAAAATCCTCACTTTTTAAACAGCTGTTTTTTCAGACCCAGAAATGAGTTCTAATTAAAAGGACGGACGCACATTCTTATGTCTCATCACGTTCTATGATAAGCATACAGAATTAACTTTTTTTGCTAGTGTCCAATTATTTCTAACATCTGCCTCTACTGAAATATTAAAAAAAAAAAAAAAAAAAAAAAAAAAAAAGAAAAGAAAAAAAAAAAGCCACGACTGTCATTTGGGTTCCACTGGAAACAAGTTATTTCATCTCAGTAGTTTCCAGGACAGTAGGTTTTTAATGGGGAAAAAGAAAAGGCAAACACGTCAGTTTGGAGTGAGGTAGAATACATCTCACTATCCACTGTTTAAGACTTACACTCTTCATTTTTAAATTAAAAGAACACACATTTCATTTTTAAATTAAAAGAACACACATTTCATTTTTAAATTAAAAGAACACACATTTTAAGAACAATTCCTGTAGGTGTCATTAAGCACAGTCCAAAGCCTACCAAGCACTAGCCCTGCAAGGCTTAATCCCAGAAGGCTGCTGTTGTGCTTTTCTTTCATGGGGGCTGGTCTCTATTCACAATGGGAAACACGTCAGGCCCTGGGGAATCYCTTCACCTTCACATCTCCACTGGCCTCTTCTCTAGAGATGATCTAGATCATCTAACTAGCATCAGGAAGTCATCTCCCTAACCCTTCCTCTTCAATCTCTTCTGTTTGATGCTCTGTAAAGTCTATAGAAAGACAATATTCTTCCTCCACGGATTATAATAAAAAGAAGACTAAAACTTCTTTGTGCTAACACTTCAAGCCCACTGTGAGGCAGTACATGTCGTGAGTAGCTAAACTTACAACAGCTGCCTACAAGTATTAGTAAACCCTTGCAAATAAACATATCCTAAAAGCCATACAATATCAAAACAGATGATCTACTTGACCYGACAGAAAATAGAGATACTTCTGCATACACAAAAAAATACAATTCTCCTCTTCAAATGCTTCAGTAACACCGCTCTTCCTTCCGTAGCCACRTTTGTATTCACACATCCTGTCACATATCTGCTCATTAATTTCTTCAGGAAGTTGACAAACAGCAAGTCTCCCACTGCAACTGCTGGACTTAATTTCGCTTAATCATTTGTAGAAACATCTCTCTTGCATTTTGTTCCCATTCTAAAACTAGTTAAGAATCATGCATTAGATTTGTCTCATCTCATACAAGGCATACCCGATAAGCCATACTTCCCTGCAAGAGCAAGAACAGGCCTTTTAACATTTCAAGGAATTCATGTGTGGAAAAAAAAAGGCTACTGTCTTATTGCATGTAGAACAAATTAGACTATGTAATGGTCTAATGTAATATGTCATATGGCCAAAAAAATCAGTCCAGAAAGAAGGAGCTTCCCCTGCTCACAGGTGCAGCTATCACAGCACACCTATCAAGCTCACCTACTCGACTAGAGAATGCTTCTTCTGTGAGTAAATATAAAGAACACCTAACATTATTTGAATAGCATTAGTTAATCTCTACACAAATCATACACTCATACACTCAAATCATACGCTCATACACTGGCATCCAAGTTTGCAATTGTTCCTTCAAGTTATTATGCTTTTTCCAGTAAAAAAAAAATGCTTGAATATGTTGAGAAATACAAAGCAAGACCATCCTCTTATTGCTTGAAAACATTCCACCAGCTGACACTGTCAAAGGCACCATTTACTACTAACCTGTGCCAAAGGGAGGCTGACTCAGGTGCCACCTGCATACAGCAGGAACATCCAGTTCACTTCCACTAGGGAAATAAAAAGGCCAGTAGCTATGTAAACAACTAACAGCTTTGTTAAAATCTAACAGCTTTCATACCTCTGACCCAAATCACATGCTTACAGAACCATCAAAACACATGGCCTGTGATGTGAATATATGTGACTGTTCCTCCTTTGTTTTCATGACACAGGCGAGCGACACTGGAACGAGACGATTCCCACACACCCCTAGGAGGAATTACTCCAGAGGCTGAAACAGCCGCTGGTAATTACTACCGAGCCTAGTTCAGGTGCCTGTGACAAACCTGAGGGCTTTACTGACCAATGTGGTCCCCACAGCCTTACAGAAAAAAAACAAAATCCCACGATCCTCCTGACCAGCTTGATGGCAGTGCCCTGGTTTCAAAAGGACATTGAGGTTAACAAGGTCTGTCTAGTGGAAAAAAAAAAAAAAAGGCACATTTCCATTTCTGGGGAGAAGAGAATACTCCTCTTTCAAGTCACAGTGACCAGTAAAGGACCACACGCACACTATTTCAAATCACCACTGGATACTGAATACATACTCATGAGAAAACAGCCGCATGACAGCCGCATTCAGTGCCACAGCTAGACGGCACGTTGGAGACAGTCTAATCTCCTTAGGCTTAATCACAAGTCACCTTAGCATTGCTGTTGCTTCTGTTAGATTCAAATGACAAATAAAACAAGTATTTATAATCTGTATKTTTTACATTTCAACATGCAAGAAAACACTTTTATTTGAGCATAAAGGCATGTAAGTTTTTTTTCTTGTATAGTAAATCCTCAYTGATGATGTCCTTACACACAAGGGATCTTTCACAAGTGCAACTGGCTGCCTCATGCCATTTTCTATTTCCCATTATTCAAAAAACAAGTGCAGTTACTGTAATTAACCATGTACAGGTCATCTAGATATACAAAAAGTAACCGGCATGCTCATATTCTACTTGAGGGGAAGCTCTTAAAAATACTGAAAAGTGCATCATCASAGATGTAGAGTACCAAGTTGTGAAATCAGCATGAGGTTCAGTGGAATATTAACACAAAGTACTTTGGGTAGCTGCTGCTTTCTGTGGGACCTGGGTCCGGTGCCAAAGTTTCAAATGGGAAGAATGGTGGGAGGGGAGAAGTAACTACATGATAATATGACATGTATTGAAATGTTTCATTAGCAGTGGTAAGAAATCCACTATTTTGTGGACTTCTTGAATATTGAATTTTGTGCATGTGRGGTTTTTTTTTTTCTTCCTTCTGAACTACTGTGTCTGTGAACAGTCACATGCCCCCCTAGCAAAGCACCAATTAATATCTTTGGTAAAAATTTAAACCATGATATTTGTTTGTGTGTAGTAGCACTGATTATCAAATTCAGCWGCTCATCAAGAATTAACCTTTCTTATACTAGCAAAATACCTTCTGAATCATTAAAAAAAAGTCTGACAAAATTTATGTGCAAAGATATGCAGATTTAAAAATAGTATAGAATACGTACCAATTATTGAAAGACRGAAATGTTATAAAACATGAAAGGTACTTCAAAAAAGATCAGGTCAGTTGAGTTAGACTACAGGTAAACCAAAAATAATTTGGAATATGTTTAAAATATACAATTACATAAACAAAAATCTGCAGACAACCTTAACTGTGGCCTTTTAGCAATAACCTTCAATTAGTGAATGATTCCCATCATAGCTGCGGGATGCAGCTATTTCCCAACAGTAATTTCACATTTGGTTTTATGTCCTAATAAACTTTTACATCCCTGTGATGATGAGTAGTGTTATCTCCAGTTTATACCTTAATTCTTCATCTGTAAAGACACTAAGATTGAAARTATCTATGAAACGTGCATCCTTGGCTAGATGCTTGAGATCAGTATTTTAGCATTTTCTGTTTGATTGTTTTGTGATTTTGAGGGAACAACTTTGCAACTGAAGTACTTTAATCACTGTTGACACTGGCTTTGTAGACAGCAGGAAGAAGAGGTATCCAGCCCCAAGACCTACTGATACAGATTGGCTTATGTCATTATAGCACATGTCCTGAATTTTTTCTGCAATCAGTGTGATGTCTCTGGRGCCTCAAGACTATTTTTTTCCCCCCTCTAAGTTCAAAGTGGCCAAAATAAGATGATGCGTCAGAGCCACCTAGTGGGGTACCAGGAGGTGCTTAACGTACCCATGGAAGTGTTTGAGTAGAGAGAGCTAAGAGACCACCACAGGCAGAAGAAACCAAATTCACAACAGYTCTCATTTACACGGTCCATCATGAAGGCAAGCTACATTGCAGACAAACTAGTTTTGGAACGGGCTAGTTGGTTTGCTCCAAAGAGATGCTGGGACTGAATTAGTACAAAAGGATCGTGAAGCAGCACCTTGAAAAATGAGAATAAAAATCTGTATTGCTGTGGTTGCTGTGATCTGAGTTAGTAAACGCTCTCAGACATAGAAACTGGGAAAAATAAACTTTATTTCCTCAAGTCTAGTCTAGGATTAGTCTAACGACTCATTTTGTTTTACCTCTTTCTAAAATTTTCAAGGATCGAATTTCATATCAACCCTAAAAATACTGCAAAGTCTCTGAAATAAACTCTCTGGAAAATTTAGTAGTGAGCACTTTTCTTTCTCCAATGAACAAATGGGTGACTTGTTACATGTTCTCTTCTGCAAAGCTACATTAGTTTACTASAGTTTACTGAAGGTCACTGCAAAGAATCAGCCACAGGAGCATGAKAGGCCAAGGAGCTGTTACTGTTACAATGTTACTGTTTCCTTATCATAAAAAAAGACTCCATGAGMAGTAAGGGAGAAGAAGAAAGCAGGATGAGGAAGCAAAGCGAARCCAGCACCTTACCTCATGAATGAGGGCTACCAACATCTGCTGGAAGTTGCGTCCCCTGCTGGCCAGAAAACGATTGATAGGCTTCCCATCCTTGCCAACGTGGACAGGAAGGTCATAGCATAACAGCATGCCAGCTTAAAGGAACAGGAAGGAAATGCAAGGTCAGTACAAATTGTCTTGGTAATGATTCAGAATAGTATCACATGTGATAGATTTGATAAGCCAAAGAACATCTGAAGTTAATTTAATACAACCAATGATCTAAAAGCATAAGTGGCCTACGTAAGCATATTCAAATAACACTGATTTGTGTTATACACAAATAACACTGAATATGATTTTTTCTTAAACTGATCCACTCTCAGACAGTGAGTCAAAAAAATCTCTTTTGGGCCCAAGCTTGCACACGTACATGACTTAAGCACTTGCCCATTAACAGACTTCTGAGGATTCAAGAAAGTGTTAGCTTACCTGCAAGGCCTGGGGTCAAGCCTGGTTGCTTGTTCCTTTCGTACATTTTCAGCAGGAAGTTTGGAACACCTGCCACAACCTTGCCGTGGTCCGTGCGTGTGGCGCCTCCTCTTAAGGCAGAGTGATAGACTCCACGGGGCATGTTGGTCATCTCCTGCTTCACCAGGGATGCTGCAAACTCCTCAAATCCTGGGGAAAGCGTAAGTAAAACAGGAGAGTGGAATTGGAAGATCAGAGACTCATGACTCAGATACCGAAAAAATTCCCAGCAACCCCAGAATTGCAGCTGTACTTCAGGGCGATTATGTTTAGCTAGGCTAATAATAACACATTCATATTAAAGCTCAGTTGATGTCTCACACCATATTCACTGCTACTGCAAACTCAGCTTGAGAAACTCTGAAATAGTCCTGTCAGATGGGCAGAAAAAAAAAATAGCCTCAACTATTCCCTGAACTGATTATATTCTTTCATTGTAACTTGTGTAACATCACAGGTTACACAGGACAGCAGAATTAAACTGATGTTTACAACTGTAACAAAACCTGTTTTCTCACAAAACATAGGGTTTTTTTAAGATGACTGAAGGGCAAACTGTGCAAATAAAGTAGACAGGGCATGAAGGAGAGGGCAGGCAGACAGAAGTACAAGGCTTGTGCTATGATTTCTGCAGTCACAGCAGTAAATATTTATCAAGTTCTGTGCTCTTAGACTGTAATTTTATGCTAAAATTATGTTTAAAAATATAAAGAATATATGATTATTTCTTGTTTGTGAAGTCATATTGAACACACTCAAAACAGATTCTGAAGCAAGAGACACAGCCAAAGGGAGTATCTTGCCCACAAAAAGCTCAAACTAGAAAACCTCGGAGAATTTAATGAAATGTGGATGTTACCACCTATGTATGGACGATGCCATACTTTAAAGTTCATACTCTGCATGAGGGGGGAAGGGGAGGGGGAAAAAAAAAAGACAATATTCAGATACTCCTCTGAATGAAAATAGTAAATACCACCTTCAACTGCTGCCCTATAAATTCCAGTACTTCCAGGCAATATTCAAACTGAAATGACAAAGCAGTGTAGAATTTGAGTTTCCCATGCTTCACATGAGCAGGCGCTTACGGTAATACAACACGTCTACAACATGTTCCAACCAATTGTCATAAGAGTTCTGCTTTGTTTTCTATTTTTTTTC
The DNA here is from genome assembly GCF_003342845.1 of Nothoprocta perdicaria. Classification (NCBI taxonomy): domain Eukaryota; kingdom Metazoa; phylum Chordata; class Aves; order Tinamiformes; family Tinamidae; genus Nothoprocta; species Nothoprocta perdicaria. The sequence continues at coordinate 2,539,500 of NW_020454139.1, read as the reverse complement.
CTCAGCTCTACTGCAGAAATAGTCTCTCTAGATTTGTTTGCAATCTTGGATGTTTTCCTCCCACAGAGCTCTGGAAGGCACTTGGAAAAAAAACCCACAGCTCTACAGTAATGCCAACACCAACACCATCTTCTGGTCAGAGCTCTCTATTTTATCAGCTGTTGTCACAGCAACAAGTGCTCATCTCCTCATGAAGCATGTGGAGGCTGAAAATGAGTAGATTTTTCTTATTCCCAAGGGAGGGAGGGAGAGAGGGAGGCAGAGAGGGAGGCAGAGAGGGAGGCAGAGAGGGAGGCAGAGAGGGAGG
>NW_020454139.1:2462251-2539123 GCF_003342845.1 Nothoprocta perdicaria | reverse complement strand
AGAGAGGGAGGCAGAGAGGGAGGCAGAGAGGGAGGCAGAGAGGGAGGCAGAGAGGGAGGGAGGAAAAAGTACAAAGCAGCAGACCAGAGTTCAAGAAGTCAACTAGAAAAATCAAGAGCAAATCCCTCACAGGTAGCATTTCCCTTGGAGGTTTAATTGACTTGGTGTGACTAGACTTGCAAGAACTTCTAGGAAACTATGAGGTTCAGAGATCACCATCTTTAMAAGCATTTCTGTCCTTCTCTTACAGTAAGGAAATACTGAATTATCTCAGTACCATGTAACAGCAAAACTCAATGAGATAAGATGTGCAGATGCAGTCCTACTGGTGACATAATGGCTCCTGGGACATTCTTGTCATTGCTTCTGACACCCATTTTCCTACCCTGTCATGGGAGTCAGTAACTCATAACAACTACTACTGCTGATCACAGAACAAAAGCTTTTTTTCAGGTATATTATCTGTATTCTAACTGGCAGATTGCTCTATTTCTATTTTAAGAATGTTTCGGAATGGGAAAGCTGTTTGCGTGCATGTTTCTCTACCATTATGTGATAACTGCCTCCTTTCACTCAGTCTATTTTCTATAAACACCATTCACAGTTTTCCCATCTTCCAGGTAAGCTATCCATCTCCATGTTCACTGTGTGGCCTTAAATTTCAGCCCGAATGCATCACTCTCTTTAGTTTAGGTAAATTCCTTCCTTTTCCCTGCAAAGTCTTCACAATCTACTAAAAAGGGTATACAGTCCTTTTTTTTCTAAGTGGAGCTGCATGTATTTTAGACTGCTAAACACACAGAGTATTTGATAAAAACATACTTCTAGGAACCTCCTCTAGAAAAATGCTATGAATCTTAGTTCATCATAGTATTACCTACAAACTCTAATTACAGATCGATATTGCAGACAAACTACAGTGAGATAACAATGTTTGCACCGAGGTACTAATATTGCAACGTTTTATCTAGAAATAGAAGATGGCAAGTGAAGTGATCAAGTGAACATAAAATTCTTCAAATTCTGATTCTGGTGGCACTAGGTGGAGTGGCCGACACTCCRGAGGGCTGCGCTGTCATTCAGAGAGACCTGGACAGGCTGGAGAGTTGGGCAGAGAGGAAYCTCCTGAGGTTCAACAAGGACAAGGGCAGGRTCCTGCCCCTGGGCAGGAATAACCCCAGGYCCCAGCACAGATTAGGGGCTGACCTGCTGGAGAGCAGCTCCGCAGAGAGGGACCTGGGAGTCCTGGTGGACACCAAGTTAGCCATGAGGCAGCAGTGCCCTCATGGCCAAGAAGGCCAATGGGCTCCTGGCTGCATGAGGAGGATGTTGSCAGCAGGGGCAGGGAGGGGATCCTGCCCCTCTGCTCAGCTCTGGGGAGGCCAAACCTGGAGCACTGGGGGCAGCTCTGGGCTCCCCAGGACAAGAGGGACGTGGAGCTTCTAGAGAGGGTCCAGCGGAGAGYGACAAAGATGATTAAGGGACTGCAGCATCTCTCGTATGAGGAGAGACTGAGTGAGCTGGGCCTGTTTAGTACCTGAAGGGAGAATGTAGGGAGGAAGGGGGCAAACTTTTTTTGATGGTGGCCAGTGACAGGACAAGGGGTAATGAGTACAAGTTGCAACACAGGCATATGTGGAAGAACTTCTTCCCTGTGRGGGTGMYRGAGCCCTGGCACAGGCTGCCCAGGGAGGCTGTGGAGTCTCCTTCTCTGGAGATCTTCCCAACCCGCCTGRATGCCGCCCTGTGCCCCRTGCTCTGGGTGTYCCTGCTGGAGCAGGAGGGTTGGACTTGATCTCTCCCTTCCTACCTCAACCATTCTGTAATTCTGTGGCAATTCAGCTGTCTAGTTATCAGAGGCATCAACCAGAGATTATCTCTTGAAATATACTTCATTGTCAACATGTATCATTAAAATTAAGGACAGCATTGAAATTCTACTGAAATTTTGTTCTATTAAATATATTATAGTGTTTTAACATTAAAATGTTTAAAAATGCATGGTGTTCTTTATATTGGAAAAACTATAGTTTATAGAAAATGACTTTATAGAGAATTGTTTTCAACCCGCTTGGGCTTGGAAAGACAGCTCCCCTTTAAAAATATCTGCACTGTGCTCCCTCTTGAGCTTGTACTGTGATGAAGTATTGGACTCTTGAGGTTAAATAATAAGCAACAAGCTTTTGCTGCAAGACAGGCYGTATAACAGGAGTTCACACAACATTACAATCATTTTTTTTCCACTGTCATGACTTCTGAATCATTTTTCCACTGCCATGACTTCACTGGGTGATGGGGTTTGTTTTATTCCAACTTTCTATTTTTTTCTTGCAACTTGGTAAGCTACTTCGCCAGAAACAAAATAAGCCTACACCCTAACATGTCACATGGTCATAAAGGAGATAAATGCCTGCACAGTCATTTTGCTTCAAAAGCTGTACAGCAAYCTCACATAGTAGACATATCCTACCTCCTAGAACAGGAACTGGTGTCATAGACAAAAGCTTGATATAGGAAGAGCCTGGAACTGAGAAATCTGCTTCCTTCTCTTCTTCATTTATGTCTGTCTCCTCTAGTGCATCAACTTCTGGCCGTGCCTGAAAGATGAAAACAGAATCTACGATCACTAAGGCTTTTACCTCTGAATACTCATTAACTTTCATTATTCCAAATGTCACAAACATCCACTCAAAGAAAAAGCTGTGCATTTCAATTACCATACTCCATTTCACTAATATTAAGCTAAAAGAAGCCAAAAGTTTTTCTTCTAGCTGYACAACAGACTTACAAGATCACCCAAGTATGCATACCTATGGTATCTCAAGTAGTACAATTAATCATGATACCCATGAACTGAACCAATGGGACTCATCTTCACTCAGAATTTCCTTCCACTATTCMGAAAAAAAAATACACATTGATAATACATGGTAAAGAATACTGATCAAAAAAATCTATTTTCCTACATGAGTAAAGAGCAAATATTAATCAATAAAACGTTGTCTAGAGAAAAAGAACAAAATGACACCACCATTAATTATTCTTAGGTACCTGTGCCAAAGATACTTTTTACTGTAGCACTACTTGGAGATTTTTCTTATCCTCTAGCTTGTGCTATCTTCAGACAAACACATTTTTTGTTTGTAGGGCTTATGCTGAACTTGTCTGTAMGTGCATGCACATGCACACACATATGCACATGCCATGCACAGGCATATGCATGTATGTTTTTTAAACCAGCTTATTTCAACTTTTTTATGACAAGCAGTAAAAAGCACTCAGATGAAATAGCATTTTAACACTGCAGAAAATAAAATATTACAGAAATACTTATTATTCCGTAAAGTGTCAATGAATTACTGCTTACTCCACAACTTCACTTACAAGATTATTAAAAAAAATTCTCAGTGGACCTGACATGTAGGTCTCCTTGTACTTCATTTTGTCAAAGACATTAACTTTTTGACCAGGCTTCTGTGATGGGCTTGTAGAGAAAGCACAAATCTTGTTTCCCTTGCGATACAATAAAGCTTATGTCTGAAAGAAGTGTCACACATCCTCACTGCTAAACATGCAACGTTCTTACCTGTTCTGGAAGRTGAAGGATGGTATGTTCTTCAGAGCCAAATGAAGACAGTGATTTATAAGCTGAAACTGCTACAAGGGGATCCTGGAAATATGAGAAGGAACAAAAAGAAAATTACCAATATAGCACATGGAGACTCTGTATAAAAAAGCCTATCCCCTACACCAATGAATACTGAAAAAAAACTTAATTCTTCTCCTATAAATAAGACTGTTCTTCTCAGACACTTTCTCAGTTTCTTTATACATAGCAAGTAAACTAGAAAGACCCATTATCTAGTCCAGCTTTGCGATTGCTGCATCACACATTTACAGCTTAGAGAAAGTAGCTTKATTATGTCAAGTTGAAGTCTACCGAGGAGCTCAGACTGCTTTTCTTCTGTGTAAAACTTGTTTTTCAGAGTGGCAGAAAGAATAACCTCGGGAATAGCAGTTACCAACTTTCATAAGCATCACAGCCCTTCAAGAACATTGTTAAACAGTCAGTGACAATGAGAAAACATTATTAAAAAATAAGATTTCTGACACTTGACTTGTTCATGACAAAAAGTACAAACCTAATATTCAGTAACTGACACCAAAAACTAAATTTTCATGCATGTTACCCACCTTGTTTTGTGTATTGTTCCAAAGTAAGCTGATGATTTGAGCTTTGAATTTCTGTAAAAATAAACAAATCAGCATTCAAGTCATTTCTATGGCTAAAGAAAAAGGCAGCATCCACCTSGGAGGGACTGCTGCCAACTCAAAACAGAGACAGGGTGAAGAGGGTGCGGAATTGAACTGTAAACAGGCTCATATGCCCTCATTCTTAGAAAGGGAAACCTCAGATTTCTTTGTACTGGTGAAGAACAGTATTTCTCACCAATCTTCCAGCCTTCATTAATGCAATCTGAAATTGTGCAATGCGAATATGCATTATCATTAACTTGAATTATTCACGTAAAATTTAGGTATTTAAAACTAAGTAGGCATTGATAATCTGCTTGCAAAGAGATACAAAGAAGAAAAAACACAGACCACGGGGACATACCTCATATTCATTTGTATTCACCGTTAATGAGGGAACTAGGGCAAAGAGTTCATTAAGTGCTTTTAAAATGAGGGGTCTTGTATCACAGCTCAGCTTTGGGGACAGAGCATTCCACGYAGAGCGAATACAAACAACCTGAAAGGGAATGAGAGATGTGATTACCAACAGCAGCCCCTGCCTGCCTGACACAATGTTTGCTGCCACTTCTTACTTGCTTTTACCCTATGGATTTACCTATTTGGGATTTCCAAGTGCAGTTGGTATTGAAGAAATGGCAAGCAAATCAAGAATTTACTCACATTCACAGCCTCGCATTGCATTACCTGCTGTCATGCAACARTATCAGACATCACCTCACTGCACAGAACAGCTACCAGTAAGAAGAGAGAGAGCATACTTTAACAGTACACACAAAGCAGTAGATACATCTGGCTCCACAAAATTGCACTACTTCATTTGTTTAAATTAACTTTAAAATAAACTGCTTCTGGGGCTTCAGTAAGATATAAACAGAGGTGACTGTGTTCTCTGTGAGCCCTCTCAAACAAAGTCTCCTTAATCTCTGAACACAACCAAATCCTGGCTTCTTTGTGGAAAAGGGAGGAAAACTGTAAARTCACATGAATTCAGAATCCATTTGAAAAAAAAAAAATTAAGCTAAAATAAAAATGAATGCTACTACACCTTCTCTAGACCCGTACTGAGTAGATCRGTTCTTAAACAACTTAGATATACCACAAGGAATCCCTTGAAGCTTGAATCACGAAAAGAAATTGCTTCAGCAACTTCTTAGGAAATATATCTTCTTTCRAAAAACCATTAAACTTATTTTAACCCAGTTAATGAAATTGGATTCTTGTCATTTGCTTAGTCCTTAGAACGTTTAAATTTTGTCCTTTTAAATCTCCCTTTGCAGTCATTCTAGGAGCAACAAGGTTGTTATCCATTAAACAGAAGCAAAATCACTTCAGAGATGATTTTGCAAGCTCTGGCTACTAGTGACTTCAGGAGAAAAATCAAGCACACCAGTATACCACAGTAGTAGGTTAAAGCAGGAATATCTGCAGACCTCCTGCAAAGATTCTGCGAAGAGCCCAGTATAAACTGGAAAACATCAGTCCTCAAGGCAAGATAATCCTCAGTCCCCAAAATATAAAGCAATTCATCATTATAGATAATAAAGTCAATCCAGGACTTTATTATCTATAATATTATCTATAAATCCAGGAGCACCTTGCAGAGCATGATTAAAAAGTTGGTATGCTTGCAGAGCAGAAATGACTAGACAAACAAACAAACAAAAAATCAAAATTCTCTGAAAAGGAATCAACCCTTCATGTAAAAGAAACCTAACCTGATCTTTAATACTTATGGGGGATAGAGCTAGCTGAACGATTAATATTTAAAATGTAATACAGCATTGTAGATGTCTATTTGGGGATAGGTGGCAAACCAGACTATCAAAACAATGAGACCACACATTTGATTCTCATTCATACCCAACCAACTGAGAAGTGTTATAACATTAATGATTTTTTTATATAGCAATAGCCAAATGAGATCTTGCCAGCTGTAACACAAAAACATGTTCTACAGCATCTCCCTTCACAGCTGAATGGTTTCCCTGGCATCGAGCATCCTTTACTCTCCCACATTCAATATTTGGTATGCAACAGAGAATAGTTCTAATTAGAGGATCACATTCTATGCTTAAGTTTATGATTATCTTTAAGAACTTAACCAAAAAACAATTTGTTACCGAGCACACAGATAATATGCCTTGAATCTCGGTGTCACGTATTACTATTATTAAATTTTACAATTTAGAGAGAAAGAATAATCCCTGGATTTGTCAGAAAGGACTGATAAGCAGACACTGGAATCTTATTCCACTGGGCCTTTCGAACACAAACAAACTATGCCAGCCCCCAACCAAAACCAAACAAACAAACAAAAAAAACAAACAAAAACACACATACAACCCCAGAATGCTTAGGTTTCTATTAACTGTAAACATCAATATCCCCATTAACTCCCACGGGATCATTGTGTAGCTTACTTGCTACCAAACTTCTAATTTATTCAGGCTGGAGGTCCGTATGTTTTCACTTATGTTTTCATAAGTGAAAACAGATTACCGCTCCATAGCAATATCAGAGCTAAAATATAATCTTTATCTTTCATTTTGGAGTGTTGCACAAATATGATAAATACGAGGGATATCTGAAAGCTACAGGCAGTGACATTCCAAAGAGGCACTGCTGCTCCACTTGATCTGGAAGGTTGCGATGCTCAGCTTTATCTCCAACAAGATACAGTTTAAATCTCACAGAGTAATAACGTCTGCTTTATTCAGAGAAGCCACAAAAACAGATTCTTAACCTCAACACTTCCACACAGACCTATGGTAGAGAGTTCTTTCTCTGCTTATACCCATCACAAACTTTTGTAAGAAGTACCAGAAGTAGACAAGAACACTTTAAGTGGAACTCTAGTTTATTTGGACTCGAAGTTCATCTTCGAGTCCAAAAAAATTCTGCATAATTTTATACAGACTAGAAAATCTTTGGATTGTTCCTCAAAGCAATCCAGAAAATTTTAGATACTTTAGAACATCTACGGCAGCATATACAGTGAAAACAATGTCAAATAGCCTTTCCCATGTTCCAGCTTGATTAAAGAATGCTCAAAAAATGCTCAAAAAAAAAGAATGCTCAAAAAAACCATCCTTTATTTACTTCCTTTATTGAAAAGAAAGGAATTCGTGAAATATTCTTGTCTTCATATCCAAATACATTCACAGCTAATATTCTTAATGCTATTATTCTCACTTTGTTTTCCTCTCAGTAGCAGAACCATGTTTTCAACAAGGTCAGATGATACAGTTTAACTCCTCTGCCTGTTTTGTTTTCAAATAAGCACAGAATCACAGAATATTCAAAGTTGAAAGGCACCTCTAGAGATCATCTAGTCCAACCTTCCTGCTCCAGCAGGCACACCCAGAGCACGGGGCACAGGGTGGCATCCAGGCGGGTTTTGAAGACCTCCAGAGAAGGAGATTCCACAACCTCCCTGGGCAGCCTGTGCCAGGGCTCTGGCACCCTCACAGTAAAGAAGTTTCTCCTCACCTGGAGACGGCACTTCCTGTGCTCCAGCTTGTGGCCATTACCCCTCGCCCTATCGCTGGCCACCACTGAAAACAGCCTGTCCCCTTCCTCCCTGCATTCTCCCTTCCTGAACTTATACACATTAATCAGATCCCCTCTGAGCCTTCTCTTCTCCAGAGAAAACAGGCCCAACTCACTCAGTCTCTCCTCACACAAGAGATGCTCCAGTCCCTTAATCATCCTGGTTGCCCTTCTCTGGACCCTCTCTAAAAGCTCCACATCCCTCTTGTCCTGGGGAGCCCAGAGCTGCCCCCAGTGCTCCAGGTTTGGCCTCCCCAGAGCTGAGCAGAGGGGCAGGATCCCCTCCCTGCCCCTGCTGSCAACATCCTCCTCATGCAGCCAGSAGCCCATTGGCCTTCTTGGCCACGAGGGCACTGCTGCCTCATGGCTAACTTGGTGTCCACCAGGACTCCCAGGTCCCTCTCTGYGGMGCTGCTCTCCAGCAGGTCAGCCCCTAATCTGTSCTGGGGCCTGGGGTTATTCCTGCCCAGGGGCAGGACCCTGCCCTTGTCCTTGTTGAACCCCAGCAGGTTCCTCTCTGCCCAACTCTCCAGCCTGTCCAGGTCCCTCTGGATGGCAGCACAGCCCTCTGGAGTGYCGGCCACTCCACCCAGCTTGGTGTCATCTGCAAACTTGCTCAGGGTGCATTCCRTGCCCTCGTCCAGGTCATTGATAAACAAGTTGAACAGCACTGGGCCCAGCACTGACCCCTGGGGGACACCACTGGCCACAGGCCCCCAACTGGACTCGGCCCCATTTATCACCACCCTCTGAGCTCTGCCATCCAGCCAGCCCTCAATCCACCGCACCGTGCCCTCAATCCACCGCACCCTACAGAGCTTCCGTATGAGGATATTATGGGAGACGGTGTCAAAAGCCTTGCTGAAGTCAAGGTAGACAACATCCACGGCTCTCCCCTCGTCCAGCCAGCCTGTCACCCCATCATAGAAGGCTATGAGGTTCGTCAGACATGACTTCCCCTTGGTGAATCCATGCTGACTGCTCCTCAGCAGCTTCTTCTCCTCCATATGCCTGGAGATTCTCTCTAGGATGAACCGCTCCATCACCTTTCCAGGGACGGAGGTGAGGCTGACCGGCCTGTAATTGCCCAGCYCCTCCSTCTTGCCCTTTTTGAAGACTGGAGTGACGCTGGCTCTCTTCCAGTCCTCGGGCACCTCCCCTGCTCTCCAGGACCTCTCGAAGATGATGGAGAGAGGYTGAGCAATAACCTCGGCCAATTCCCTCAGCACTCTTGGGTGCATCCCATCTGGGCCCATAGATTTTTGAGTGGCCAGTTTGCCTAAGTGATCCCTAACCCAATCCTTCTCAACCCGCAGAARGTCTTCCTCTAGCCCATTTACATCTCTTCCACTTGAGCCCTGCAGTTCATGGGGAGTGGCCTTAGCAGTAAAGAGAGGCAAAGAAGGCATTTAGTAACTGCCTTCTCAGCATCCTCCGTCACCACTCAGCATTTCCTTCCCCATTCAGCAGYGCACTAACATTTTCCCTCATCTTCCTCTTGCTGTTGACAAGCACATTCACTGGCCTGCATGTAGTTCCTCTTGGGCGAGCTCCTCTTAAAAATTCACTAAGTTATTTCCCTGTTCTCTCACTGACTCCTCTACAACACCTAAAAGTTATTCAAAAATATGAGAGTGCTGATGCATAGGATTTGTCTTTCATGCAAGTCAACTCTTTCGTATGCCCAAGTGTTTACCTGCAGTTATCTCTGAGCTTAGACTAAACCTCAAGACCTCTGGAGAAATGATAAACTTTTGTTATGTACGTTAAGCATGATTTCACATCCTGACTTTATTAGCTGTTGCAGAGATTCTCTACTGGGCAAAATAAGGATAGTACATGTGTCTTCTCCAAGTTCACTCTTTCCATGTCAGACTAAATCATTACCTAACTCTTTTTTTTCCCTCCACTTATTTTTTTTTAACTTATGTTTTTATATACCCAATAAATTTCAATTTCAAAACTTCCCTCCAAGACTAACATACACTTGAGGAAAAAAGGAGCAGCCTATACATCGGTAAGCCTGTGCTTCAAATTGTTTGTATACTCAGCAAGACAGGATGGTATCACACATTACTCAGAATGTTTCAAGTTAGAATTGTTAGAATTTTTTCTACGGATTAAAGAGGCTTTTGCCATCTAGGATGACTTTTGTATTCATTCTGTCTTCCAAAATTTTAAAGACCATCAGGCGACTACATAGCTGTTCATCACAACAGATTCAATCAACTTTACACAGTGAAGAAAATAATGACTACATATCTACAATGTGACTAACTGCTGCACAGCAGTGAGACATGAAAGGCTAAGTAGGAACAATCATCTCACCTGKCCTATTTTCATCTGCTGAGATCTTATGATGGATTAAGCAGCAGTCAACACAATACAAGGTAGGCATTTAAAAGCAATAAAAATGATGTTCAGAGAGCGGTCCAGGTCTAACTGAAGAACGAAAACAAAAATGACAAAGATAAGTACTCAAGGTCCATGAAAGCTAGACTACACACATKATTGGTTCTGAAAGTTTTCCATTTTGCCTTCTGAGATTCTTTAAGATTCTCATGTCTCTTCTCTACAAGGAGCAACATACTCTAATGAAAACTTGAGCAATTTCTCTACTGCACCAAATCTCACACTGCTACCTGTGGGGAACTTCACTTTTCAGGCCCTGGCATCATACCTGCTTTATTCTGTCTGGAATAACAACCTGTTGATTCCATTTGTCTTTCAGGGTTCAGGTTCCATTGCAGCAACAATGGAGCAAAACAGGAAAAGCTGCACAGAAAGAAGAAAAACCCAAACCCATAACTATGCAGGAATAAGAATAGAAATCTAAAAGAAAAAGAAAATAGCTATGGTAGAGCAAGGCCTGAGCAAGTATTCAACCTTTTAAATATGAAAAAAAAAAACCAGCAGGTGAAAACTTTTATTTAAATAAAAAAACAGAGGCTATGAAAGTTCTCCCACATCTATGAAATTAAAGAAAAGCAACAGAAGACTCACGGAGAAGCCATCAATGCAATGAAATTAAATAAAGGAATGTTTATGAACATATTGCATAAGTACACTTATGACACTTTTTGTGTTCCTTTGCACCAACAAAACTGTCATCCTGGGTATCAGAAGAAATTGCAGAATTAAACAACTACTCCATTGACTATGAAAACATTTAAGAGGGCAATTCCAAAAACTGAAGATGAAGACATAAAGAGTGCTTATTGAGCAGACTCCCTTCTAGCGACAGCAAACGCATAAACACAGTTCTATGGTAACCAGCACTGACAGCTAGAAACACTTAGTCTAATTACACTCTTGAGTGAAAATGATGCCTCTCTTTCATATTTCTCAAAGACTCTTTTCAAGATTTAGAAAAATATCTCTTCACTTAAAACTTCTTAGAAGCTGTGCACTCTTGGTCATAAAGCCATTAAAAGAAATATTCTCATGTCCAAATTCATAGAATCATAGAATGCATCTTACTAGTGACACAGCAGGCATAACATTTAATGATGCATAACAATACAATGGAAATACTTCGTATTTCAGCTTTACTGCTTAATTTATCCACATAGCAACAGAATTTAAAAAAAAAAAAAGGTTAAAGATGGACAGGGCATACAGATTAATAAAAGAAAATATAACAGGAAAACATCAGAAGTTAACATTTGCACCAAGCTGAATATATTCAGCAAAGATCTGCTGATCTGCCAAAAATATTGGCCCTCCGTTGACTGATAGGTTACCAATAACAGCATTACAACTAGCATAGCACTGTATCTTACACAGAATTCTACACAGAATTTGAGTATCACCCATACTTGCTGCAATGTTACTATTATACATGACCCAGCTGCTATCATACTGTGCTAATCTAATTAGTATTTCAATAGTTACGGCAACATGGAAAAGTAAATCCAAACAGTAAAGTATATTTTTAACTGTTTTTCCTTTCATGAATAGMAGGGATTTATTTTCTTTTCTGTGTATTTAATTGAAGGTTACAGACATCATCAGCTAGTAGAAAGATGCATTCTTCAGTGTTACAATCCATATTTGAGAATACTCATTACTTTTGACAATTTTTTAATATTTTTCTTATTAACTTGCCTGTCTATCAGGCTGAGCATAGAACGGAGCATGTTACTGAACTGCAGTCACCTACATGCTGTATCACAGCTTACAAAATATAATGGATAGTTCCAAAATGTATCGAGGCTAACAACTTACATTATTTGAGAGATGAACTCCTAAGGAAAAAAAAAGCTGGATCATGCAAAGTTAAGACCACTTTGACACACTATCATCTTGATCTTTCATATAAAAAAGAGTTTCCATTTTCTCCTCACTCACTGTTGTTACTGTCTTGTTCTAGAGGGCATGAGAAAAGAACAATACTCCTTTGTTTTCTGCTACAAGGGTTTCAGAGATTTATGTTCTTCTTTTGAAGTAAAAGGAAGTAGAAACAAGAGAAAAGAGTTCAGTTAATTTTGCCAGTGAAGTTTCAAAGTTCACCCAGCCTTGGGCATAATGCTACTAGTGAGAGAAATCCTGAAGAAGATGCTTTTTTCTAAATAAAATAAAATAAAATAAAATAAAATAAAGAAATTGGAAGACATCTAGATGGACTGGCCAGACACTGAGACAACGTCCCAAATACACAGAACCAATGAGTTGTTTGAAGCCCACTAGCTGTGCAACTCCTGACTCACACGGATTACAAACTCAAGGAACTAAAGGTTCAAGTCCATGGACATGTTGGCGGGCCTGAGCATCATTAACCCTCTTATCTCTAAGGGAGGAAAACACCATCTTGTCTTGAAGAGATGTTCTCCTCTTGTCAGCATGTGGTACTCTGGATCCCTACTGAACACCACAATTTTCATAGAGACCATTAACTGCTGTGCATGCAGCTAAGCACAGTTAAACACCAATAAAATTGTTCCATTTAGAAAAGCACTGATTACTCTGACAGCTAAAAAAAAAACTATGTATTGAGGAACAAATCACTCTTCTAGGACATCGTGCATACCTGCACTGGGAACATGTTGTTCTGAATTTAGACCCCATTTCAAATTTTATGCAAAAGRATAACAAAAGCATCAGCCTGTATCAGTACTTTTTCTAAAGTCAAACCACAGACTTGCACAGACATTACCATACTGTGAATAACAATATTACTTGTATTTCTGGGGTGTTCATGCGGGTGTTCATTCATGTTCACAATCAAAAGACACTGAGCTCGGTTCTTCTGTCATTACTGATAATACTTAAATCTTTCCAATCTCTGACGGTTCTGATATTTTAAGAAGTCCCTCACAGTCTAATGGAAATCTAGAGATTTGCCAGTGACCACCAAACATCTATACTGTTAACACAGACCATTTTGAAGGGAATTCCCAAGCTAGAGAAGAGGGTCCTGGAAGACGCCAGTCTAATAGCTCTGACCCATACAGCTTAAAAGTGAAAATTCAGCGTATCAAAAAAATCAGTATCAAAGARTTTGTTCTAGAAAAAGCCCTACCCACTTTTGGGTTCTTTACAGTTATTGTTACAGTTATTGTATTGAATTGCTGTATTCCAGAGTCATAGGTCTATTTTTTTGAGAACTACAGGTCTTTAAGGAGACCTACAGAGTACGCACAATAGTGACAAGGCACCCCAGTAAGGTCACAACTGTTATAAAATCCATCCATCTAATGGACTCTGAAGAAAGACAAACCAGATTCCTCAACACACCAAGTCTGGCATTGTCCCAAAGCAATCTGTAAGTGACCATACTTGAATTCACTGCTTTACTTCATAGTTTCGCCCTAAAGCCTTAAAATTGAATTGGTTTATTCAGTCAGTTAATATGTCAATTATCAAGTCAACATGGAGTATTAATCATTTATCTCCAATCAYCTATCTCCCCATCTTTCACAATGATAACCTTTCAGAACTTCTACAATACAATTAGGACAAAACCTGCAAGAATCTTCCTTGTACAAGTAAATTCTAGGTTTAGGTCTAAACTGCAGCAAAAGGTGCTAGGCATCCTTTATCGCAAGGATTATGCTTAACAGCTAGCCATACAAAAACCTGAAAAGATAGAGGTCATATCACTGTATTACCTAATGAATATGCAGTGTGCTAGGGAAAGAGGCCCCTTGCTGCCACTTGAAATTTGTTGATAAATAGGATATAAGAATTAAACTGTTTTTTCAAATGTATTCTGCCCAATACTACTGCTTTTACAATGCAGCTTTTTAAAAACTCTCAGAACTCAGAGCTGACAAAAATTATGTAACCTAAAAAACTCTAGGATCAGCTGCGGCAGAACTTAATTTGTTACACTGGTGCAGATACCAACCAAAACCTGATTCTCCCTAAAATCTTTATCTAAGCAGAGAACTAATGAAATTGTTATCTGCTTTTATACTGCACATGGAAAACATCTGACAAAGATGTTAAAATCCTTTCCCGCATTATCCACTGAGACAGTGGCAGAGCGAGAATGCACCTAAACAAAATCCTTTAACCAATCCCTATGATTACACACTTTCAAGTTCCTGCTCAAGTTTATTCTTAGTCTATTACTTTTGCTCTCATGTGTTTTTTACAGCAGTTGGATGTGACTTCCGTCCCAGGCTCAATTGCTGCTTTCATTCACAGAAGTCAAATGAGTTTTAAATATAATCCAGCTGGGAAAACTCTAAGACCAGTATTTAAAGAAACTATACAAGGTCAAAAAGGACCAATCCCTACAMCAAAAACCAACACAATAATTACCTTGTTTAAGTTAATTTTTAACCACAAATGCCTGAAGCTTCTTTACTATATTGAATACTAATGTCTACAGTCTGCTAACCACTTACTGTGTTGTTTTGGAGCTGCCAACACGACTTCACATGTAAAATGTGGTAATGACTCAAGTCTCCTATTGGATCAGCCCCATTGTGGTAAACACCATACTAAGAGTGAGGAAATGGAAAAATCTTAACCTAAGTTTGGCAGAAGAGGAGTAAGCAAATATTCCTGCAGGCTATCATCAGTTGACTACCTCATATGTCCCATTCAGACCATGGTGCGTCCAGAGCATGATTCACAAAGCATTCACAGGCCTAAATCACCATCTTGGGGACTGGAAGTGGAGCTTGGGATTCTAACTAAGGCATACCACATGATCACAGGACGTTTTAGACTGGAAAGGGCCTCAGGAGATTTTTAGTCCAATCTCTCATTCAAAGCAGGGTCGCTGTAATGTCAGATTACATTGCTCAGGGCTTTATCCAGTCAGACCTTTAACACGTCCATACATGGAGACAACACAACTTTGCTGGGCAATATGTTTCAGTACTTTACTGTCTGTGATTAATGAATCACATAGATAAAACAGCAGGCTCCTCATTGTAAGTAATTTCACATGATATCAGGTACAACTGGTGAATAAGATGATCAATATGGACAAGCAACTGAAGAGGTATCAGATATAAGATTATTTATACACTTTTTAGCCAAGGTATTTTTTTCAGAATTATGTACCAGATAGTTGCTCTTTTCAAATATGAAGATAAAATTTCTCAAAGGATATTCTGACTAGAGTTGAGATGTTGATTTAAGATTCCAAGTCCTGCTGTGAACGGCTGAGCCGTTGCAATGAAAGGCCATGGTATGACTTCCCAGGGGCAATTCATGAATGCATAAATACAGCAATTTAATCTACCATAAAAGCACCTTAAAGAAAGGTCATCAGAAAGAAAAAAACATTGTCTATTAAGACAAGATGATTTAATTTTACCTCAGCCTCACAAAGTGCCTGAAGACCTTGTAACACTATGGCTGCAGGTGAAGCTTGATCAGGTTTTGTGCATTCGTTTAATACTTGGGAAATTGCAGCCAACATGTCTGCTCCATGTTGATATGGCCTAAAAGAAAAAAAAGTATATGAAGATACAGAGCAGTAAGAGCAACATTCATACATACACAGAAGTTCTGCTGTATATACGAGAGATCAAGTACTGCTTGTGCACAAAGGACAACTGTGACTAATATGAGGAACTGGGAAAGTAGACAGAGATCCAAGGGAGGATGTGAGGAACCGTTCTGAGTGGCACACAGAAGTAAATCAACCGATGTCAAGATTGATAAAAARCTTGTACCTAATCTGTGAAACTCTTTGACAAATAATGCCAAATTAAGAAGTTGCAGCATCCAAGACATTACTAACAAAGAAAATCTGCCATGTCCTATTAAATAAAGCATGTTATTGCCCGTTTTCTTTGTAGTCTTTTAGGGGCAGTATGTCTGAATTAAGACCAAATCTGTACTTGACAATACACATTTCAGAAGAGTAAATGGTCTTTATCTGAATAGATCAATAGACAGACAGATGATCAGTGGTTTCTTCACCAAAGCTCAGTTACTCATTTTTCAAATTTGGTATGCCAAATTCTGATTCAGTGTGAGATATTTGCTTTGTTTCAGAGGGCAAACAGACGGTTTCCATTCATTTTCATTTTAACATTACTTATATCTGCTTTATATTAATTACAATAAAACACAAAACTGATTAGCCTCTGAGATGCATACTGAGTCAGGAATTGCAGAGACATCCAGAAAAAAAAAATATCCAGAATTAAAATAGGCTAGCTAAAATTAATCATATGGTTCTAAAAGAAGGCCAAACAAGTTCCTTGTTTTGTTTTGTTTTTTTTTCTAACAAAGGCAACAGACAGATGAACTCTTGTGCTTACCTCTGCCTACATATATCTCTTATGCAGGCAGCTTTAGCAATCAGCTTTTCCCACTGAGCATCTTTGTCAAGAGACAAAGAACGCATATCAGACACTGCCATGAATTTCTGCAATTCTGGGTAAATCCGATCCTGGAAGAGATTTAATTTAGATTATCACCGTGCTTCATGAAGTTGGTGACAGGATTTTATGTTGCTAGCATTTCTATGTGACTTCTAAATAAGCGCTTATGTTGCATATCATACTTTACTTCATCCTTGGAAACTAATGTAGTGCTGAGATCTAACTGGCTTTTAGAAACCATACCTCTATTGCCATTTCATAAATCAGCTAAACCAGCTTAACACAAATACATTACAGGTCTGGTTTGTACTGCACATCATGCAAAGCAGAAAGCTGTACCTCAAAAACAATTTCATTAAATTATTCCTAGACCTCACAAAATGAAAATCAGATTTTATGAAAGAAACGTAGTAGTGAAGACATTCAATAAAGGCATCGCTTCCACCATTTGATTTATATTGCTGATAATGATACACCAAAGAAAGCAATGCTCTGAAATGCAGCACAGGGTTTCAACGCTTTCAGCTTAGAAGAAGAAAATTTTAAACTATATCTTTCCATAGTGACACAATAGCATTTTTCTAACCTGTCTTTCCCATAAAGATGTCATCAGGCGCAGAGCAATAGCTCTAAGTTTTGGTGTGCTCCCCAGCATCTGTATCACACGTAGGATCTGAGCTATGCAGACCTGAAAGTTAAAAAAACAAAAAAATACATATATATATGCAAATATATATATATATTATATACATATACGCGCGCGTGCACACACACACACATATATATATATATATATAAAAGTTCAGGAACAAACAGGAGGCTATAAATCATTATTTAAATGAGCTACAACTTAATTTTCTGATTAGCTGTACTGCACAATTAGCTGTAGTGCACAATGAATCTAAAGAGCATTTTCACAGTATATTTAAAAAAAATAATATAATACAAATAGATAAGTACTACACTCACTTTGCCCTTTAAAACAAATCACAAATCCCAACATAAATGAAGCTTTTCCCATCTAAAACACTTGCTGACTGTAAGTAAATGAAATTCCATTAATGCTTCTTATTTTATCAACAATTTTTCATTCTGACCTTGTGAACTCCCAGTGTGGGCAGTGTGTACAATATATCCCGGTACAATGCAGACTCCAGAGGTCTTCCCAGTTTAAAAAGTAACACTGGGATCAGATTTGGGACCTAAAATAAATTAAAAAAAAAAAATTATTTTCAAAAATAATTTAAAACTCTTTAAACATAATTAAGATCTAAATATTGGGACCGCAACACCAAAATATAAACAACAGACTTATCCACAGTCCTTAAAGATATTTATAAAGGCTGTTGCAATTGGCACATAACTCATAGGTCTCTTTTTAGAGTTGGGAATGAGCATTGCTAAGATACTAAAATACTGCATAGGTTCAAAGATATTATAGAAATCTATCTCACTTTTCAAAAGAATCATTTAATCACGGGACAACGCTACTTAAATTTACCAATTCCTACCAAAAGTAAATGTTGACCGTTTTTTTGCAATGTATATTGTCGTGGCACTGCACACTGGGCTGTCTTGAAAAAGTAATGATTACTTGTTCAAAAAAGGATTAAAGGGCAAGCTAATTTGGGTGATACTGTTGTGCTTAAGAAGGCTWCCTGATAAGAAAAATGAAGTTAACGAGGTCTTCTACAGATGCCTGGAAGGAGCCTCACAATCATAAGCCTGGGTTCTCATAAGACATTTCAACCACCCTGACATCTGCTACATAGACAAAACAGTTGGGTGCCAACAGTCCTTGAGGTTCCTGTGGAGCCGRCAAGAATTTGTGTGCTGCTGGAGCTAGCACTAACAATCAAAGAAGGACTGGTTGGAGACATGAAGACTGGGAGCAGCCTTTGCTGCAGTGACCATGAGAAGTGGAGAATCTTGTGAGGAAGCAGGACAATAAATAAGATCAATAATCGAGATTCAGGAAAGAAAGCTTGGGCCTCCTCAGGGATCTGCTTGGAGGAATCCCATGGGATAGGACCCTAGAGGAAAAGAGCGGTCCAAGAGAGCTGGTTAATATTCAAGCATCACTCCCTTCAAGCTGAAGGTCAGAGCATCTCAAYGAGCAAGAAGTCAGGCTGAAGGGGCAAGGGACTTGCATGGATGAGTAAGGAGCTCATGGGAATACCAGACAGAAGAAGGAAGTATACAGAATGTGAAAAGGGGAGACAGACCATTTGAGAGGAATGGAAGAGCACTGTGAGACACAGCAAGGAAGGCCAAGGCCTGTCTGGAATTAAATWGGCAAAGGATGTCAAGGACAACAAGGACTTCCTCAAGTACATCAGCGGGAAAAAAGGAYGACAAGAAAAAATATGAACTCACTCCTGAACAGGGTGGATGCCTGTGTGACGATGTAGACAAAGAGGATAGAGATAATGAATGCCACCTTTGCTTTTTTACTGCTAAGGCCAGCCCTCAGGTTAACCACGTGCTGGGGACAAGAGAGATGGGCCTGGAGAAATGAAAACTCACTCCTGGTCAAGAATGGTCATGTTTGAGGTCATTTATGCAAACTTGCCACCCACAAAAAAATCCAAGGACYCTGATGAGATTAATGCACAAGTGCTGAGGGGGCTGACAGATGCTGTTAGGCCACTTTCCATCACCCTTGAAAGGTCGTGGAGAACAGGAAAGGTGCTGGGGGGYTGAAAGAAAGCCAGTGTCACAACAGTCTTCAAAAAGCACAAGGAGGTTGCCCCAGACAACTRTAGRCTAGTCAGTCTCACCTCCATCCCTGGAAGGGCAATGGAACAGCTCATCCTGAATGTCATCCAGCCATGTAGGGGACAAGAAGGTGCTCAGGAGTAGTCAGCACAGATTCATCAAGGGGAAATGAGGCTTAACCATTCTAATACTGTCCAATCACTGATGAAATGACTGGCTGGCTAGATGAGGGAGAGAGCAGCGGATGTGATCTACCTTGATTTCCCAAGGCTTTGAACGCTTTTTCCCCTAACCTCAGRAGGTCCAGCCCAAGAAGAGTGGCCGGTTAGATAAGCGAGGTGGATTGAGAACTGCTGAATGGCAGAGCTCATAGCGTTGTGCTTAAGGTGTGGAGTCCAGACTGACTGACTGAATCGCATCTTAAGTTAGAAAAGCATTCAGATCCCTGAAGGTCAGCAGCTTCCTCAGGTCCCTCCTTCCTCAGCTGTCAGGAGAAGTTTATTCCAAGTCCTGAGGCTACCTTGATTTATGGTTTTGAAGTTTATTCTGTGTTAAACAGGAAAAACACAGATAATATCTATACAGAATTCTAGGCCAAAAAAAAAAAAAAAAGTATTCCTATACGGAAAATTATGTATTTCTATGAAGATATCCTCTCAAAAAAAAATTGTTTTGAACTACACATATCCAAATTACAAAGTTTACCAAGTTAAGACAAAAAAAAAAATGCGGAATGCTCCAGTACAATGAAACTGCTTCTCATTTCCACGATATAATGGATAAATAATGCTGGTTCTGATTTCTACACAAGTCACATGAAATTTTCGAAGGTTTAACAGGACAGAAAACAGGAAACATGAGCTCCTGGTACACAAGAGCCCACTCAAGGTGGGCGGCAGGCACCTGTGGCCTCGCAGCAGAGCAGCCCACATCGCTCGCACYGTAGAAGAGGCAGCGGCGGCCGAGGCTCTCGCTCGCCCGCCTGCCCCGACATGGCGGAGCGGGCCCTGGCTCTCGCCACCCTCCCCGACACGGCAGAGCAGGCCCCGACATGGTGGAGGGGGCCGATGCTCTCACCCCCCGCCCCAAAATGGCAGAGGGGACCCCCGACATGGTGGAGCGGGCYGAGGCTCTCGCCTGCCCGCCCCGACATGGTGGAGCAGGCCCTGACATGGCGGAGTGGGCCGAGGCTCTCCCCCCACTGCTCAACACCCACTTGAGGGTTTTGTTTTGGATATCAAGAACCATCTCAAAACAATGCCAGCTTATCCTGATAGCCCTCTCTTTAAAAGCAAGACTAAACACAACAGGCAAAACACTGCAGTTTCATCAACAGGGCTGATGACTGTTGTTACCTTTGGCAATTTGCTGACTCTTTTTTTAAGCTATAGATAGCTATCATCCCTAACATTCACAATGTAAGAGAAAATAGCTAGTAAGATCATTGTTAAATTTATCGCTCATTCCTTCACATTTCCTTGTGTTTTATTGATGAGAAATTGCCCATCATCGAGCCCTTCTGCCAGAACAAAGAATATGAGTGACAGAAGAGTAAACTAAACAAAATTGTGTCCAATAAGAAAAACAATGCAATCCAAGAAATGTATGTTGTGTGCTCAAAATAAGTTCTAACTGTCACTGTACCTTACTCTCTCCAGTTGTTCTTAGGAGCAATATGTATCTTGGAAAGTTCTTTTTGGTTAACTGTAACATTAAGCATTTAACATCTACTGCCCTACACAACAATCCAACCAAAAAGCACTAAAGAAAATATTCTGAAATGAAGTGCTCCAGGTTTTACTTCTGGGAAACACAAGACCAAATTTTGAAGGCGAGGTGGCACTGGCTACTTTTTTCAGTATGCAGGGCAGTGAAATAAGCAGATGCTCAAAAGCATCCAGCACTCTCTAATACTCTCTGACCAAGACCAAGTGCTGAACAATACACACTTTTGAAGAACAGTCTCGTTCAGCAAAGTGCAAAAATAAGGATGAGGTTTTACTTCTACATGTTATGAAACAAGCTGGGCTTTCAAAAGTGCTCCTGGTTTTTCTTGAGGCCAGTTCTTGTTCTCCATAGTTTCATAAACTTCAGTGCCCTAGTCAATAAACTTGTATCACCAATAATCTATCCACAAGAAATGACTATAGTAAGACCATTCCCCAGCAGTAGCTCTCCAAACTTCACATGATCAGCATGGAACAACACTATCAGGCAACACTTGAGGCATTTTAAGCAATCCAAATCCAGCTGAACAGATCCTTAACTGTGGTTTCACACAAATAAAAATATTTTGCTTTTGGTTCTCTTATCCTCCGTCTCCAGAGAACAAAGTAATGCATCTTCTGATAAGATTTCCCAGAAGGGTATCATTCATTCCAGCAGCTGAAAACTATAAAAAAAAAAAGGATATTCCCTAGAGCCTCATAATCCTCTAATAATGGTAATAGATCTTGTGTTCCTATTCACCAGCGACCTCTCTGTCAGACGACTTAATTTTTTTCCCCTTTGCAGCATGTCTGGTTTCACACAGAGTGTAATAACAGTTTTTGCACAACAAGACAAATCATCCGATTAGAAGGACTATATTAAGCCTTTCACAAACAGCATGCATCAGGACAGCCTCGGCAACGACTCCATTAAAGACAGCCTAATAACATATGTGATACTGTTTCTTCTTTGGCCTTTTTAAAAGATTTCTGGACTTTTTTCCAGGATGTTTCAGGCCCTTACTTCAAAAAGTGTTAGCTAAACAGTGATCAAATATAATCACTCATCTCGTACTCTAAAAAGGATTCCAGGATTCTACTCACTGGGGAAGGAGGAGGTACAAACGCCTCTGTAGGCTTCAGAGAAAGGGAATGAAAAGAAACAAAAACAAAACAAAGCCAGACCAGCGTCTGCAAAACCAGATGCTGCAACTATTTTCACATCTAACAGGATTTTCACAAGGCTTTACTAATTTATTACAAAGCCTCTGTCTGAAAACATTACTCAGGGTGGGAAAAGTCACGGTATTTGTAAACCCTTTCTATGCAGTTGCAGTAAATAGAAAGCAATAAATGACAGCAAATCAAACACACATTCCCACTTTACCTTAAAACACAAGATCAACTGAGATCTTAGCATGGCAATTGCTCTTAGTTTTTCAGTAGGGTATTGACAAGTTACAAGCAGTAATCAGCCAAACCACAGAGTAGCAGAACAGTGCGAAAACTACTAATTGGCTTGATTGCTAGGAAAAAAAAAAACAAAAGACTACTCAAAATGCTAATGCTATACCTCACTACTCTGCAATGTTGTCATGAGCTTTTTCTCCTTCATAATTACAAGACATTCTAAATGCTGTTTTATACCACTTATTTTTCTCATCTTTTGTAAGAAATGATTTGTTTATATAAAGCTACATAAAACCCAAAAGCAATAATGAAAAAATGCAATTCCGAAAATATAAATTTGCCCTGAATATGGTTTTGGTTGCTGTCATGACATTCCCCATTAAAAGCTTACTTTAATCAAAGTGCCTTCTCCCTGCCTTAGAGGGCACCACACTATAACAAACAGTATGATAACCTTTCACTGAAGTGCTTTGTAATGCTAGACATCTCCTTGGGGCCAGTTAGCTGACTCCGAACTAAAATAACTCTCTACAATCAAGACAGTAGTAGCCTTGTCATCCGAAGTTCAACTAGATTGGACTAAAACCAGCCATTAAGTCCCACTTCTAAAAAGYGGATATTTGGGGATAAAAATTATCATTAAATATTTCTTATTGTAAAGTACCAGGTCTCCTTGAGAGCATTTCTTAAGAGAAACAGAGAGACAGAGAAGGGAATTATCATCCCACCCAAACATAATTTTGCTTTTATTCCAAATTTCCAAACACTGTGTAGCAGAGTGACAGTTGTACTACTAATTATAAAACAACTTTGTGCCAGTAAAATGAACTACTAAATTAAAATACTTCATATGCTTTGCTACAGAGTATTTTAAGGTCAACAAATATCTAAAACAAAGAGGAAAAAAATCTCACTGTTTACACATCCTGTTAGCTGTCCAAATACAACTGAATTAAGAAGACAGCAACAATCATGTTTAAAGCATGAAACTAAAAACAACAGTTTCACATGAACTTCTGCTGATTTTTAGGTAAAAAAAATGCCGCCATTTAAACATCTTTTCATCACTGCATCTAAACACACCAGTCTCAGTCAAGGAAAGACTTTTTTCCACTACCTCAAGGACTTCGTTCTGCAACAAACAGACCACCATGGTCAGCTCAAGATGTGCCATCTGCTAAAGTCCTAAAATAAGTACAAGACACAGCAAATAAAGCCACTCACTTGATACTGAAGACCAGAAACTTTGAGATAAATTCTGTCCATCACACCTGCCTAGGGTTCCTGCACAATCTGTAACCATAGAAGCTACTCCAATTTACCCAAATGAAATTCAAAAGAAAATCACTCCATACAGCCTCAGCTCAGGCTATTCTATTCMGATGCTATATTACTTGAATTTTTTTTTTCAGCAAGCTATTGCTTTAAGTGATTTTTAAATTGCATTTAGAACAATGATATTGAATAGTGAGAAGAACAGCACATTACTCCTTCACTCTTGTACACTCTGGATAACACCACTGATTCATCACAAGCTACTTCGACAAACTAAATTAGAGACAGTCTATAGACAAAATTCAGAAATTCCAAGTAAAATGTGATTTTATACTAGCCCATCACAAATACAAATTACCTTACCTGCAGCAATTTAGATCAGAACTGAAGAGAAGTTTCTCAGGAAAGGGCAGATATCTGCTTACTTCTGCTGCAGATATCACAAGCAGCCTTTCCTTTAAGGATAATTAATTTACTAACAAAGCCTTCAGCCTACATCCCTGGTTAAACACTATTTAGTGAACATGTCAAACCACTCAGAGCAGGATAAGCTGTCCGTACTAGTTTTGAATTCAGGAATTGACTTGCAGGGAAAAAAAGTTAGGGAAGTGACGTATTCCATACAAGCTCAGCTTTGCTTTTACAGGCAAGTCCAACTCACTTCGCTCACTGCTGACCCTTGAACACAATTAGATGCTTCTGATCAAAAACGGGGAAAGGAAGAATTCTACTAATTACAGTGCAAAAAAAAACCTAAGAAAGTGCCTATTAGCTATGTCAATCTGTGTGTTCTACCTCAAAAAACAATCTCTCACAACTGAAACAAAGTAAATCCAGAAGAATGGCCTTTGATTTTTGTTATATAGTACAAGCGATTCAAGAGAACAGACCTCTAATAGTAATAACTTTATCTATGACCTGCTTTACAACAGAAAACTCTGTGTTGTTAGCAAGGTTAACATTTTTCTGTCCGAGAATATGATGACCAGTGTAATTCAGCATCCTGAAAGATTACACTCTTTTTGGTTTTTTTTTTGTTTTTTTTTGTTTTTTTTCAGAAGACTGTAACTGGCAATTCTGGAAACAGTACTCAATTCTCTAACTTTTGGGAGTGTGAGGTAATGAGAGACAAGGAGATGGTGAGGTAAAGGGAGAAGTTTAACCCTGTAATAGAATATAAAAAACATTTACTACAACTTAAAACAAATTAAACTATCTGTTAAGAAAGGTTAAAGAAATGCTCAATGTTTCCTTTCACTCTGAAAACAATTAAGCAACAACTAACTGAATGCACTGTACACTCTGCTCTTTCAAAAATTATCATCACACTGCTGTACTCTATTGTCAACAAGATCACTGGCACTGTGGAAACTGTTCCACAAGCCTAAGATTTTTTGGGGCTTTAACACTTAGCAAGGAAATACTACTGCAATGCATTTCTTTCCACTACACACACACACACACACACCACACGTATGACCTGCTCTGTTTTTTCTCAGTATAAGATTTTAAACAGCATGCAGTACAGGAATATGCTAAATGCAGGGGCAGAAAGAAGGTGATAAATGAAAAGCAAGCCAGATATTACACAGGGCAGTCAAAGCAAGGTCAAGTGCCCTGTTGTCACAGCTGTCTGAGGAGGTTCTGTGGCACCTTGACATGCTTGTGGCTTTGGGYGTTTTTCAGTTTCAGTTCTCCTTTGCTTCAGGTTATTTAGCCCTTCTCTAGAATGTAAAGGTTTAATGTTATAGCAGAATTTCAAAAATAAATAAATAAAAGAGAAATAATACATCCCTGTGCAGGAAAACAGAAGCACTCCAAGCAAATGGGAAAGAATAACTAAAGTGGAAAAAAAAGTAAAAAAATCCAGAAACACTTTGTTTTGTGCATTTCCACCAATCATTTAATTTTGAGGAGCCAGTCCATTGACTTCGGACTTCTTGCATGCCAGGACAGCTGTTCAACGGACTTACTATTCAACAAGTTGGGGGCTGGACTAGATGATCTCCAAAGGCCCCTTCCAACCTTAAGGATTCTATGATTCCAGGATTCTATGAAGTGAAGTGAGAACGCTGAACAAACACTTCAAAATTAAACCAAAGGAAACCAAAGGCCCCGTTCTTATTCAGAATGGTACAACGAGCCTACAAAGGCAGCACAGTTTAAGGATCCTAAAGTCCAGCCTTTGTAGAACCACTGCTACGTTGAATCTGCAACCATCTGGACTGATTAAAACGAAGTAATACCTTGCTCAGCATGAGCAAAAAACAGTATCTGTGTGYACAGCACAAAACAAGAACAAATAAAGTGAGCTAAATAGACCAATGCTTCTCTTAATTYACACAGCCACGAGCACACTACAACAGTAAATCAGCTTTTAACTTTTTTTCCAATTTCACTGATGGCAGTGGCTACTGGAGGTTTGAAATGTGCTATGAAGAAGTTGTAGTTGAAGTTGAAGAAGGCTCAAACTGGTTGTACCCCCCTGTCTGAATTACCGTTTTCTTGCCAATATCCATGGTAGACTTGCTGCATCTATGGTATACTTCTAGACAAAAAATGCTACATCTACAGAAGTGACCATGAATCATCCTTCTATAGTCAAGCAAAACCTTCTTTTCTTGTTCCTTCCTTCATGTGTCTGTGCCCTCAAGGTGCAGTAAGAAATGCAATGAGTTAAATTAATCTGGGGGTGATCCAGTTCTTGAAAATGAGGTTAAACTGTGCTTTTTGTTATTTTGGCTAAGGCAGAATGCATAGTTTTTTTTTTTTTTTTTTTTTTTTTTTTTTTTTTTTCCTCCTGGGATAGGAGAAAAAGTCAGAAAGTTCACAAATCCTTATGCCATGTTTCCAAATTAGACCACTAAGACCTAAACCCCAGTTATATTACGTCAGTTTTTCCTCAGTTGGGTTACTTTGTGTTTGTTAATTCACTGCCTATAAGCTTAGAAATTTTGATACTCCTGAAAACCATGTTCAAGACTGTAGAGAGCCAGAATGTAAAAAAAAAGGAAAAGAAATCTGCCTCTCAGAACACATCTGAGTTTTGTCTATCTACTGAATATGAAGTATTCAGTCTTCCCCTCACAGTATGTCCTCTCTGTCCTCTGAAAAACACACTGAAAGACCAGCAGTAGCCCCGAGTTACTTCCCTCAGTTAGGATGGAATTAAGCTCTTCAGTTTCAATGCAACTCCAGCAATATACAGCAAAACAAAGCAAAAATGAGGATATTTTCCATAAATTCACCACATTGAGTCATTAATCTAATGGGCACTGATAAGGGAAGAACATATTAAGATAAATTTATTCATTAATTTATTATATGCTTTTACCTGAGAACAGTCAGCCTTGGCTACTTCTGTAATGGCACTGAGCACTCCACAAAGGCTGTCTCCATTTTCTTGGACCAGCAGATAAGCCAGCAGAAGAAAAACATGAGTAGGTACTTGATTTGTAATAGGTAGCAATGATTTCACTGAAAACAACCAGGCAGTAATTGCAGACTTCTCTTTCATGAGTTCTATGATCTTCCAGGTGGTATACAATGAACTGTAGGTACTGGTTATGGGGAAGAGGAGCTTGCTGCACATCTAAGAACATGCAAAACACAAACACAGAAAAATAATCAAGTATGTACAGTACCATAAAAGAACAGCAGCAAAAAAATAGCTAATAAAGCTTATAAAAGCTAATAAAGCTTTACAGTAACTGTAAAGAATAAACTGAAACCACAATATATTTCTTAGCAACCTTCTCTGAGATGATTAAGTGTTGCTAATTTCCCACTCAGGAGTTCTTCCTTTACTTGGCACCCATCATTCCTGTTCCTCTAGATAATTAAATACTACTTCCTCACTAAAATGGAAACAATAAAACAGGAATACATTAATAACCTCTGTTCCTGAAAATGGCACATACATCATTAAGCTATTGGTTTCTCAAATATATTTTGAGGAAATTTCCTTATCTTAATACTCTATAAACACTATGGCTTAAGTTAGACAAAGGCGAATGCACAGCAACTGTTTCACTTGTTATAACTCAATGTTCCATAGATGCAGTTATGGAAGATCAGGTCTGGAAGCTGGAAAGAAGCAACAGATCAATGAGAAGTCACGGTCTCTTTTACTCTTTCCCAAGGAGGTCTTTTATATATATATAAACATATATACATATACACATATACTGAAGATATATCACAGTACTTGCTACAAACTTCACCGGGATACACGACTACCAGCGAGTCCGAAMTGGCCATCTTGTTAGAAAATCACTACTGAAAACAAGTGTTTTTACAGTCTCAAATGGTCAGCAGAAAATTCCACTTTAGCAGTGGTTTATATTTTCTGTGTTATATGTATTTACGGCTGCTTCCATAAAACATATTATGCAAATAGCCTCACACACACTTAATCTTTCCTAGTCAGCTAGGYATAATGCATTGAAATTGCTGAATGCTTCCTATAGGGAAAAAAATAACAAAACTTACCAATTCCTTTTTAACCTTCACACTTTCCTGCTGTAACATTTCCAGAAGATTTATAGCCAACTGTTGCCTGGTAGTTCCAGAATCTTTCTCTGATAGGCAGTCCCCAACTGCTGTAGAAGATAAGATCTGTAACACAGGCATCACCAAAACAAGAGCTGTGGTTGGGATATTCTGGGTTTGTGAACAGGAAAGGAGCTTGTAGGCTGTTCAAGAAAGAAAAAAGAAAATTGGTCTGGAAAAAGAAACCATCAGTTGTAATTTTAAGCACGACACAAACATTTCTAGGAAACATTCTGATCAAGTAAGGTAACAGTCCCAGGAAACACGGTAAGTACATACTAGAGCTAAAATGCAAAACAGCTTTTGTTAAAACAGMAAGCCTAGCCAGAAGCCTAGCAAGCCTAGCAAGCCAGAATGCATTTCTGACCTTTATACCACAGCACCTAACACCAAGAAATCAACTAYTTCAATTTAGCATGTACTTTATTGAAATACTTCCAACACATGAAAACAAATCATTAGCTGAAAGTCAGAAAACATTGCCAAGAATGTCGCTGGCCTAGCTCAAGACCTAAACTCTTAATATCTGTCAAAAGAAACAGTTCAGGAGGCATGGATCTCTGCTGAAAATACCTTATTTTTGATGCAAAATTGAAACATACATAACCTGCAGGATAACAAAGAATCACAGAATGGTTGAGATTGGAAGGGAGATCATCTAGTCCAACCTCCCTGTTCCAGCAGGGACATCCAGGGCACAGGGCGGCATCCAGGTGGGTTTGGAAGATCTCCAGAGAAGGAGACTCCACARCCTCCCTGGGCAGCCTGTGCCAGGGYTCTSKCACCCTCACAGYRAAGAAGTTCTTCCTCACAATCACATTGAACTTCCTGTGTTTCAGCTTGTGCCCACTGCCCCTTGTCCTATCACTGGCCACCAATGAGAAGAGCTTGTCCTCTTCCTCCCTGCATTCTCCCTTCCTGAACTTACACATGTTAATCAGATCCCCTCTCAGCCTTCTCCAGAGAAAAGAGGCCCAGCTCACTCAGTCTCTCMTCRYACRRGAGATGCTSCAKTCCCTTAATCATCTTTGTCGCTCTCCRCTGGACCCTCTCGAGAAGCTCCAYGTCCCTCTTGTCCWGGGGAGCCCAGAGCTGCCCCCAGTGCTCCAGGTTTGGCCTCCCCAGAGCTGAGCASAGGGGCAGGATCCCCTCCCTGCCCCTGCTGCCAACATCCTCCTCATGCAGCCAGSAGCCCATTGGCCTTCTTGGCCACGASGGCACTGCTGCCTCATGGCTAACTTGGTGTCCACCAGGACTCCCAGGTCCCTCTCTGCGGAGCTGCTCTCCAGCAGGTCAGCCCCTAATCTGTSCTGGTGCCTGGGGTTATTCCTGCCCAGGGGCAGGACSCTGCACTTGTCCTTGTTGAACCTCATGAGGTTCCTCTCTGCCCAACTCTCCAGCCTGTCCAGGTCCCTCTGGATGGCAGCACAAGAAGCTCAGTAACATCCATSCAGAAGAGCAGTACAGTAAAAAAACTTATCCTTATTGCCATTATATATTTACTTTCGTCTATAAGCAAAAAGAAACAAAGTCTTAACAGTGCGGATTCTTCTGTGTCAAGGAAGACCTCACCTAGACTCAAGACTGACTTCTGCTGACTTGCTGGTGTCTGGAGCAGTAGTAGTGCTAAACCAATCACATACTGCTCCACTGGAAAATCCTGCAGAGGAAGAAAGAAAAGGTTCAAGCCCTCTACTTTCTATGGAGAAAATGGTGCAAACTGGCAGCAACCTACACCCTTTAAGGTGCTGCTGTGTGTATGTATGAATACACACACAATAACAGACTGYATGCAGCAAAGAACACAATTACAGTTAACAGAAGTGCTCATCTAATTGAGAAACTACAACATGTTGATTTATAACTTTGCTGAARTAACTCTAGCTTTTAGTAAAAGACCAACAGAAATACAGAGAAAGTTCATTACAGTTTCTGCCATTTAAATGTTTTCAAAGAAAAAAAAACACCATTCAAAATCATGGTCACTCCCATGCCACATACTGATGCTTTGAAACCTTAACATGATGTTCTTTCCACTGAATAATATTTTTTTTTTTGATTTTCCACGAAATCCTACCTCTTTTAAGAGCTCAAAGTGGTCATCTATTAAGGAGATCACAGATGAATATTCTCCTGTTACATTTAAACATACTTCACAGAAGCATAACAATTGTAGACAGAATTGGGATAACTGGACTTTCCAAAACACAGGATAACACAGTAGGCTTAGGAATAGCTCTTGCAGAAAAAACAAGGCTTCCGTAACTTCTACCAAGTCCTTAAGCTGTAATGAAAAAAGGTAGTTAAAAAATAATTTTATCTTGTTTCCTATATAAGCAGAAGAATTATCTCAAATCTAAGTTTAGTTCATTTAGCTATACAATATTTCCCTTACAAATATTAATAAAACCTTCAAGAAACACCTAGAGATCAAATCCAGGAATCTCTTACCCGAGATGAACTGTCATTTAAAGTTCTGAAGTAAAACTAAACACATATGAAAGAATAAAATGATTTTTTTTTTATGGTTTAATTAAAAGTACTCAGGTAAGTTTAAGAAAACAACGAATTTCTAGGAAAAAAAGTGCAAGTGCCAATGATCATGAGAGGAATAATGCTTAAAAGTAATTTTATGTCTGTTCTTCTGTACCATTTTAAAAAGTTGAAAGCTTGTTCATATATTCAGGACACACTGTTAAACTGAAATGCAGATTTAAAGCAAGTCTGTAATCAGTCTTACAAACAAAAAGCCCTGCATGTACTTTTCACTAATTAACAGATTTGAATCTAGATAAATGTGTATTTTTTGTCCTGAAAAGATGCCCATAGAAAATATATTCACTGGTAAAATTTCCAATGAGGAAAAGGGTTTCAGTAGCTTCATACCAAGCCTATCCAGCTTTTTATGATCAATAAAAAGCAATAACACTGTAATACTTTACATTTGAGTGATTTTGTACAAATAGAAAACTGTCATTCTATGCATTTAACAAAGGAAGGAAAAAGAATAAAGCTTGACCAATGTTACAGTAAATTATCACAGCAGAGAAACAAAACTAGTCCCTAACCAAAGGAAGCTAAGAAAGACCAAGTGTCTTGCTCCCAGCAAATAACTCTGTACTTAAAAGTACATTAAAAAATTTGCGCATATTCTGAAAGAGTTATGTTTTACCTTCAGATGCACTAATCCCAGTAAAAGCAAGGTAGACATGTTTATGCACTACACAAGTGCTCCTCATATAGCATGTTTCATTTCTAACATGACCCATGTCAAATTAAAAATAGTAGTTTTTTTTGACTAACAGACCAACATTTAAGAGCACACCGTCTTTCATGTATATTTATTGCATATTTACAGAGATTATTAATGGCAAATAATTACTGAAAACATGTATGTATTTCAACTTGCCTTGATTACCAACCAACCTACATTGGCATAACTGAGCACTTAAGAGGTTTTATCTYTCACCAGGAAAAAATGGTGTATCAGTACTATGTACTACCAATAAATCAAGTCAACAAGAAGTGGTAGATAGCACTGTGCTGTCTCTCAAAGAGCAACAGTGGCACTATCATTGGTTTAAAAAGCAATATAAAAGATGGGATCAGGCTGCAACTCACTTGGAGGTGTGGAACCAAGTCACACAGCAGTAAAATAACCTGTGATTCCAACACAGAGGGTTCTTCCTTGTTCTTTGGACCACGTGGCTTAAGCAAGATCTTCAGTAGGCCCGTTCTCAGCTCTGCATATTCACGTAATTGTGATGGTTCACAGTACAAGTATCTTAGAAATGGAGCCATTACACCAACATACAAACTCTGTGCCCTGTGAACAAATAAGAAAAAAAAAAATCAAACAATTTGACATTCCCTGATTCCAGAATAAGAACAAGATGCAAAGATTTACACAGTTATTTAAAAAGGCATTAATAAATCTCACAGAAAAGACTAGTTTGACTTAAGAGCACCTGGCAGTTATTACGAGACCTTATGCAACAAGCACACAACTAAGAAAATGAGCAAAAGACAGAGGTYACAATGACACTCTATATTTTATTCTTTTTATCAGTTCAAGAATTTGTCAAAGACTATCAAGAAGATTTTGCTTACTCAGTTCCATAAGAGGACACTGTACCACCACGCCATCAATTTTTGGACAGCTACAATCAGAATTCCTGTTTTCATTTTAAAAAAAAAAACAAAATGAAACAAAACTTTCCTTGTCAATTTTCGCCCAATGGACTCAGAGTGCAATGAAGGACGTGTGAAACAAGAATTGCTGTAAACAGCATTGATTTTTGGAAAGTAATGTATCACATTAAAGTTATTTTACTTGACTTTTTTAGGAATTCTGACTATTCTTGACATTAAGAAAAGCAATCACATAAAGCTAATGGTCACTACATGAAAAAATATACTGAGAATCAAAGTAAAGAAACTGTTTGCAACAAGGCACAGCCCTCCTACAAAGCTTAAATACAAAAAAGGCAGTGACACAGCTACAGCAACATTTTTCAATTCAGAATTTCTTTTACAGAAACGTTTACAGAAAAAGAAAGCAACAAATTTTAAAATACTTGCCCTTTCAGCAAGGGTAACTTGTATAAATTCAAAACAAGTCATCGAAAAAAAAGAAAAGAAAAATCACTTCCTTGGTCAGACATCTGACAAGACTCTTCAGGAGTCTCAGACTTAGCAGCTGAGTGGAGGAACAAGTTACTTTTGCTTGAAATTCTTAGTATTGAGAATATACCCTTGGGCCACAAAAARAAAAAAAAAAAAAGAAAAGAAAGTAATAATACAGTAAAAAATGAATTTTATATCATTGCTCCAAGTAAGTAGATAAAACAGGATTATTTATTCATTACTCTGTCAGATTGTACAGTCTTCTAGAAAACAGGAAAAAATAGTTCATTTTTATCTGAAATGCAAAACATGGTTGTAAAAAAATTATTAAAAGATTAGATTGTGAGACTGCTACMAACTTGGTATCTCGCATTCCAGCTTTATTGAACAAGTTCCTTGGAGATAAGCATAATGAATGCTGGAAGTTGTTGGTAGTTTGGATACTTAAGAAAAGAAATAAAAATAAAAGAAACCACAGAATAGCAGAGTTGGAAAGCACCCCTGAAATTAACCCCACCACCACTGCTCAAAGCAAAATCAGTTAAAGCCTGTGTGCAGTCCATTTTTCAATACCTCCAGAGATTCCATCACTCCCTAGGCAACCTCCTCCAGAGTTCAACCACATTCACAATAAAAAAGATGTTTTCTTGTCTTCAGATATTTTCTCTGTTAGTTTTAGCCTGTTTTTTTCTTGGTTTGTCACAGGGTGCCACTGCAAAGAGTCTGATTCCACCTTCTCCACACCCTCCGTGAGGTGCTGGTCAACATGGGTGAGCTCCCCCACGCCCAAGCAGTCTCTGATCCCCACACTGTGTGCATACACAGACCAGAGAAGCACCTCAGCAAGCTCATCTCCCCCAAAAGGCACGAGATCTCACCGTAACGTGGTCCCACAGGTGCTTCCTTTGTCACATACATATGCTAGTACGGGTGATACTACTTCCACTATGRTTAAGCAGCCCATTTTGTTCTTACCACCTTAGACTCTTTGCTTGCAAACTTTATCCACCACTTCCTCATTGTTCATTTTGTCACTCCTGTACAGTTCATAGTTTTTAGCTCCCCGCATAGGTTGGTCCAACAGGTTGGTAAGCCTGCTGACAAAGGTATTTCTACTATATATACTTTTTTAACATCAGAAAGAATGTTAAAGAACTTCACTTCTAAAGACGTGATCCTTTAAAAAAAAGGGACAAGTAGATGTAATCTTATGTTTTCTACATCATGCTCCACTTTGTAGAGGTGAGTTGTACCTGCTTACAAGTCTTCTCCTTAACCAAGAAACCAAAATTTTGACAAATACAGTTGTTTTTTCTACACCTGCAAAACTCCACAGGCCTACTTTCATAGGTGGAGGGATTAGTAAGCTGTTTTTTCATTTATAGCTCAGTACCACAATATCTGAAATATAATGAGGATCAATTTTCCAACTTAACTAAGTTTCTATTTTTACATGCTAACAAGATATGATCCTGTCAAAAATTCCTAAAGATTCCTAAAAATTCCTAAATTACACAGTTTCGCATAATTTAGCAGAATAAAAAGGTAGAAAAGACAAAGAAAAAATACAGAAAAATATGTTTTCCAGTTCTTAAATATGTATCCTGGCATTTTACTGTGATTCTATTTTTAGCACATGAACTGTGTAATTAAGTTTTTAAATGATCTTTTTCTAAATGTATAGTTCTTACCATTCACATACATTTCTCTGTCACTGCAACTGCTTTCAAGAACAAATCACATAGACAAGATTTAGTTATCTCTACTTGCTCCTCTTTGCGGAATTGTCTGTTTATTTACCTGTCTGGACACTGCTGGAAAAATGCTGTTATCTGCTGCAGTATAATTGGCCAGCAATCAGGTCTGTTCTCAAGCACATTGATTARTGGATGAGGAGTGTTCCTGAAAAAGAGGAAAAACACATCTGGATCTGTAACGCAGGGAGTGTGCAACTAGCCACAAATAAAAACAGCTGTAAAAATGGTTAATAATGGCGAGGGTTAACTTTTCCATATTACTAGCTTTGCAGAGATTGTTATATGATAAAAAGACATCTTACAGAATGTTGGGAAAACAAAGTTTGCAAAGTTTGTAGTTGCAATTAAGCAATTTCATTCCTTAATCAGAAAGTTTGGGTCCATACTTTTTATTTTTAAAAAAAGCATGATCTGATGTCACCAATAGCTACATTTGGATGGCTATTTTTACAATTCTGTTCTTCATTCAAGTGGTGAAACCAGACATATGAATGTCCAGATTAATTATAGTTTACATAATCATGACATAACTCCAAGTAGTACCTACAGAACCACATCAACCAAACACCACCTCTCAGTCTAGAGACTTTCAAAACCCTGTCCCTGAAGCTAACCACMGCGAATGCTTCTCAGACCTACCACTTGACCTTCACGCATGTGAACTGTCTCACTCACAGAATAGCAGATATGGAAGACTGCAAGTGAAGAAACAGTTTTCACTTAAATTCTGTTAATTTTATCATGGTGACTGATGTGTTAAATGAGCCTTTTAGAAAGGATTTATAATGGTATTTTTGTTTGTTAGTCTTCTTAAAAATCCTGTTAAGAAAAGAAAGCCTAAGAGCCRAGACATCCATTATAAAAGACAAATACAAACATACACTTAGACATGCTCATAAATAATACCAATGTGTCAAGTCACAAGCAGCATTATAAGCAGCACTAAGCAATTCCACGTTCAGGTGATCTGAGACCTGCAGGAGTCCCACATCCTTAAAGATATATATACCTAGATATCAGACTAATAGTTCTTTTTTTCTATTAAAGTTTTGAATTACATAGCGTGATGGTGCCTTAAGGTTTCTCTTAAGTGAGCTTGATAGTGAGCTATCTATCATAAATACGAACTCTTRACAATATGCTGTATCTGTATTTATTTTCAGAAGAAGAAAGTCACCAAATAGACACATACTTGCTGGATTGATTTTTGATTTCAGAGTGCCAGTAGTAGTCAAATAAGAGAAGAAATGCAGCCCTCCAGCATTTTTAGGCAATAAAAACCATGCATGGGGAATCACTAAGAATAACGTAAAATTTGAATTCATTAAAACAAGTGCTAATAGCTTTTGGCAAAAATGCATAGCCGAAGTTGTTGATAAGGCTGAAAATTTATTTCACGTCATTTTAAGTATGAAGAAATGAATGCTATATGTGTAATTAAGTTTCTAAATGATCTTTTTCTAAAGGTATAATTCTTACCATTCACATGAAGAAATATGCTATATACACTTCCTGTTACAATTATCCTTTGACTCATGAAGTTTTAGGATAGATAAGATAAAATTAAGGTCAAGATGGAAACAGTAAAAAATAATTATCACAAATGTGTTTAGTAGTTAGAATTCTAGATTTACCTCTTTGCTCATAACAACACATTTTCTCAGGGCAAGGGAACACCTGGCTGAAATCTGAAATGCATGTTATTGATATTATGTTCCCCAAAATCGATCAAACAACAAGAAAAATAAGCCTACTGTGAAATATATCAAATCCATATCAAAGTCATTTTATCATCACGTATGGTAGCAGTAAAAGCTGACATAACAAGGTACAAGAGTTCTAAGTAAAATGCAATTCCCTGTATGGGATGAATTATGATTGGGGAAATTTCCCCATTTGTCAGTGTTTTAACAGAAAAGGAGCTGCATGCTACAACCCACCTCAACTGACAATGATGGCATGGCTGAGCATAAACATCTCACCTGCCTGCTCTCCTGCTCAATTCAACTCGAATTTAGGTTACTGCACAGATACGTTAATATACATATAAAACAAGCAGACTTTTACACCAGGTAAGAGATGTGACAAAAGCAGAGGGAGCACCCAATCTTAGTGCAAAGTGAGAACAACCTCAGCCTATTTCTGTCTCTGCTACAGAACAAGAGAGGAACTTAATCCATATGTGAATTTAAAAACTACATCGCTCATTTTATGCATCTTAAAAACCTGCATAATTGTTTTAAGATTTCACCATCTTTGGAAAATTAGCAATGTATTATCATTATTTGCTGTCTTTTAAACTTTCTTGGAGATGGTGAACTCTGGTTATACTTTTGAGTCTTAGAAGCATACAGGCTCTAAAGTGTCTGTATATTGAAATGGCATAAGAAGTTTTCTTGATCCAATTTTACTGTATTCCTGAGTGTTTCATGCTAGAGCTGAGAGCTTCTCCAGAAGAAGAAACAGTGATGGCTACGAAAGACTGATTCATTGTTTCTGTAGAGCCTGCTGGAATCATCAAGATGTCCCAATCACTTTTTCCTACCATGAAATTTGTAAGTTTTAGTATCTCTTCAGCCTTTACTATACTTGCAGAAAATTTTGCCAGAATAGGTTAGCAGTCGAAACTACAGAAAATAAGGGAATAAATGACAATACCTTTGATGGAATTAAGCTAGGAAGTTACAAGGGTGTCTAGATGAAACTAATGTGAAACTTACCTGACTGCATATAAATTCCAAACTGCTTCATCTCCAT
The DNA here is from genome assembly GCF_003342845.1 of Nothoprocta perdicaria. Lineage (NCBI taxonomy): Eukaryota > Metazoa > Chordata > Aves > Tinamiformes > Tinamidae > Nothoprocta > Nothoprocta perdicaria. The sequence continues at coordinate 2,501,719 of NW_020454139.1, read as the reverse complement.
CTTTTCCCAGCTGAGCAGCTTGCATTTGTAGCAATTTCCTAATAGTTTTTATCAAACCATGCACATTCCTGTTGGCAAAAATAAATATTACTACTATTAGATTAGTTGATTCTTTCAAAAGAGGTGGAACATACAGCACAAAACTGAGACCAAGTCGTAGATTCACATGCTCTTGTTTTTCTTTTTGCAAAACAAAGATGATAAGAATTGATTTATCTTTCTGACAGATTTAGTAAAAGAAAAGTCATTCCAAATGTAATTTTTCTATGCCTAATTTAACTGAAATGGGTGTTCTAAAATATGTTAAAAACTGAAAATCATCTTTTCTCTGAACGGACATATAAAGGTAAACATCAATTACAGCATAGAGAAACAACCAAGGAATTGTTAACCAAAAGAAAGGATCTAAACCCCTTACACTGAAAATTACCTTATCAGAAAGGACTTGGATTACAAATGGATCTATGTACATTTATACATTAAGCAACAGCAAAAAATCTGAACAAATGCAAGCAATTTCTAAGAACACTAAGCATCTACATGGGCACTATTGAACTAATTTTTTGCACACTCAGGTTGAACCAACCTAAACACATCAGCACACTTCTCATTGAGACAATACTTTAAATGCTACCAATCTCCTTTCATTAGGTAGTGACACTTAACCTAAAAGAAAAATCATATAGTTGCTATTCACCATTACTTACTATTATATATTTAATATATACTTCAGAGAAAGTTCAAAAATGAAAAAAGTTCATCTAATTATTGAATCCTAACTCCACACATTATTCATAAAAATAAGAAGGCAGACAAATATCACTCCTGACTTTCAGATAATTATTATACTCTGGACAGATTTCCAAGAATTAATGTCTGGCGTAATCTGGTGTAATCTGACAGAGTCCACCAGTGTGACCACAGATTTCACAGTGAATCTTCCCAAAAGGAACTGTTCGTACTTCCTTTCCATACAGAGGCAGAGAAGTGTATTCTCTTGTGATACGTCCTTTTCATACTATTGTGAACACTGCTAGAAAACATTTACCCAGATCAATGGTGACACAACACATAATACATATATATATAATGTGTGCATTCTTATAAGTTATAATTCTTATAAATTCTAAGTTGCGCCTCAATTCATTAACATTACAGGTTGTCATGACGCTCAAGTACCAAAACAATGAATGAGGATTATACAAGAACATGAAAGGTTAGACAGAATTCTAATCAAGCCACAAAAAAAAAAAACCCTTTAAGATATTTTAATATTAAAAACAGTTGATTAAATAGTAAATCTTAAAGCACGTTATTCAAATATAAGTAATTACAAAGTGAGAGAAAACATGCAATAAAAACACAAATAAAAAGCAGGCCTAATTTTTCTGGAATTCAAGTATTTCTGAACCTAATTCCCAGACAAAACTCAAGGGAGAGTAAACAGTACTGAATCTGATTTAGGTTTTGCAATCAGTTCCTGACTAATGCCACACACTGGCATGACATATTGCCAAGATCTGCCTCCCACTCTAGGAGTGAATGCTTAGCTGGGGAAAGCATTTTAAGAACATTTATATACAAGTATAGCCTGATAAGAATTTCTTAAAGACTAGAACAATCTTATAATTCACTGCTTTTATATAAACAAACTTGATTGTTCATGCTTTTCTATTATTGAAGACAAACCACAGAAGTATTCTTACTACCAGAATAGAAGGGGTTTATGACAATTTCTCCTAGCAGAGAAAATCACACTGTCATAATATTGAGAGAAAAAATATTCCTCAAGATAGCCCCAAAGGTTTAGTCTTCAGAAGCTTCAGAATAAAATTAATATAGACTATAGGAAACCAAATATGGATAATCAGTCAGAGAAAATAACAGTTTTTTATCTGCATAATAAGCAGATAGTATGAACCACAAAAAAGTCAWGTCAGATGAGCACTGGATGTGCAAGCTGGCAATGCAACTTGTCTTCCCTAGCACAGAATTTGATATATCTGACAAAATAAAAACCACCAGGTATACTAAGGCCTTGCTAAATTCATCACAACAGAGAAGAGAGAGATGCATTTATGAATAAAACATTCAGTCAGTAGGTGCAGTAGGTGCACAGACTTTTCTGTTGGGGGCCAATTTCWGGTTTGCCTCCTTTCAAGGACACTGTGTGCAGAGTAGTGCAAGGTCACAGCGCAAATCCAGATGAAAACTTGCAAGGGAGTAGAAAAAAGGAACATCTGGCTATCAGGAAAAAAATGAAACAGCACAGAAGTGAACCAATCAAATCATTAATCAGCTCCTATGGCTATATATATTGTAAACCCAGGGACCTTTGTGTTTAAGCTATATAAACTCTGCTTTGCAATTCATTGTAGATACAGTTTGAATTTTGTCAGTTTGAGAAGAAATGCCAAAAATATACATATGTAAGTTCCTGAGTGATTTGCCAGYACAGCCAGCATTTACTATAGTAGGCAACATAATGTTGTCTTGCAGGTCGATCTATTTCAAACAAAACAAAAAAGCTGAGAATAGTGTGCAAATGTGGACATAATCAAGCCCTTGAGCTTAACTCTGGTTTACCASAAATTTATTTTAACTTTAAATTAGTCTTGAATATCCCATTTTGCACTTAGTTTTTAATTAACTACAAAATTGTACTRATATTACAATCCCCTGTAAATTGCTCATGCTGCAACAAGTGCATGGCTGAATACAAATCTCACTTTCTTCTTAGTTCTGTGACTCACAGTTAATCAAATTCTCTCTCCAACATACACAATAGGATTCAAATTCTCATTATCTAAAACACAGGTTTAACTTCTTGATAACAATTTGAATCCTTTCTTTGAACCCTAATTGAATTGGCTAAATTTTGTCCTTYAGAGGATAGTAGTCTGCAGAAACTGCAGTTAAGTGTTACTGCAGTTAAGTCTATTGAAGTCTGTATTCACATTATACATACACTATGATTTAAAAAAATACTCCTATGGGTCTAAAAATATATATTTTAAACTCTGCACAGAGGCRGCATTGTCTTGTCAAAATCTTAACTCTAACTCAACTTTGAATAAGTCAGTCACAAGGACAGGAACAGAGTTTTTTTGAACATGATCAGAGTTCTGGAGTGTTTCACTGCAGTTTTCAAACTTAACACTCCTTTTTGGCTCAGATGAGAAATCTCTGCTGAAACGTAATTGTGTGAATATTAGGAGTGAAAAACATACTTGAATGGCATTGTTCCTAGAGCATATGCTTAAGCTACCACATAGCACACAGTAGATGTATCATCAGTTAACAGACTCGACCAAGAAAAGACACCACACCATTACACAGGCAGGAAGCAGAAAGGTTTACTACCACAACCATATACATCTTCAAGCCACAACAGTGATAAAACAGACCAAGGAGAATTTGAATGGAAACATCTTCCAAAAACACCATCTAGCCTCCTACTCATAAATGGTATTATCAAATAAAACAGTTTGCACTTTCTCAGCATGCTGCATAGGTAGCTTAATTCAAAACACCAATGAGAAAAGCTGGCATCATATTTGCAGCATTTTCTAAGAGCACATGGCTTTCAGAGTTAGGTAAAGTGCTTTATTTTTAGAGAATCTGKGAATAAATCCAGCATCCCTACTCTCAGACAGTGCCTTATGATGACTCTAGGGGATCAGTTGGTGATTCTGACTGATTAGAAAGCTATTTCCTCCGTACCATACCATGATGAAGGCCACTGCTATTTTCCCCCCTTTTCCACAAAAGGAGCAGCAAACCTAGTCTGTGCATTGATTTTGAGGTGCTACAGTTTAAAGTGCAGACTATTAGCCAAAACACTACCAATTTCAACTTTCATGACAGAATGGTCATGAATGGTCACTCGTATCTCAAGAGATAAATCCACACAGCCACTGCTATGATGGAAGGCCACAGCCTTTGGCAAAAGGCTTTGGCAAAAAAAAACTCTTAATGCCAGGGCCTTTGTGAAGATGCTCTCCCACACACAGCTACACTTCTTCCACTGCCTGCATAAGGGAGATGGTAAAAGGAAGGACAGAAACCACAAAAAAGGCACTACCTGGCTGAGGGAATTAGGTTGAGAGCTCCATGAAGAATGTAAGTTAGATCAGCATGTTTCTCAGCAACAAGTGCCACCAATCCTTCGGAGCAGGCTGTTTGCAGGGCCACATTCTCACTGCAGCACTTTTCCCAGAGCAAGTTCAGAGCTGGAGTCTGAAATCAAAAGAAATACCCAATGAGGAAACTGACATGTATTTCTTCATGTTCATCTCAAAAACACTTGTAAGTAAAAACCTATGCAACAACTTCTTTTGAAGTCTTACAAAGCACAAGAGAAGAAGCTGGGAAACTCATATGTGACCAAAGAAAGGCCTTGCTAAGGGAAGGTCCTGTGTTTCCTGTCTTTGCACTATTGATAGGAATCTCTGAGGAATAAGTTATGAAAATTCTGCCATTTGACATATTCAGGTAAGTTCATGGTAATTTTAGTTTCCTGTAAAAAAATAAGACTGTAACTTAAGTAATGGGAATATACTCATGGTAATGCAAATATACTCAAACAGAATTCCTCAACTGAACATAGCAAGATGTGAGCATTCCTCAATTCTATACCATTTAGCTTGGAATTAAAAGTACTTTTATCCCAGAGATGTATAGTCTCCACAGTACATCCAGAAACCTGTTTTCAAGCACTAGACCTAACTTTCAGGATTTATTAAAATACACAGAAGTAGTGTAACTTAGACAGGAAAGAAGTGACATTAACAAAACAATGGCATAGACCTTGTCGGAGGCCTGTCTTATCTTGTCCTTAGAAGTGTTTTCTTTCAGTACTGCAGCAATCAGATGAGCCACAGCCTACAAGAGAAAAAGAAACAAAACTGCATACAGATCAAGCATTATTTTTCATACCTCCACTAGGAAGACTCTATATAGTTGCTCTATTGATAGGAAGGCTAAGAAAGAAAGTGATGCAAGAAACAAACAATAGCAAACTTGCTTGAAGGGTATTTAGGGCCCAAAATCTCCATAATGCTGCTACAGAAGCTTTTACTGCTACCTTGCTGCACAGTCCTTACAAAGTTCCACGCGAATATAAGGGCCTCCATGTAAAGAATAAGATTAAATCACATTAAATAAATCACCTACAATTCCTGACTATTATCTTTAACAGACATTTAAGGATTGCTGTAAAGATCTCAGTTTACTCACGTGCACTGGCTATCCTTTACTATACACGCCAGAGGAAGCAGCAGAAGTAAAAGCAACTCACCCAAAATTAAGCAACATGCCCAAAGTTTTGCAACTCTATTTGGCACAAGCTATACCTTAATCATATAAACTATATCTGTTACTTAAACAGGGCTGATTAAAGAACTTACATTGACATTTAGGATGCACAATTAAACTTTTCACTCTATTTTAGTAGCAAGAATGCGTAATTTCCTCAGTCAGCTTTTAAAAATGCTCAAGTTGACCAAAATAGACTCAAAAGTCTCAGTGTGTTGGAATCTTGGCTTTGGTTTTCTGACTGATCGCAATGCCTCAGGGCAGGCATAAAGAAACTGGGTAACCAACAAACCAAAAATAAAATCCCCAAAAAGCATTTCTGTTTTTTTTAGTGTGTAAAGAGACAGCAAAATATGCTGTTTTAAATGTCTCCAGGTTCCTTCTCCCTCCTTCTCAAAAAGTCAATGTCAATACCAGCTGCTAACTGGATACAATAAGCAGTAGCACTTTCTGGTAACAATTACCTTTCCAGAAAAGAGGACACTATGACACTCTTTTTTGTCAGCAAGACTATGCTTTTCAAACGCTTAGATAAATGATATATTTGAATAAAACAAGCCAACAAACAAAGAAATAGTTTATTTTCTTGGCATCTTGCTGTTGTGAAATCTGAATGGGAAAAATATGACAAAGTCAGAAATTTCTGTTTCTCTGAAGCTATCCTATCACCCAAACAGCCATATGCTCCCAAGGCAGATGAGATTTATTTTAATGCACTTAMAACCACATCATCTATGTCTTCTTATTTTTCCCTGCTCATAAGAGATTTCAGAAATAAATACAAATCTGCATCCTTAAAACCATTACTACTACAYTGGGGAAAAAAAGCTTATCAATAGACAGCACTTTTTGCACTAAGTTATGCAGCAAAGTCAGTCTATAGATTAGACCACTGCATTCTAAGAACTTGATATCTTAGGCCTTTCAGCCTACAAAACTACTGTYAACACCTTGGATTCACTGATCTCTGCCTTTATAAGTTACTTGTCCCACAGAGCAGATGTCTGTGTTGGTCCTAAAAGGAGAACTGGTGCCTTAGGAAGCTGAATTCTGACCTGATGATAGCTTGAAGATTACGGTGTGCTTGTTAAAATAATCAGTTCTGGGAAGTTTCTGTTTCTTTGGAACTTGCGAATATGCTACTTTCCTAAGGTCCTGGCCTTAGAACAAAAAGTAAAAGCCAGCCAGATAGCAGGCCTTGCAACAAAGATTTAACAGACAATGAACATAAAAAAAATAAAATAAAAAATAAAATAAAAAATTACCTGTGATTGAATAAGCGTGTTAGGAAATTCTAATCGTTTCTTGATGTCGTCCGACATTTTGTCACTATCGTATAACACTAATTCATACTCTGCAAGAGACATTAAAAAGGTTTAGGACTAGACAAAAGTATGCTATATACAGGAAAAAAAAAAATCCTCAAGATTTATTTTCCACCTAACATTAGGTATAAGCATTAAGGCAATGATTTTCAAACTCTAGCCTGTCAATGCCTAGGAACTTACAAATACTTTTAAAGAGATGGTGACTTCAAAGAAAAGCATGTCTATATATGTCAACAACAGCACAGTCATATGTTTGCATTTCTAGAGACATAATGTAGATGTCTAYAAATCAAGAGCAGTTGAAAGTTACCGCACTAAATAAGCATATTCACACTGCAAACAGTTAAAAAAAAACCGAACACATCTCAAGAATTTCCTGAATTCATAAAAGTAACTGAAGTGACTGACAGAAATGCAAACTCAGAATTGTGCCTTAATCCATTAGCTCATGTTGTAGTTAAAATTGAAACAAAACACCCACATTTTTTCCCTTCACAAGTCTACTACAGCATCTTACTGCATGGGTTTCAACCCAAGAAATGATGAACATCTACTGCTCTTGTGTGAAGAGGAGGTCAGCAACCATGTTAAAATCCACAGCAAATACATTGCTGCTTGTGAATAGTTCGATGCTGCAGACATGCTTTGAGGGCATTTATCCTTGAGACCACTTTTCATTGACTTAGAAAGAGGGTAGCTCAACAGGACCTTTCARAGCTCTTGAAACATCATTTACACTGTAAATCATGCAATTCTCCACAAATGTTACAAATATGTAAAACCAGACCTAAAACAAACAAAAGCCTGGTTGATACTGTAAATAGTAACTGTATTTAAGGACTGTAACTTTTTTTTTAATTACATACTATAACTACAAATTATCAGCTGATAAGTATTTTTTTATTAWTCACATGAAAAGAAGAAGAACAGGAGAAGATTAAAGGCACCCAACATTTACAAACTGCAAAAGATTTGGTACTCCAGGCAGACTCAAAATTCATTCTTTCCTGTAAGAAACAGTTTCCCAATTTAAAMCTGCCAATACAAATCTCTACAAGATATTTAGAACACATTAGGGTAGTTAACGCATTTACAAGACCACCTAAGTTGCCCTTGACTGCTCAGCATCCATGCTTAGTGAAGGCACTTGCCTGTGTGCAGAGAACACTTTTCACTTTCAGGGATTACTTGACCACTTGGGCTGTAAAGCACTTGAGGAGATCTCTAGTCCACCCCACACGCAGACAGCAGGCTCGGTCCTTGTGGCAGAGCAGCTCAGTCTGGGCTTTACCCAGTCAGGGCCTGAGAGACACTGACAGACATCGAGCATCACAGACCTTCAAGATCATCAAGTCCAATCATAAACCCCTCAACATGCTGCCTGCTAAACCATGTCTCTAACTGCCTCATCTACAGGTTTCTTGAACATGTGCAGTGACAGGGACTCCAYCACTTYCCTGGGCAGCCTGTCCCAAGGCTTCACCACTCTTTCTGTGTAGAAATTCTTCCTCATGTCTGACCTGAACCTCCCCTGGGACAACTTGAGGCTATTCCCTCTGGTCYTATCTRTAGTTATTCTGGAAAAAAAGAGCTCAACCTCCACCTCCTTTCAGGTAGTTATCRAGCACTCTAAGGTCTCCCCTGAGCCTGCTCTTCTCCGAACTGAATAACCCATCGCCCTCAGCTGCTCCTCATAAGGTCTGAGCTCCAGCCCCTGCACCAGCTTCGTTGCCCTTCTCTGGACTCTCTCCAGCACCTCCATGTCCTCCTTGTAGTGAGGGGCCCAAAGCTGAGCTCAGGGTTCGAGGTGCGGCCTCCCCAGTGCCAAGTACAGGGGGACGATCCCTTCCCTGGACCTGCTGGGCACAAGCTGATCGAGTCCCGCTGCATCCCCCTCTCCCCGGTGCCCAGGCTGTTGCATTGCCCCCTGAGGCCAACCTTGCTCCCAGAGCCAGACTTAGTCTCTCTAGTCTGAGTCTGTATCATCAGGACAGGGAACAGGACTACATGTTTTCATCCGTGCTGAATTTTGGGACATTGCTGASAGCCTACTCGCCATCCCTCTTAATGGCAGCGAAGCCACTAGGCACGTTGAGCAGTATACCCAAATTTCTGTCCTGCACCTGCAATTCTATTAGAATGCACTGTCTGCTCCTCCAGGTCACTCACAAAGGTAACAAAAAGGACAGAGATCAGAAGAGACCTCTGCAATTGAAGCCAGTGTTCAGGTAGAGTACAACTCAAAACACAATGTTCAAAGTCCAATTACCTACCAATTTGTTTCGGCTTCTTTTTTTGTCTTTGTCATCTGTTTGCCACCCTTCCAGACTGTAACATCTTAAATTTGATAGAAGAACACCATCGTAGTCAGTGCTGAAAGCCTTGCTGAAGCTGAGGTAAATGATACTCRCTGATCTCCCCTTGACTACAAGTCAAATCCTTTTAATCTTTACTAAAGGTAACCAGGTTGCTCCGGCATGATTTTCTCTTGGTAAATTCATACTCATGGCTTCCAGTCACCTTCTCTTCCATACGTATAGAAATGGTGTCTATGAAGATTTTCTTCACAACTTCCCAGGGACTAAGGCTAGGTCCACTGGCCAGCAGTTTGCTGAATCTTCCTCCAATCACCCTCTTCTCCATATACACCTAGAAATATGCTCAAGGAGGACTTGATTTGTTCCTTTTCACGGGGACTGAAGTGACAYTGATACCCTTGCTGATCCCCAGGTTTACTTTTTTGGCTTCTTTTGAAGATGAGTCAACATTTGCATTTCTCTAGTCATTGCAAACTTCCCTCAAACTCCTAAATCTTTCAAATGTRAAGGGGGCACCCTTGCAAAGACATCTGTCAGCTCCCTTTATAGCTTGAAAACACCTATGCAGCCTGTGTTCAATATGCCACCATTAATTCAGCAGTGGAAGATCTTTTTGCCAGTCTTGACATCCTCTGCAAGTTCCCAACCCCTGTGGAGCTTTGCTGAATAAACACCTGTATGCACAGGCAATGTCCCAAATTCTCCCTTTGCAGCCTGTTACAGCCAGTTAGTGCTGGAGCTCCCTGCTTGGCCAGGGAAGGCTCCCACTATAACCAGGTTGTCTCCTGAGGTCTTCTCAGTGAGAGGTGCTCTGCTTATAGATGCTCTGTCTTCCTCCTGAGCTCCTCTGACCTGCAGAGCTGTCCCCTACAGGATCCTGCTACCAGTTTGCAGTTCATCCCTGCACATGAGCTGCTAACCGTATCTGCAAGCTGGAGTCAGGAATGACACCTTGCTTGCAAAACACTAACTCTGGAATCARCTACATCTGGGCACTCTCTTGTTTCCTTAACATGAAAAAGGAAAAGGAATTCTTAATAGTAGGATTAAGCTTAAACTCATTTGGTTCTTTTGTTTGAATTCCCAGGCCTGAATTCACAAAAGTCATCAAGATGAGGCCAAAGCTTTGAAATTATAAAAATAAAGCAAAAATGGACTTTTCCCCTTTTCAATTCATASAGCTACCTTTTTCAAAGACCTTTTACTATTAATTAAAAACACACTGAAGCCTGAGCTTCACAAAGCCTAAGGGGCGCTGTGAATCCTGATCACTGCCGACTGTTGCCAGCACAAGGTACTCCTATAAATAATAATTAGCAACAGCAATTCTGGCAGCCCCATGAATGGCACAATTTCCACATGACAATCCCAGGAATTGGAAAAGTCACAGCCTTATTTCACCATGAAAGCTGGGAGGGCCAGAGCACGTCAGGGTCTCTATGACCTGTCAGCACCTACTCGGAAGACTACATAAACCTTTACCCTATCTTGCCACATTCGGGACAGCGTTTGGCCTCAAAAACAAAACATTTTCACTGAAATTTTAATGAAAACTCATCCCTCAACAACTTGTTGTAGAGGAAACGATGCTCAAAGCAAAGCTTATTCCCTTGTTAGAGCTGACGGCCAACGTTAGTGCTGCACAAAACGCTATTCTTGCCAAGCAAGCAGCGTCACCCCAAAACAAACGCACCGCTACCCAAAGCTGCCACAAGAAGCTTCACCCCATTCTCCCCTCCGCCCTTGGGGGACACGGGGCTATGGAGCCCACCACAGGAGCACGACGGAAGGAAACAGCGATTTTCCAGTGCTCCCTTCCCAGGCCACAGAACACCCCSGCCTCGGCCGGGTCACTCTGGCCACTGGACATCCCCAAGGCCTTCCTACACAGGCCAGCCAGCCCCGTTTTAAGCTGCAAACAGTTACATTTCGGTTTTCCTGGCAGAGAATAAATAAGAAATTGATTAAAAGCTGAGTAAGCGGCGCCGCGGCTGCCGGCCGCCCCGGCCGGGCACGCGCGAGGCGGCAGTGGCAGTCATCGCCGTCGCCCGTCCCGTCCCGTCTCGTCCCCTTCTCATTCCCATTCCCATTCCCATTCCCTCCCTCACCTGGCTGCCCAGCGGCGGCAGCGGCGCTTCCTGGCGCGGCGGGAAGCGGCAGCGCCGACTCCGCGCGAGATCGGCCCCCTCCGCGTCCAGGGCGCCTGCGCGGAGCCTGGCGCATGCGCACGGGCGGCTCTGCCGCGGCCGCGCACTGCGCGGGCACCATGTCTACCCGCCGTGCCGGGCACCATGTCTACCCGCCGTGCCGGGCACCATGTCTACTATGTGCCGCGGGCGAGGCGTGCCCCTCGCCCACCCTCACACCAGCCACATGCTGGGCTCGCCACCTTTGAAGGCCACTTGCTATGGTGAGAGGCCACCCAGCCAGTTGCGATGTTCATCTCTCTCATATGGCTAGTGCTCGGACTCCAGGACAGGAGCCCCTTCCCCGTCACCACCCCTCACCTGCAGGCAATGCAGGGCCCACTGGCTGGATGGAGCTCTAAGTATCCTTCAACACAGGCACTGAGCACCTGCTCCTGCTTACAGTCACCCCATTATGGCCTCTTGATACTGCTTCATCAAAATGGCATGATGGTTTCCATCATGACATCTTTTTGGTGACTCAGTGGGTCCGTGTTGCTGCCTGAGTGCACTACAAAAGTGCTGGAGCTTCACTCCATCATGTTTGTTCTGCCCCTGCTAGACTGCCCCTTACAGGATGGTGCATGTCATCAAAAAGGCTTGGCTTGTGTTTCAAACATTGGCATAGTTTGATGCTTTTTGYATCCGGGCACTTGTGTGGGATGTGGGGACACATGTTGCCCCAGACATGAACTAATCTCACAGTATCATGCCAGATTCAAAACTTTCCTTAAATGTGACCTTAATGCAGACTTAAGTTTCAAGACATAAACAAATACAGTATGACTTATGTTGAAAAGGATAAAACTCAAAATGTTTTCTTTAAATGGAAATTCAGATCTCTATAGCCTTAAAAATTATTGTATACCGACCCTCTTAAATCCTGACCATATTTTACTAGGGACAATGATCAGTATGTTCCAGGGACAGAATAATCCATTTGAAACCATGAAAAGACATGAAGAATAAAGCAGTTTACGTCTCCTGCATGTTGTACAGTTTTCTCATTTCTAGGTCATCATACAGGCYATGGTTAGAGACAGGAGAATGAATTAGTTCAAGTCCAGCTTGGATGCATTCTGGCAACATTTGTGTGACAACATGTTGAAAGATTCTGGAGAGTTCATTCTTAGCCTCCTCACTTATTCCATTCTTTCTTCCTCTTCTCTCTATGCAGATAATACCTGCTTGTCATTAGGATCAGATATTTCACATCCATGCCAGTCACTCACTAGCTCTTACGCTAGTGAATGCCAAACTCCTAGCATTAATTTTTTCATTCACTAAGTGAATGCCAAAATCCTAACATTAATTTTTTCAAAAAGGTGAGTTTCACACAGGTCTTCTAAGGACATTGGTACGATCACAACATGTATAGGGTACATAACCCAAACAATCTTAGAAAAGTGTTTCTAGCTTCAGAGACTCAATTCTGGTTTGATACCAAAGCACTCACCCATATTGAATACTGTTTACTGTTCTTATATCTCATATTGTGCTTCAGTACCTACTGAACATAAAATAAATATCACTGGATCTTTTAAGGAACACAGTTCAGCAGCAAGTTTTTGCTTTTTTATTATTATCCACGTTTCATGTTTTCCAGAATTTGAAACTTAGCTGTATTTTCTGTAGTTCCTTAAAGTGGCATCCTCAGCTTCTAAGATCATCTGTTGAAGTAGAAGAAAACACTGGAGAATCATTAAGTAAGCATCGGTGCCAAAGTTGTAATTGGGTTTGATTCAGGACATTCACTTGGCAGCTATCATGTGTGTGAGATCTCCCAATGAAGCATGTTATCCAAATGAAAATCATGCAGAAACAATCACTGATAATTTGTGTATCCCATTTCTTCTATCGAGTTTTATCTAAGTCAGAAAGCAATGGTGACTTTAAAAATCTAAGAAAGATATAAGGAAAGTTATGATTTTGAATTTATTACAGAAATCAATAGAGAAAAACTCTGTCATTATCAAGATGTATTTATTTTAAATATCTTAACCCTGGTAACAAAATACAGTTTTAGCAAGTGGGCCCAGCCAGCTATAAGCTTAAGCATCATTACTTGTTTAAAGCTGATATAAAGCATGCTAAATTTTAAGATGGAACTGCTTTCACTACAAACAGTAGTCAGCCATGAAGTCAGACATCATTCCAAACATACTAATTTCTCTGGATGTAATGCAACTTTAGTGCATATGATGAGAATAGAAATGAGCTGTAAGTCCTTAATATGTGTCTGTTAACGTCCWTGGGATTTGAAATCGCTCAAACTTCCCAGGGAGTGATCTACAGTTCACAAGATTAGGCTTGAACTCTCTTGCAGAACCTTATCCTGCAGTTGTTATATAGACAAAATCTCYGTTTGATGATAGTCAAAGCAGTCCTGCAGAATGACTTTTTTTCTTATAGTCATTCTATATGAATTCTACTGAAGATCAGTGTTGAAAGTTTGAGCCATGTCTTTGATAAAGGCCAGCTTCTGCCCAACTGGAGCATTTCAGATTCCTGAGGGTTTTTTTTTTTTTTTTATCTTACCTGTGTCATAATAGATGAGAATCTTTCTATCTCTTCATTTCTATAGTTTTATTATTAGCAGCATTGTCCTTCTCGRATATTTGCGGCTGAGGAAATTACAGAAATATGTGTATTTTTGAACAGGACATAGTTTATGTGCTCTAACACAACTTTCTATGAATTTTGCATTAAACAAATAAGAATTATCTTTGCCCCAGTGAATAATTTTTCTCAGTGCAATCATTCTTACATGTATGCTAAGAGTTCTCCAGGAGTCATTCAAGTTTTTCTCTGTCTCATCAGATATAGCCACACTTTTGCTTTCAGAGGCAAAAAGCATAATACAATGATTATTTTATCTATACATTGTCATGATCATATGTCACTAATGGTATATAGAAAGTAACCAGTAATGGCATGAGAAGTAACTTCAGTACATATACAGTAGACAATTTTGAAATATTTATAATAACCTGTACCTACTGATGCAAAAATCAGTAAGCAAAGAAGCAAATTCTTTGAACATACAGTCTCAAGAAGCACAAGTACTAGCTGAGCCTGAGTCACACAACTACACTAGGAGGAAATGACAGAGGTGACTGGTGGAAAACACTCTCCTGTGGGGAGAGACACCCTCTCTTTAAAAAACATGTATGTAAGCAAAAGGGATTTGGAAGGAGGTGATTGATCCAAGTCACTACTGGAATCTGTTTTTTTATAGCCATGGGAGGCTCTTTGAGGTTTAGGGACTGCTATGGAAAAAAAGGCATGCACTTGACTAAGCAAAGCTAAAGCAGTTTTGCCAACAGGCTGACAAACCTAGGAGAGCTAAATTGGGAGTGGTGGGAGAACRAAATGGCCAAGCGAGGAAGTGCAGGACTTCACCAGCAGGCAAAGGAACAGAAGGATTAAAAATGTCAAACCAGACTTTGGGAGCCAAAACACACAGATAAGGAAATGCCAGGAGGACAGCACAATGGGGAGAAGTCTCATACTGCCTCTGGGATGTGAGCACAAGTGGTTACCTATCCAATATTCTTATACACTAATGGGGTACAGCATGGGGTGCAAATGAGGAAATAATTGCATGTAATTGCAGGAGTATAATTTCATTGGGATCAAGAAGACACAGTAAAATGGTATAGAGCTTTTTCAGGATGAACAAGCCAGTCACTGAGGAGGAGGAATTGCCCCTTATGTAGGAGAGACAAGGGATGGTGAGGGGCCAGCTGAATGCTTGTGCATCAGGATTAACCCATGGGTCAACATGAGTAACACTGTGATAGGTATCTGCTACAGACTACCTGATCAAGAAGGGAAAATAGACAAGACCTTCTTCAGACAACTAGAAGCAACTTCACATTTGCAGGTCCTAAAGCATACAGGGGATTAAACTGCCCCATTACCTGATGGAGGGGCAACAGAGAAGTGCACAAGCAAACCAGAAGACAGAAAAGGGAAGTCCAAGTGCGTTTTTTGCATTGATTTTCCCTTGTGAATCTGAGGCTCTTGAGATCAGTGAAAAGGCTAAAGAAATAATGAAGAATTACCTCAAGTGGAGAAAGATGGAATTAAGTAAATTGGACATGAACAGGTCTGTGAGACCTTATCGGATGCACCCAAAAGTGCCGAGGGAGGTAATCAATGCCATTGCAAGAACTCTCCTGGTAAACTTTGAAAAGTCATGAGGACTTGCATGGGTTCTTGAGAACCGAAGAAACTAAATGTAGCTTCTATTTCCAGGAAGTAGAAGGGTGAAGATGTGGGGACTGTGGGCCAGAAAGTATCATTCAGGAAGGTGATGGAACAAATTGTGATGGAGGTCATTTCCAAACATATTAAGAAGAAAGAGAGTTTTGATAATAGTTAATACGGATTTATAAAGTGAAGCCATTTCTGACCAATCTGATTGCTGCAGTCAGGCTTGGTAGATGAGGGTCCAACAATGGCTGTTGTTTATCTTGATGTTAGCACAGCTTTGACATCTCCCATAAGATCTTAATAGAMAAATTAATACAGTACAGGCCAGAAAAATAAACAGTTAGGTACACTGATAACTGACTGAGCTCCCAGGCTTGGAGATTTTCAATTGGCAGCACAAAGTCATTGTGTTGGTGAGTCATTAGAGGTACCCTCAAGGGCTGATATCCTTCAATATTTTCATTAGTGATCTGGACGATGAGAGAAGAGTGCACCTGCAGCAATGTTATGGATCATACAAACTGGGAAGAGTGGCTAACAGACCAGATGGGTATCTTGCCATTCACAGGATCCTCAAGAGGCGGGAGAGATGGGCAGAGAGGAACACTGTGAAGTTCAGTAAATGGATATTCCAATTACTGCCTGTTCAGAGGAACAAAACCATTTGCAGGAAAAGAAATAGGCTGCCTGGAAAGCAGCTTTTTCCATAAGAAAAAGACTTAGAGATCCCTAAATGTTTACTGAGGGATCAACATGAAGCTCACCTACTGCTAAGAATATTCTCCTGGGGCAAAGAAGATRCACAGCCACCTGAGTAGCATTAGGAGGAGCGTCACCAGTTCATCCTTCCCCTCTGCAGGTCTGCCTCCAGACCCGGACTCCCCAACAGATGAAGGAAACAAAGATACTGGACCAAGTCCAGCACAGAGCGACAAAGATAATGAAGGGCCTGCAGCATTTRTCACAGAAGGAGAGGCTGAAAAAGCAGGGATCATTTAGCCTGGAGAAGAGACAGCTCAGGGCAGGTCTTATCATTGAGGATAAACACCTAGCGGGATAGCGTAAAAAAGATGGAGTCAGATGGGGCCCAGAGGCAGGACAAGAGGAACGAAGCAAAAACTGAAACAGAGGAAATTCCATCTCAACATATGAAAACATTTCTTTAAAAYGAAGGTGGCTGAACACTGRAACAAGTTGCCCAGAAAGAGCTGTGGGGACTCTATCCTTGAAGATATTAAAAACACGATAGGATAAACTGCTAAGCAAGCTACAATAGCTAACTTGGAATTCAAGATTCGCCATCTAATCTCAACTGTTTTTTGACTTCAACTGAATAGTACTAGTCCAGCTCCGGAAGGAAACAGAAAGCAAAAGATGGAATAAGAAGAAAATCAGTAAATAAAGGGTGTGTGTGTGTGGGGGGGGGCAGGATTTATAGTGATTGTTTTTAATGTCAGAAATCATCAATATCAGTTCTCTGAAAGATTATGTTATGACGAAACACTGAACCATGAAGTCTATACCCCCTGAGCTGGACTCCAAAGAATTTCAGCTTTCTGATCCTAGTCAGATTCCACCCAAAATGACACCTTGTGATTTGGTGATCAACCATCACATGAAGAATTCTTTTCAGAGGTGCATTCAGTGAGTTCAGTTTTATTTCCAAGGAAGTGAGTAACAAAATGCCTGCATTTTGMCTATAAAAGATTTGTATTTTTCTGCAACACTAACCTCACTGCAAATACCTTCAGTACTGCAAATGTCTGTGCAAGCTTGAGCAGAAAAGCAGTGCAGAGAACTTCAGTTATATTGCTGGAGAACATTTGTAAGATTAGGCTTTTAGGAAAAAAAAAAAAAAGAAAAAAAAAAGGGTCTTTCTGGAATATCGGAATTGTACTTGAAAGTACAGAGTTTCCATAACATGCTTATTCAAAATATAGTGGGAAACTCATTAGTGTTCTCAAAATATGGGTGATAAAAGTAACAAGGGAACATCTCTTCTGCAAGAAGCTGTTTTCCATGTAGTTAGTAATTCTTTCCATATAGCTACTAATAATTCTGATTTTTAATTTGAATTTTGAAGTTTTGAGATCTTTACTTGGACCTAGAATCTGAGTGGGAGACTCAAGCTGGAAAAGAAAATTTCAAAAACTATTTAAATTGTAAAGTGCAAACCCTTGACGCCACCTTGCTCTTGTGCCTTCTCATTGAGTCTGAAACCCCCTAAAATGGTTAGGCTGAAACCGTATTTCATGTTGTAGCAAGATCTTGATCAGCAAGGATTTTCTAGAATACAAATCAGGTTTAAATATTTCAAGTCCCAGCAAACTTGGCTGTCAGATAGGGATGTGGATGACTTGATAATAACAAAATGTGTTCTTCTTCCACTTACACAGTGCAGTACTGCAAGACTGGATTCAAGGAATGCAATAATGGGTACAATTTAGACTATATTTTATGACTCATCTTTATGTTTCAAACCATAGAGTATTTTATTTATGTTATGTTACTTGTTTTCCTTTTCCTTCTTGCTTTATCATATTTTGGGTAACATGGAATTAAAATCACTCTGATTTCGGTCCATCTGCCTAAACGTGTAGTAGTCACCTGGAACGCTCCRGTTGTTGGGCAGCTCATCTCAGAGCAGCACAGCTACACAGTGCTGTTTCCTCCGCAGAGAGGAGGATTGTATTGTATCAGCTAACACAAACTTTTCAATTATCACAATCACCTCCAGAGAAGGAGACTCCACAACCTCCCTGGGCTGCCTGTTACGGAGCTCTGTCACCCTCRCAGTAATGAAGTTCTTCCTCATATGGAGAACATTAACTGCCTGTATTTCAACTTGTACCCATTGCCCCTTGTCCTATCACTGGCCACCACTTCCTTCCTTCCTTCCTTCCTTCCTTCCTTCCTTCCTTCCTTCCTTGCTTGCTTCCTGCCTTCCTGCCTTCCTGCCTTCCTCCCTTCCTTCCTTCATCCCTCCCTCCCTCCCTCCCTCCTTTCCTCCCTTTCTCCCTTCCTTCTGCCAGCTGTATTCTTCACATATCTCTTAGAACAGTGTTTCCAATGACTGGTATTTACTGCTGCTCCTTGGAGTAACAAGGAGCTTCATTTGAGATTGCTTCATTTGGGATTGCAGTCTTTAACTCTCCARATTTTAGCTCACTGTTTATTCAGTCATTGCTCCAGTGCTTGCACTGCCATTACTTATAACAATTTCAATTAACTTTAGTGTTTTCTCCCATGCCTCCTGGCATCCMTTCTCCTTAGAAGAGGGGTCATTTTTAAACTTAGTTTCTTTCAAGGACTTGAGGAACGTGCAAATTCAGAGCAGTGATGTATGATGTTCTTTGGCTCTGGTTCTTGCTATCTGTGTGTGCTTATATATGTATAGATGTATAGATGTATGGATGTATAGATGTATAGATGTACAAATATATATGTATCTACGTATATGTGTATTTATAAATTTGGGAACATAAAGATAATAAAATACTGGACCTGTTCATTTTGAAACCTGCTGTATGAGAAACACATTTTAAAAAGAGGCAATGGAGCACTGAAAGATTACAGAAATCACWTCAGATCACCATGCTTTTTAAATTTCTATCCTGCTAGCTCAAGAGTGTTATTTGAAGTCATAAATATATGGAAAAGAGCCTGAAATTAAAGTCATGTGGTGTGAAAAGTCTTTTTGATAGGAAAATCATGCTGCATTGAGTGGTGTCTACCATTAGGAGGAGTGTAAACTGAGCACAGCTACTAGGCTACCAAAATCTATTGAATTCAGCGGACCACACAGAGGAAGGACATCTGAAATTCCCAGGGCAGGGAAGAATATACAGGCTGCAGCTCTGCAGGTCTCCCTCCAGCAGTTGGCAAAGTATTTCCACTGCAGCTTATTCTGCTTTGCTCCCTTCTGCGCCTTTATGAAAATTACCTCCAGCTTTCTTGCAGTGCTGTGATTACTAGCTGGCTCTGAACCATYCACATGTTGAGCAGACTTGCCTTATAACTTTCTCACGTTTAAATGCGACCATTTTTCATTCAAATGATTTCAGTTTAGATTTATGAAATATACCTATCTACCTATTTAGACCAGAATTCTGCCAACACATAATATACTTCTCAAACTTTGAAAGATCCTTTCAAATCTCACATTTAATAACAAAATATTAATTGTTAAGCTAGCTGTGAAATTCAGTTTGGTCACTCTCCCCTGATACTTCTGATTACATGTTTTTGTTCTGTTTCAGCAAGTTTTTTGCTTTCCRTGCCTTTTTTTTTTCTTAGGTAAATCTTTAATCCTCCATTTGTTTTGCTTTGTTTTGTTTCAATTCCCCACTCATTAGTTAGCAATAAAAGCAATTTCTGAGTCACAGTGATGCAGTAAAGATGAGTTCACTAAATATAGGGAAAATTGAGATGCGTAGTTATGTGAGTACTGATAAATACATATATTTTTTCCCTATGAGTTTCTTGACACTCTAATATTAAGCCATTATGGCTTCACATTCACTTGCTAGTAATGATATTTTGTATTTCTCTCAGCAGAGAGGGAAGCCTCGGAAGTGCCACAGTAGTATAATATTCTTGTAAATAAGCTGTAGCTCCAGGGGAGTATCTTTGTGATAATACATCACACACAATCGTGTTTTTTTCTTGACTCCTTTTCTGACTGTGGTCAGCTTACATATATTCCATAATAGCTGAAGACAAGAATCTGATACAAAGTGAGGACAATCACATAATTCCTTGCTTTATTTCCAGTTAGGAGACAATTCTTTCTATGTCTTTAGACAAAGGATTAAGAACATCCCTTTAAGCAAAGTCACTCCTTAATGTATGATCATTGCATGTATGATCAGAGTCTCTGCTGCCTGTACTGGTGGAAATTCAAAGCACGTTTTCTGAATTCAGTCTTTACACAGACTTAAACTGAATACAGAATTTGACTTTATATTTCTTTGTTGGCTTAACAAGAATATTTCCTTCTGAGACTACATGATTGTGAGGAAGTCAAAAACTAAATGCTTCCTTGTAGGTCTCTCAACAAAACTTTCCACTCTGAACAGGTTTCCTTATGTATCCCTAGAGGCCTTTAAACATTTACTTTTTTAAGCCTTCTGTGCTGTAATATTGTGCATAGCTGAGACTCCCTTTTGCATTTATCTTTTGTCATTACCACCTCCCTCTGTGGTGCCTTGTGGTGAGTTATAAACTGTTTTATATTGTTTTCTGAAACATTGCAGCCATCACTCTTTAAAATCTTTTCCACTGAGTAAACACGTTACCAGCTAAAGTGCTTATTTTCTATTTAATTTTTGATTGGAAGTAGACAAGCCAGCAAAAACTCAAAACATGCCTGCACTTGGCCCAGGCTGCTTGGCTTTTGCTCAGCTTATGTAGTTGTTTCAAAAAGGCGCCAATCCAGCAAGACTATTTTGCCATTAGTTCCTGGCAGCCAGAGTGGCATTGTAAGGCAGTTTATATATTTCATTGTCATATGTGTAAGATCAGCTGTAGGCTCATTTTAAGTTTTGGCTTTGCTTCAGACCAGCATCTTAATGTTATAATCAGAATATCTGGCTTGCAGCAGGGCTTGGCTTGGCTATGATTTTATATATTGTCTGAATTGGAAAATAAAAGATCTCAAAGAAAGCAAGCAATATTCATTGTGGTTTCTGATATTGCCAGCAATATTAGCTTTTGCATCTAGGTGCTTATTTTAAACATTTAAAATGCAGAAGTGGCACTGAAAGTTAGTCCATATATTTGGGTCACAAAATTTCAAGTCGGAAAAGTTGATTTTAAACAGCTGTGTTTGAAACAGTGAAGACAATTTATTGCATCCAAGGGATTTAGGAAACAATCTAATTTTTATTTGACAAAAGATATATCTGCATTTTTAAGAAAATAGTGCAGAAAACCCCAGGCAGTCTTCCTTTCAGCCTCATATGGAGTCAAAAATGGTACCATCATGAAATATGTTTCTTAATTAAGGTGCAGTGCTGCACCAGCACAACTGTACTGTTTCCAGATTAGATTTGCTGTGAGCAGAAGTGTGGACTCACTTTTTCAGGAGTCTGAATCACACTTCACAGCATGATATAAATACGTCCAAATATATCTAACCATAACTACTGGTGCCTATTGGGGATCCTGTAGCTACTTTATTTATGTCAGCAGACATGAAATGTGCAAAGACTGTTAGCATTACGGTGGCTTACTCCATGGAGACATAGATAGATAAATGCTTTTAAAAAGGTGATGAAAATGTCTGTCATTTTTTAAAAGGAAATTTCCAAAAAACACTGTATAACTGTAGCTGGTAAACTCTAGGTTACTAATACTGGACAGTACTACTAGAAGATTTCCTTTACCTTTACAAGTAGCTTGTTCTTAGAATCCTTGCACTTTTGTAATCATATAACTGCATCCAAGTGTCATATGTTGTTTTAACTGTTAATCCAAAATGGAAAGAAAAAGACAGTAGCAGTTTGTCACTTAAAGAGCTGTTACAATAGCTCATTAAAGGAGACAACATAATAATCCAGAGGAATGAAAACCACTCGGCTTTACTCAGTTGATTTTATTCACCAGCATAACATCTTTGTAGTAACAACATCCACCATTACCTGGTGCAATTGTTATAGGGAYTGGCTTATCAATTAGAAAATAGCAACTAGCAATTATTGCAACTAAATGGATCAGTTTATGTGTCCCCATAAAAATACTAGAGCGTTTCTTCAACCTCAGTGTACAGGGGCCTCTCAACCTTGCAAGGAATTGACATATGTCATTGTTTCTTCACCCTTAATATGTAGGGGTCTCTCAGCCTTAAGGAGCCATCATTCCAGCATCCCGGGGAAGGGCAAGGGAGGAATGAGGGATATTCATGGTCCAGTCTGAGGAGTTGGTCACGTGCCATTCCCCAGTCGCTGCTCAGATCATAAGTGCTGGACTCTGTCCTTTATGCCAATAATAACAATGAGGTGACTATGCTGTATTCATCCTTACAAGGTGATACTTCCAGAATCTTCAGGCAAGGTCTGAAAGGTTATCTGCTCTTTGCACCATCTGAGAGTTTTGCAAGCGTATTAGTTCTTCAGCAAGTTTGGTGTTGTTTGCAATTTTTGTGAAGTTTAATTGCCCAGCCTCTGTGAGATTTGCCACCTCCCTTCATGCTTGTTAYGGGAAGGTACACAAAGTTCTACCTCTTGTTCTTGGCACGTGAGCAGTGGTTGTGCAGTTTCAGGTGTTAACTCATTGCTTCATGACTGCAGTCACTGTCACATGTCTCTACACCCCTACCCTCATAGACGAGCTTGGACTTGGCCAGAGTCTGATGAAGTGAAGCCTGGTAGAAGGGGACAAGAAATAAGAACACACCAGCCTAAAATAAGGCTTTTCATTTTGCATTTGACTGCTTTGATTGGTTGCTATGTTCCTACTAAGCCAGAAGACAAATTATAATGTGATTCCTATAGAGACTTCTTCCCCATTCAAACTGCATGTGAATTCTGAAAAAAAAAAAAAAAAAGTTTATCCTCATTTAATAGCTCTATACAGGAATTTACTTCACAAAGATATAATGTCCCCACCTTCTACCCCAGATTAAGAGGAAAAGAAACTGCCTTTCTTTTCTTCACTCTTAATTATCTCTGCAGAATGGCATTGATGTTAGTGAGTAATGCAAAGTTGGAATATAGGTGAAAGGGAAGAGAGGAGAAAGAAGAGTGGTTAGATATATGGTTTGATTATCTGTATGATTAYTACTCTAAAATCACTGGCACTTGACTTGATTGTTTAAGTAAGAAAAAGTATTTCCAAAAGTCCTTTGTTATTCCTTCCAAAAGTTATTATCATGGGATAATAACAGGCCACATACAGTTTGAAATGAAAGGTTTACCTTTAATGAAAGACAAATTGGTATTAGCATATATATCACCAATATTCATTGGGAACATATTATTCACTCCGCTCTGCATTTAACTCGGGAATACGATGGATTAAATTGAAAAAGAAATATCTTCCATGAGGAAAAAAAAAAACCTCAAAAGCATTTGATCTGACTTCTGTCGAAATCAAGGGGAACTAAATGTATCAGTGCATTTGAGGATCTGTCATCAATGTTTGTGAGTTTCTAAGTGACAGCATTTGAGAGGAGCAGCTCAGCTACAACTAAAGCAGGAGTTTAACAGGAAAAAAAATGTGTCTGGAATCCTGAGCCTGCCAATTGCTCTGTCTGCATAGTTCCTTGTACCTTAAAACCTATGGGGTTAAGAGCGGCTGTGGCCCAACCCTGCTATCCTTAACTGTGTGAATAATCCTTACTCTAGTAAACAATCTCAGTGCCTTTATTGGGATGTCTTGCATGTGTAAACTTYTAAAGTTTTCAGGATCAGCTTTGATGAGTGTATGGAAAAGCAACAACTTGCAGCCAAGCCCAACAAAAGTTTCAAATGGAGTATGTGAAGTCTATACTTTCAGTTTTCAACTTTAAAACCTGGGTATTCCTTTGCTGGAAAGGTTAATGCTAATAAGTTGTAAATTTTTGTGCAGTTAGTACTGATTTTATTGTTCAAGAATGAAAAAAAATATAATCAAATCTCAGAATAAGAGTAAATTCTTATTCTTCTAAAAATGTATAGGAGAGCGCATTGTTATTATCAAAAACCAATCTTCCTTTTAAACAATGACTGAAAAAAAAAAACAAAATAGAGATTAGAATCGACTAAATTAGCATATTCTTCTTGAATTCTTAATTATTTTAATAAGATATATTTCTCATTCTGAAGCGAAAGGAGAGGAGAAAATGAAGAGTCGCAGAATTTCGGAGACTTTTGAAGAGGTCAAGCGAGGACATTAACTCAAGGGCTCCTTGCGCCATCTCTCGGTGAAATCTGGAAGGCTCGGGAGAATATGTAAAATTTTCTGTTAAAATTCATTTAAAGGTACTTTTCTTAAAAGGAGTCCCTATGCTTATCGTTCATTTCTCCAGTTATAATCATTATCCAGTTATAAGCATTATCCAAAATGACGGGGGGGAAAAAAAAAGCACAGAACCTAATAAATGTTGTTTTCACTGTGGCAAATGTTATTGGCAAGTGTAGACAAGTTAATGTCTGCAAAGAGTCATGTCGCAAATGTCGCTACTGTGATCTAGACGTTCCCAGTAAATTACCTGCAGTCTTTCACTGACGTGTTTCTGTTGTAAGATTTAGTATTTTATCTTCTATAATACATAGAAATTACATACAGGTCGTTGTAATAGGGGCTGTTCTGTTTTAAAAACGTATCAGCTCAGTTAATGCTAGTAATGGCAGTTAATGACACAAGTATCGGTTAAATAATGCCGTTTTCACTTTCCATTATCACTTCTAGTACTTGTTCAATGAGCGCACTGCTTGCATATTGTCTTCCACTTATTTGTCGAAAGGCTTTGGGAGGGGAGCTCCAGTAACGCTTATTTGTTAAGACCGTTGGTTTTGAGATTTCCTTCTCTGATGTGAAGTGGACGCAGGATGTTCCTAATTAAGCAGGACAGTAGGTCCCAAGCACTAAGGGGGGTGGGGAGGAGGTCGCTTCGTGTCTGTTACAGTTTCGAATACGTGAAGGGAGGCTGCCAGCCGCGCTAGCCGCGCTTCAGGGCGCTGCGCTCGGCCGCGCGGAGCCGCCTCGCGCGGAGCCGCCTCGCGCGGAGCCGCCGTGCTCCGGGCGGCGGCGGTGAGAGACAAAAGGCAGTGCTTTTGGTGTCGCGTGTTCGCAGCTCCGTTTCCAGCGCACACGGGGAATAACGGACGCTCGTTCCCAGCCCTTCCCCGCCCGCCACCAGCGCTCCGCCGTCCCAGTGTTTGAACCTAACGGCCGCTCGCAGCCGTTGGCCGGCCGCTCTCTCGCGGAGGGGGCGCCGCGTGCGGAAGATGCGCTTGGTAAGTGTGGTTTTGTTTTTTTTTTTTTCCCACTAGCAAATTTTCSCTTGCGAAGGTGAAACTACAAATTCGACCGTTACAAATGACGGAACGGTGAAACACTTCTCACTATTACTGGGGCGCGCGGCAGCGGGGGTTTCGGGAGAAGGACGCCGGGCCGGATCCCTCTCCCGAAGCGGGGGAGGCGGCGGKGCTGCCCGGGCGCACCCGGCAGAGCTGCCGCCCTCGCGCTGCCCTGACCACCGCCGCGAGAAGCCGCCGCGCTGTGGTGCGCTGTTCCTTTAAGAGTGGCGTGGGCGGGGCGCGGGCGCAGAGGGCGGGGTTTCGCGCCAGCGCCGCCGTTCGCCATTGGCCGCGCTCGCCGCCGCCGCGCCCGCCCCTCGCCGCACTGTTATGCCTGTGTGCGGGTGTCAGCGCGGCGCGCGGTGCGCATGCGCGGCGGGCGCCCTCCCAGCCGCCGGGGCCGGGCCAGGGCTGCCGGGGCCGCGGCGCTCGAGCGAGAGGAGCGGCGGCCGCGGCGGAGGGAGCCGGGGCATGTCCTGCCGCCGCTGCCCGCCCGCCCGCCTCGGCGGCTCCATGAAGTAGCGCGGAGGGCGGGCAAGCGGCGCGGAGAGCCCGGCGAGCCGCGGGCTCTCAGGCATGGCCAGCTCGGTGAGTGCCCGGCGGCGCGTTGCGGCGCGGCGGCTCTTCCCCTCCGCCCCGCGGCTCTTCCCCGCCGCGGCGCCTCCATGTTCGGCGGCCGGGAGCCGCGGGCCCGGCGCGTTGCTGACAGCGGCTCCCGCCGGCCCGTGTCCGCGCCCCTCACCCTCTCTACCGCGCTCACGGCGCGCCCGGCCTCTCGCCCCGCAGTGCGCCGTGCAGGTGAAGCTGGAGCTGGGGCACCGCGCCCAGGTGCGGAAGAAACCCACTGTGGAGGGCTTCACCCACGACTGGATGGTGTTTGTCCGAGGGCCCGAGCACAGCAACATCCAGCACTTCGTGGAAAAAGTCGTCTTTCACTTGCACGAGAGCTTCCCCAGGCCCAAGCGAGGTAGGGTGCCGCGAGCGCAGCGCCGTCCGCGCGGGCCGGCTGCGATTGCTGTGCGTAGCATCGCTCACTTATTTATTTATTTACTCATTCACGTGGGACGTGGCGCCTGTGTCTTCACTCCGCCGAGCAGCCAGCGTGCCGATTCACCCGCTGTTTCGTACCGCTGCCGGGCACTCGCCGTTTCCCAAAGGCGTGCGGCGGTTGGAGGGCGAGAGCGGAGAAGCCCCCCTGTACTCGGTCCCGTTCCCGGCCCTGCTGGCGTCCTGGTCGCCGTAGTTGCGTTACGAGCAGTAGTGGCATGGAGAGGAGAAGGTGCTTTGTTTGAGAGCAGGTTTATTTCTCTAAGCAGACCTCGCGGTTAGGAGTTACCTCCGGTTTGATCTGCCGTCCGCATCGGCATGCAGGACTCCCGCAGTTCCCTCGGACAAGGTGGTAGTAAATCCCCACTGCTTGAGCCGTGCGGAGAGGCTGAGCGCTGAAGGAGTACGAGACAGACAAACGCTTTCAGTGCGGAAATAGAAAAGCTTTCCTATCATAAGATAAACATGCCTACTTGGGTTTAATATTTCGAGTTTGAAGGTAGCAAGCTGTGAAATATTTTACATCTATTACTGTGGGTTTTCTTTCAAGATTATTTTGCCTCTTTTAACCAGCGCATTATGAGAATTACAATAACGTTTCGACTGTTAGGACTTTTCTTACCTATAACTGTTCATCCCATTTCATCACTGTTTAGTTGAATATGGGTTTTTTTAAGGCTGAAAAAAAGCTAGATATGACACAAGATGTTTCTGAGACTTGTATGTCTCACGACATTTCTAAAGAATTTAATAATCCAGATTGCACTGTGAATTCTCCCAGTCTTTTGTACTTCCTTCTATTTCTTGTGTAAGAAAAAAAAAGACATGACTTTGGGTCAATCTAAATGTTTTGGCAGAGAAACTTCTTAGAAGAGGTCTGAGTGCTCTGAATAGATGAGGTTGTGTTGTGATGTGCAGTGAATGGAGTGATGTTTTGAAATCAGTGGTAGAAAGTGTATTTAATGTTTTGGAGTTCTGTTTGCATAGCGAGTGTTTGACACATTGCTTTTATTCCTGTGCTTTTTTTTTTTCCCCCCTTGTCCAGCCTAAGGAAACGCAGCACTGCAGCTCAGACACAGGGACAGTTGCTAGGTGTGGTGKTCAGCTTGTTGATAGCAATATATGTTAGGACTTCTGCAAGAGAAAGATAGATCGTTTGCGCCTGGGAATGTTTTGCTTTGTGTGTCCAGCTGCTGAGATTGGTTATGCAGTCATTTCAGCTATTGTTTTAAAATGTTTATTTTGGGGGATTTACTTGTATGTGTCTCTTACAGTGTGACAACTGCTGTGAAAAATGCCAGCTTGCGTAGCCTGAGAGGGGACTTGTCACATTGTAGTTATGCATAACCTGCACTGTGGGAGGATAGGCCTTGTCCAGTGGGAGCACTAGGCTTGCGCCCATATGATGGATGTTTCACTTGTTGTGGTGGTCTGCTTAACTACTCCTCCAAGAGCAGCAGTAAGGGGAAAAAATAGATTCCAAAGGATACTTGTTCTTTCAAGGCTTCTGAAATGGCAGTACAAGGGTTGGGTATTGTGCTTCTGGGGATGTTTTATGTTTGGACTGTTTAATATGTTTTCTTTTGCTTAAAAATGTTTAAAGAGTTTATGATGGCAATGCATGGCCCATGMATATGGTTGTTGTGAAAAAAGAAAAAATTCTTAGCTCTGTAAGTCAGTGTTGGTAGTTTGATTTGACCTCAGGTGGYCTACACTGTGATACCTTATGTATTACGTTTAACGGGAATGTATGCTTACCACTGTCTCAGAAGTTGGTAAATAGTTTATTATGCTGGGCTAAGATAACTTACCAATTAGAGGGTCTTGATAACTTGTTAGACATGGATTTTTACAGGTGCAAATGGATACACAGGGTTAATCAAACTAAAATATCGCTAAAATGGCTAGCCACAATAATACTAAGTGTTTTGGCAAGTGATCTTTGCATTTTTCCAGGCTCATGTTGTGAATGACTGCTCTAAAATATATGCTTGCAGCTACTGGAAAAGGTTGTAATTAGTTAAGCCTATTTGTCGAGCTCTTGAATCAATTTGAGAATAATAAATGAATAGAATATCATAATCTTTACTAGCTCATAATGTATTTTTGCTGCTAGTTCACTTATTATAGATATGGTAATTCCAAACCTTCGAGATGAAGGAGGAAGGTAAATAATTTTTTTTCCTAAAGCCATGTTTCAGTGCAGTTGCTTTCTGTGTTTGTGAGAACAACTGGCTAAATTTGTCAGTATCTAGCTTTGCTTATCTTTCCTGGCACAGTGGCTGTGCTTGGGATGTTAGAAATGCCGGAGGTTGGTGAATTCACAAAGGTGTGTCCATGTGTTTGTTCTACTGTTGAATATTATGTAGCAAATAAGGGATCCTACACCCTAAAGTTCCAGCAGTTTTAAGATGGAAATCTCAGGAACAGTTTTTGGAGTACAGGATAGCTTGGTTTGTGTGTTTAAATGCGATGGGAAGATGGTGGTCACTAATGAGAAAGAGCAGAGCTTATATGAACTACAGTGATCTTCATATTTCATCATGTCTCACTTGAAAAATTTGGTATTTGCAGTGCTTTTGTTTCTTCTTTTAGGTAGATTCATACCCAGGCTCTGTTCTGAAGCAGAGATTGCATAACAAAAGCTGTTTAAAATAACGATTGTACTATTCTGCATATCCTGCAGTCACAAATAAGTATTACTGTTTGTTCTCAGGTCTCATCTGTTTTCTTTGTTTGAGTAAATTGGCGAACGGAGAGTATAAGGAGTTTCCAGACTTCTTTCGAAGTGTAGGTTTCTTGTCTTTTTCCATTTATGGGAAGGAAGTAGTGCTGTGTATAGAAATGCAAGATTTTGAAGCATATCTAAGGATAAAGAGTTGTCATAAGGTTATAGTTAGTACTGTGCTGCATAATGCGTAAGCAGTGGGATGCTTTCAAAAGAGGTCCTATTGCTCATGTCTGGTATTATATGTCATTGTATGGATGCTCTCCGAGTTAGGAATATTTTCTTCACCTTCCTATCTCATGGAAGTTGGTACTCTGCAGCATTGGTCTAACTTGCTCTTTTCCTTGCAGTATTACATCTTGCTAGGGAAACTACTGGAAAGAAGCTACAAAAAAAAAAAAAAAAAAAAAAAAAAAAAAAAAGTTCAAAAGCAGCATTGAACTGGAGTTGCGCAATGATTCAGATTCTGTTAAAATGGTGGTGTGCTTTGACATAATCAATTTTTTTTCTTATGAAAGGGATAGACTTTTTATATATACCGATGATGTACTTTGTATGAAAATAGGGATTTGGACATTGAAATGTTATAACTTAAAAAGTGGAAGATCAGTTCCTTTGCTCCGAGGTGCTGAGGGGAACAATTTTTACTCACCTTTGAGGGAAGGAAAAGAGAAGGGAGAGAAGGAGGGGAAAAAAAAAAAAAAAAAAAAAAAAGCCTGCTGTAGAGTAGACCAATCTTTTAAAGTCTTCTGAAAAACTTATATTTCAAATATTAAATATTTCTGTTTTACGTTATCTGTTGCTGCACAGTGACACTTTCATAGATCATATTTTGAAATAATCTAGTGTTAGTTAAATTTAGTCAAAACTAGACTAACTTGGAAATAGACTGTTTTAATAGACTTGCATGATAATAGACTTAAGGTAAAAGGTGCYAATGACTGCTTTTTATTTGGCTTATCTTTTATATACTTGTATGTGTCTTTTCTAGTTTTGTTTCCACAAGTCAACTAGGCAAAATTTAGGAACAGTAGAAAAGTTATGAAATTCATTCCGAATCTGTTGTTTTCTGGGTATCCAGTGAAGACAGAGAAGCACTAAAATTTGCAGTCCTTTTTATCAATAACCCTTTTTGAAGAGAGCCTTGCCTCATATTTTGGGCTGGTGGCAAGATAAAAATCTTTTGGAACCAGAAGGATGGTGTGAAAGGCTGTGATGTGCAGTGTGTTTTTTTTCCCTGTGGAGCTGGCTGCTGTACAAGCCTGCACAAACTTGTCAGAACGGAAGGCAGCTTACAAGTCATGGTACGTGGTGACATGTGCTGTTCCAGTGAGCCCCAATTTGTTTCTTCTACTCTGACTGCATAGTGTTATTGTTATCAGGTGGAAACTGCGTTAGGGGCATTTTTCAGCTTGCTAGATTTTCATGCAGCAATATAGTTCTAGGTAAACCTTGTCTAGAAGGTTTTCCAAAGATTTTTTTTTTCTTTATTTTTTTTACATGGATGACTTAATTCTCTTCTGAAAGTTTATCTAGTTCTAAATTTCTAAGTCGTTCTGATGACCTATGTTTAGAACTAACAAATGTTTGCTTATTTTTTAAAAATATACTGGTGGAAAAAAGAGGTGTGTGTGTCTTAGCAATGAACAAACTTTGTTTACAAGAAGCAGACCATTTTTGCCCTTTGATTTTCTTTTTTAAACTGTTTTTTTAATGGATTTCAATATACTGTCAAGCATATTTGTGGAAAAGGAGGGGTGAGAGATCCTTAATCTCTACCACTTTTCATAGACCAATTATTTTAATGTGACTACAGTGAAGAATCTACTGTTTTTGGTAGCTTGTATTTTATCTAATCATACATTTTTAGAGAAAATTTTTGTACAAGATAACTGTTTTCACAGCTCTTAATTTTTGAGTGTGATATTCAAATAGGATGTTTAGTTACACTTTTAAGAATTACTTAAAGAGTTTCTTTAATTGCAGCTTTCTGGTTTTTCCTCTTTGATATTTAGTCTAAGCCAAAACCACGATGCATATTGGGTGTGTGAGAATGTTTTCACAGCAATCTTCCAGTTGTCATCAGGATTCCCAGGTTTGAAAATGAACCTTGGGGGCAGATATTCCTCTGTTGATTTTCAGAAGAGTTTTATTATTGGCTATCCCACAAACTTGCATCTTAGTCTGTTTYATTGTGTGGTTTCCTTACTGAGTGTATTTAATTTTCATTCTCTTTTGTGGGCTATCTAATTGAAACTTGATTTTCATAAAGGTTGTATCATATCTGTGCATAGAAAAAATACAGATCTCCTTAAGAACTGTTGATGAGTTCAGATTACAATTTCAATAACACTACGTTGAACTACATGTTTCATTGTTGTTACAGTATTTCTAGTTTTCTGAAGTTGTGGTCAAGTTCTTTTAGAAGTATCTCATAATTCTTCCAGATTTTAGCTATTAGGAAATGAAATGTAGAATTGTAGTTATTGCATAATCGTCATACACATGGATATAGAATAATATTAACTTCAAAGTTACAGAAAAACAGATTCTTGCATGAGCAAGACTCATTAGAAGCTTTATCACTTCTTTTGTAAGATGTGGGGAAGATGTCTCAAAATTGTAGAACTATTGGTTTAATTTGTTGGTGTTTGGGGAAATGTATATACCTAGGTTGTTTGTTTGATATTTATTGTTGTTCAGATTACTTTTATGCATTTGTTTAGCCTTATGAAAGTAACAGATATATAAGAAAAATTAAAATATATTCACTCTTACTAGATAATCTGCATTTCTAATACAATAATATCCCTTAAACTTTCCTATTGGAAAGTTTTTTTTTGGTACTGTTTGGAGTGTGAAGGCTCTCTTTGTAACAATGATGTGCAGTGTGATCTTTATTCAGGATTTTCGAAGAAATCAGTCTATTCCACAGATTCCACTGGAACAAAAGACAGAACAACTTGATGACTGTAGCCTGATAAAGAGGTAGCACTTGATAGGTGGTGAAAGCAATATTTATAAATAAAGTTTACATTTAGAAATTAATTTGTAGATTTCTACAGTCTGGGAACACTCACTTTTTTAAAAATGTTTATTATGGTTGCTTATATTATTTGAAAAATGGAGTTTAGCTTATCTGTGGTCATTCTATATCTTCGTTTTCTAATAGTATTTTTTAGGCATATATGAAAACAAAACAAAACAAAAATCAAAATTTAACTCTTTATACATTTGCCTATAAAATGTGCTTCCTTGATTTGTCTTCCGATAGAAAAATCTCTCATTTTCCTTTTTCGTATTTTCATTGTCTTTTGCTGTCCTACCTAGTACCTAAAGAGGAAGAAGCTGATATACTATTTTTTTTTTGTGTTCGCTTAACTCCGTTAATGGTAATCAATTGATTTCAGACTTGAATCAATTGATTTCAGACTTGAAATCAAGTATTTTAGGTATTAGACAATGAAGAATACTAATTTCACAAAATAAAAAACTAATTTCGCAAGAGTTGTTCACTGCTAGTTAAAACCTGCTGTTCAGTGACTTCTTGAAAATTTATTAATCTTTCTTCAGTGGTGCTATTCGTGCTAAATAATGCTAAAGAAGAAGATTTTCAGAGTTGAATATACTCATTAGGGAATTTAACATGTGTAGCCTTGTTATGATGTTCTCATGTAGAGTATTGATGATTAACTCTGCCTATCACTGTAGGAACTGCTCCTATTACTGTAGCCCCAGCCAAGGGCTGTATCATGCCATTGATCTTGAGCAGAAATTTCACACTGACTTTGAGGAGTTCAGATTTGTTTCTTTTAATTCCCTAGGGGGGTCTGATGGGATAATGCTCTAGAAGAAAATCTATGACTTGCTCTGGTGCTAAATGTCTTAACTGCCATAACACTGTGTTAATGATTGAGTATAAGGGTTTTTTTTTTTCCAAATATAGTTAAGAACTCATTTCAGCTGTTGATGCATATGAATTGACTTTTAATGGCCTCCGTATTTCATTAATAAAATGTATATACACAAACATATGTCTGTATGGTATGATACATATTTTTTTAAGTCATGTATTGCTTGTGTAAATATGAATATGTATGTTTCTGCTTTCAACTTGCTATCGTAGAGATCACAGCAAAACCAGCATTACTGTACATAAAAATGAAGTGTTAAACAAGAAATGTGAAGTAGATTCACTTTTCTGATTACTGAACTTTTCTGAACAGTTTGGAATAAGTTTGCTTATTGCTACTTGTGCTTGCTGTTATAAGGCTTCTACAAAACAACTCATCCAAATCAGTGAGATGCTTAGTCATTTTGCTCCTGTTTGTAGTCAGTCATTAGAACATAGCATATCTCTGTGAAATAAGGATTGAAAGGCAAGATGCTTTGTGTTTGCAGGCTTATGGGACAAGTCAAGGACTTTCTTTATATACTCTCTAAGGGGACATTTTATCTTTACCATGCTTTGAGGGACAGATGATCTAGAAAGGAATCATCAGATTAGGCAGAGATGAAACTGTTTGAATATTATGGGCTGGAAGCCAGTATACTGTATTTTCCATCACTTGTGTGGGAAAGAGTGCCACTTCTGCCTTAGAGGCATTGCTGAGTAAAAGTTTTCTGGAGAAATTTTGAGTAAAAAGGTTCCAAATAGCTGAATGAAATTTGAAATCCAGTACTGGATCCAATAATAAAACACAAAAAGATCTTTGCATTTATTTTTCTTATTCTATTTGATTCCAAGTAAATATGCTACTGAAATATTTGATAGAACCATTGCAGAATATTTAATTCTTGGTCATCAGTTAGATCAGGTCATCAGTTACTCTGTTTGCTGAAAAATGATAGAGAGGTGGGTTGCATTTGCAATCTTTTTACCCTCCAAACATGAAGAGGCATTCGTCTTGAGTAATATTCAAAGGCAATACATATAGCTGGAGTAGTGCCTGATGAGTTGATTTCTTGCTTGTCTGATCTGTATATGTGTCACGTTTCTGGACACCTGAAAATGATTTAATATTAGTACAAGGAAATATGTAACCGTGTAATGCATATTAAAATGTGTAGAGTCATGTTCATAGGGTGTGTAGGTTTATATTAATGCAGTAGAATTTTTCCTCAAGGCTGTGTTTCTATAAAAAGATTCTATGAAGAATTACATCACTAGAAATATTATCGAGTGTTTCTTTATATTTACCTAAACACAGGCAGCTTTCTGTTTCAAAAGAATGGCATGATTTTGTGTTATTTTGATGCTGATATTGCAGTATTTTGCTTGTGTGAGAAACTGAATTTCCAATTGAGAGATAAGTGGAAAGTAATGAGCACAATTTTATTCTTTTGAGAATCCAATCCCCCCCCTTTTTTTTAATAATGAGATAACCAGTTGATGTCTACTATTAGAAGGATAAAAGGCTTAGAAATTGGAGGCTTTGTTAAGCATTTGGGAYCTGCGTGTGGTGTGTGTTAGCTGCTCAGTTTGTACAATTGCGGTGTTTAGGGACTTACTTTCACAGCGCAGAAACCCCTGTTTGTGTGCAGGGCAGTGGTCAGCAGCACATGAATTGGGGATTTTTTTTAGCAACATACCTTGGGAGAACTAGTTGGTAAAGTAGAGAGAAGTAAATGGCAATGAATATCCATTTATGAGATCTCTATTTATTTTGAGGAAATGGGCAGGGAAGCTGTTGGAGGATTTTCGTTTATTTAAAAACTGAACCCATTTTTTTGAAGTGATTTTCTAAACTTGCACTGATTGCTGACTAGAGGATGGATGTACAACTATACAGTTAATAGTTCTTTCATTTACATTGTTTAAAAACTTTGTGGAAGTGTCATTTCTCTTTTGATGCAGCTACTGTTAAACTTATTCCTGTCCGGGCCACAAAGATATATTTTCCTGTAAATATATATATATATATATATATATATATATACACACATATATTTATATGTATATATATATATTTATATGTATATAAAGATATACAATTCCTGTATGGTTACATTTTACACTTTTGGGAGGCCCTTAAATTACTTTTTTTTTTTTTTTTTTTGCTTTCTTGCTTTTAAGACACCTTAAGTGAAAAAGGAAGTATGTTGTTTCTGTGACTGTGAAATATTTAAAAATCCCATTTCTATGTAGCAAATACTTTAGAGCAAAAACTGTAACTTCTTGAAATTTGATGAGGCTTTCTTTTCTGATTTCAGTAGAGTTAAACTTAGTCCCTGTTCTGCATAATACCAATGCCATGCCTTCTCAGTGAAACACTTTTTACCATAATATGTAGTCTATTCCATAACTCACATCATTTGGCTTAATAGAGACAACAATATGGGAAAATGACTGTGTATCCTTATTTGAGGAGTAAAGGATATCTGTAGAAAATATGGTTTCTCAGTTGATAAATGCATATACGGTTTGTCTTATTATAACCAACCTTTGTTATAAGGATACTGACTTTCACTATTCTGCAGTCCTAGTCCTCCTGATGCTTCTATGAATAAATGTATTTTTAATAAGGGTACAGTTTATAGCTGCATGTTACCAATACTCTAATATATTTAAGTGTAAATTATAGGAAAAGGACTCCACCCAAGTTCTTTGGGTGCTTTTGATAGTGTTATGTAAATATACTAAGACTGGTCGTTGAAACTAAATCAAATAAAGTAGCCCAGCAACAATATAATGAAATCAACCTGGGTCTGCCTGCTACTGCTGCAGAGTCCTAAGGCTGTGTGTGGTAGAGCAGGCAGAAGCTCTGTAAACATGAGTTGCATTGTCTGTCATGAATGCAGTAGAAGATGATACTGAAAATGATTGTCATTTATCCAAGTGAATAGATGCAATTTCAGTGCACCTAGCGCAAGTCTGGGTAAGTTAAGGGAAGCTTAGGAGAGCTGTGTTCAACAAGTTGGACTCAAACTGGCAGGTTCATGTTAACAGGTGCTTTGTGTGAATTCAGTTAGAGCAGTTCTCTAGCTCAAACAAGTAGAGATCAAATAAGCTTAGTGTGAGGATGCATGCACATCTGCCCTCCTTTTTATTTTTAATTCTTTTACAAATGTTAACTATTTCACATGAGGGCTAATGGGAGGCAGGATAGGAGATGTATCTGAAGTCCAGGAATGGAATGTTATTTAGCACAGACTCTGTAGCTGTCCAACAGTTTTGTTTGAGGGGTTGTGTTGAACCTACTGTGTTTAAATCCCTCTGCTTTAGAAACCTGAAAATGTCTGATGGATATTGCACATGATTAAAAGCTGTTCTTAAAAAGATAGTCATCAATTATTTTGCTATTTACTTCATCCTTTTTTGTTAAATGTCAAGTTGTCCCGCACTCTGATAATTTTTCTCTACAAAACTCTGCATAAACTAAATGTCTTAAGCAAGTATATATAAGAATAAAAGTTAAAAGTTAATATTTTACAAAAAAATAGTTTATCAAATGGTGGAATGATTTTGTTTCCATTATCATTTCCACAGGTTGAAAGCTAAATAGAAACAATCTGGTTTCTATGGAGCAGGCCTGCATTGGGTTACTTCCTTGGATTTTTGTTGTTATAGTTCATGGCAAAGTTAAAGAACTGCCACAGGTTTAGCTCATTTTGTAACAGAAAAGGTTTAGGTCTACCAGTCTATTCCTCCTGGTGTGTGAGGATATTTAAATGCTAATGGCTGAATTTTAGATTTACAGGATCTGTAATACTAATAATTTACTCGTAGATCAGCACTTTCAGTGTAATGTTCAAAATTGTTTATTTTTTTCTCAGTACTTGAAGATTTTGTATTCTTTTCTTTCTGGATTCTTGGATTTATTTATTTATGAATAGTTTACACTGGGTTACCAGTTTGAGGGTGTCTAGACAACTGAATATTTTTATGTTTTGATTTTAGGTTCTTCTTTATTGTCTGTGCTGAAGTCTAGATAAAATGGTAGTTCTTGATTAAAGTCTGACATTTGTTTTGTGATTTCCGTTTTTAATTATGCATGTAATATGTAAATATTAAGATTTATCTTTAAATTTACCATGTTATTTTAGTTGTCTGCAAATGTGGGCACAGGAACTGTAGTTCCAGAAGAATAACAACAGCCTTGTTTTGGGGGCTTGAAAAATAAGTGATTTTGGAATCTAATACRATGATTAGATCAGAATGTTTGCTTCGAGGCTTCAGTCATTTAATCTAAACTCTAACTCTGCTGAAAATTTCTGGCACATTCTTTATTTGAAAATAATATTATTAAATAAAAGAAAAATAGCATCTGCATCTTTGTATGAATGCAGATGAAGCAAATTAACAACAGTTAAAACTGAAATTCAGCCAAGCACTGGAGATAAGATTTACTTCTCTCCCTGCTCCATTCTGCTCTTCCCAGTGGATTGTTTTCTTTCAAATATTTTATGTAGCCTGTTGTACTTTGTATTGAACAATTTATCTAACAAATTGTTTTCACACAGCTAACGTGGGAGCCCAAAGGCTTTCTGCAAATTTAGTGCATAGCAAGCAGAAAAGGATTTCTAGCCATGGCTGGTTATGTGGCCATGTGACATTGCTTTGCAACCATGTAACATTTCTTTGCAGCTAAGTGACAGTTCTTTGCAAGTCCGTTTCCTGCTGACCACAGTTAAGAATAGTTGATTTGAGAAAATATATCAAAAGTCAAAACTTATCCTGAAATGTGTTTTTCTTCAAAARTGCCACAAAGGAATGAAGGGGAGGGTGAAAAGCATGGATTAAAGGTTAGTCTTTCTTTTCTGATATTTATTGAGACCCTCTTAAACCACTGCTTTGCCTCTCTGGAAATTACAAGGTTAGTACCTGTATTTTTTARAAAGGTCATCTGTATGCACTATGAATTCATTTTGTGTAGAGAAATACATGGCATCTGGACATTTGTTACAGTTACACTAAATACAACTTAAGAACGGGGAACCGATATTCTCATTTAGTACTCTGTGTTTGTATGTCTGTGTGTGCCTGCTCACTAGGAATTACAAGAAATTGTGATGTAGGAAAGCAGCATCTAAGACGATTCTTTTCATAGCCTTCTACCAAAAATTGCAGATCTTCAAAATAAAGTAAGAGTTTAAAGATGCATTCAATTTTGTATAAACCTGAACTAGTAAGAGTTATATTATCCTGATGTT
This sequence comes from Nothoprocta perdicaria, assembly GCF_003342845.1. NCBI lineage: Eukaryota > Metazoa > Chordata > Aves > Tinamiformes > Tinamidae > Nothoprocta > Nothoprocta perdicaria. The sequence goes on along the minus strand of NW_020454139.1, from coordinate 2,463,424 downwards.
TTTGTTGATGGGCATGCAGATATGCCTTCTGCAAAGAYGTATAATGCTCACTATTCAATTTTGTCAGATTTAACTTGCAAATTTCATGGCTTTTAAGAGGCAAAAGCGCTGTTAGTATTAAAGAGATTAAAGTTTTCGCTGCTTCTCTGCATCTCCGAGTGTTGCACGTGTATTGTGATAGTACTGCAGGGATTAACTCTCCCTGCTTTGTACAAGGGGAAGACCACCAGAAGTCTGGTAGGTAATGGCACAAAGCCAAAATCCAACTGTATAAATCCCTGGATGCGTGCAATATTCAACGTATCTGTACTCTGTTTTGAGTAACAATGATAATATCCATAGTGAAAAAATGAGTTAGAGAATTAATGTCACTGTTGCCTCTATGCACTCATGATGTTTCATGATTTTTTTCATCACTTTCTCTGATTATTTCCTGCCTTTTTTTTTTTTTCTTTGCACCCGAAAATAGGGAGGAGATAAATGTTTAAACAGGAAAACGTGCTTCCAAACTTGCAAAAATTATTGGGGAGTAAGATTCAGGTGGAATGTGCTTTTTTTCTTGTGTCATATGTTTCTCTTGTGTTCTGTGAGCTAGTGTTTATTTAAATTGTTGTGCTGTTTCATCTATTTTCCATATTTTTTTCTAAATGTATTGACTTGAGATGAAAAGCCAGTTGAAAGGAATAATCTACTCTGCTATTTATGTATTCAGGCAGCTGAATTCCAGTTCAGTCCTACTAAACTGGAATAAGGGATGTTGCCCTAGTAAATTAGAAAGCTTTATCTTTAAAAGCCAACTAGTATTTATTTTAAATTACTAAGGTGACACCAGGCTAATGGAAATAATATAGTGTGCGGGTTTCTACCCTGGGCAGAAGAGAATCCAAATTGCTTTCTCTCCAAACGTTATCATCTCAGTGTTAAGATTTTTGGTATATTTCTGTTTGAATGAGCAGAAATTGAACGTTGTATCTTTTCCCTCTATGTGTTTTGGAAGTTAGTTTTTTCATGTTTCCCCAAGATGACTTTGAAGCCCTGCAGGCAAGCTGGGGTATCAAAGCACTACAGGAATTCTGCAGTAATTGTTTTATGGCTTGCCAGGAGTCAGGCCTATTTGTATAGGTAGCACAGAAAATAGCTGTGATTTGACAATTTGGTGCCATTTATATCCAC
>NW_020454139.1:2436079-2462203 GCF_003342845.1 Nothoprocta perdicaria | reverse complement strand
AAAGAAAAAAAGTTAAAGGAGTGTTTCAGAAACAGGAACTAAGCTGTAAATGCAAATTGCTTCACCATTTTCTCAAAGAAACACAAAGGAACCAGAGTTTGGGAGCTTTTATTGAAGCAAAGTTAACAAGGGCTCCATCTACTTCAAGGATATTTAATACTGTACGTGTACTGTGAAATTACACATTTGTGATCCTTTACTAAATGAACAGACATAGTCTGAAATGTGTGGGTTATAAAGGATATAATTACTGAGAAGGCCGAAGGGTAAATAATACACTATTGCATGTCTATAAATGAAYAGTCCAAATGAGCTTCAATTCTGGAAACCTTTGAATGAATATGGTACACTTTCCTGTTGTGTAGGTGCATGATCATGTATGCTTTATATTTTCTGAGTCGTACTCCAACTCATCTTCTGTATATCRTTCATGACTGAGCAGTTAAGCTTGCACTTCTCAAATGCCGTCAGCATTCGCACTCAATTGCACAGAGAAAAACACTGGTGACAATATTTGAGAAACCAGTGTTTAAAAAGCAGCATGTTCTGCTGCTTTCAAGTACTCCACTAAGCTTCTGGCGATGATAACTTGCTTGCATTCACTTTTCTTTTCATGTGTTTGTGCTGAGTATKGTGTTAGTTTGTTCAGTTGCCCTAATGCTGGAAATTTTGTGGGGGATAGGTGTKCTCTGGGATGCTAGTCAATTACTTGGGGTAATGGCAAATATTAAATGACCTTCGTTTCTCAATTAAAGACAGCATTTAAAGAGGTGTGTGAAGTTACAGGAAAGGAAAACTTGGGACCCCGTCTGCCTGCATATCTAAAGGAGGAGGGACTGTAACTCCTGGGAAAGGTAACAAAAATGGTCGCTATTTCAATGAAGTACTTCTAGTTACAGGAGCATGAAAACATGTATCCAGGTCACTGATGAATAAACTGAGCAGGATTGGAGCCAATACTGACCCCTTGGGGACCTGGCTAACTACAGACCTCCAACTAGACTGCACTACTGGTCTCAGTCCCCTGGGTTGTGCCATCCAGCCAATTCTCATCCACCTCCCTGTACACTCATCTAACCCACACTTCCTGAGCTTGCTTAAGAGGACATTGTGTTATGGGAGACAGTTATAGAAGCCTCATTGAAGTCAAGGTAGATCATATTCACTGCTCTGCCCTCATGTACTCAGCCAGTCTTTCCATCACAGAAGGGTATCAGATTGGTTAAGCCCAATTTTCCCTTGCTGAGTCTGTGCTGACTGCTCCTGGTCACCTTCTTTTCTTCCAAATGCTTAAAGACAACATCTAGGGGGGTCTGCTCTATCACCTTTTAAGGGACGGAGATGAGGCGAACTCGTCTGTAGTTGCCTGGCTGTTAGTTCATGTCCATTTTCAGACCAATGTGATGTTGGCTTTCTTCCACTTCTTCTTTTCTCCATGACCTTTGACTTYAAGAAGATAATGGAGGGTGACCTACCAGTATCTGTCTGATCCTGCAGCACTCTTGGTTACATCCTATTGGGGCCCATGGATTTATGGGTATCAGGACTGCCTAAATGGTCTCTAACATGATCATCCTCAAACAAGGGCAAATCTGTCTTGCTTTCTCCATACTTCTCTTGTTTCTAGGGTCTGGGATTTCAGAGAGCTGACCTTATGTTATTCATCTGAWTTTTCTCTTCTGATTTGAGCTGACTTGCTTGTAATTTGACTTTCTAGATAAAGGCCTAAAAAGTGACTGCTTTGCAGTGAGATGTGAATAGCTTAAAAAAATGTATGATGTAACTCGAACTGGAATAAAATAACTATTAAAATCGTGTTTTCACAGGGCTAGTAGTTTTCCTCACATCATGCAACTTATGTACCCATTGGAATGCTGTTGTTTGTGTTTGAGCATTGTATGGGCTAAATCTTTTTATTACTTGTCAAACTCATATTCTAAATTGTTAACAAATCTTGTAGCTATGGAGTGTCAAAAGAGTGGATATTGTGGTTTTGGTTAAACTTTATGAATTCTGGCATACCAAAGTCACTTGACGTGTGAAGGGGAGCTGTCCAGTTTCTATTGCAAGAGTATGACTGTATCCTTTTGCCTTTCAACAACAGGAATTATTAGTAAACTGTAGGTCTTGTATGGGATCATATTCTGAAAAGAGCTTAGTTAAAAGGTCATGTGTTAACTCTGATTCATGGGGATTTCTGGTTGAGCTAGGAGGACTGCAAGAGAAAAGCACGTGTGGGGTCTACTACTACAGGTCTACTATGTTCTTGTGTGGTCTTATGCAGTCACAGGATGCCCCTCTTCTCTCACTTCATAGGGTGGCCAAGAAGCTGTATGCAGAACACAGTAGGTACAGTCCCACTCTATAGTCTTCTTCAGCTGCAATGATCCAGCATTTCTACTTAATTTGGTCATTTTGTGTTAGATACCAGGTGCCTAAACTTCCATTTGTTAATATGCACTCTTCTGAAATTGCACATGCAGTGTAATTCCTAGGAAAGAATCTAAATTGCATCCGTTCTTATTCTGAGCTTTAAGAATGACTGRGAGCTTTAAATGCTAATGGATTCTTACAAGAAGTCTTGTTTATACCACTCTTTTTAACATGCTACTACTATGTCATTATTTCCTCTGTAAAGTTTATAGCAAAAAGGAACATGATTCCTTTTAAACATCTATAAAACAAGATCTTTAGCCACAGAATGTTATTCTGCAGCTTGTGAACTTATCTAAGCAATCACTGTGTGTCTGCTCTTTCTGCGGTTTAGCTAAGGGTAAATGTAGGCTCTTCCAGAGTAGCTCAACACCTCATTTAAATACTTTGGCCTTCTGCCTCCTTCCCAAAATCTGCTCTCCCCATTGCTAAATAACTGTTTTACTCTTGGAGCCCTGATAAATGCAATTAGTGGGGTCATACAAACAATAAACTTAACTAGAGTGCAGTTTCATAGTATGTCTCACTGTATTTGTTTGCAGCCTGCTGTATAAATAATGACCGAGCTGTCTTTCTGTGTGTTGCAGTTTGAAGAGGGACAAATTTCTATAGAATGTATTCTCAACCATGAGAGGGTCTTAATGGTCCTACATGATCAGTTTGCCAGGTGCTCTGTATGACTTTGTTTCTTTGAATGTGCTAAGGGGTGACTTGATCGGGGTGATTAATCTTTAGTCAGAGATGGCCCTCCTTGAGGACAAGATGATAAAATTTTGCTAATGAATGCTATTGACACAGGCCATCCCCCTGCTGGGGGGGGGGGGGGGATGACCCCCTAATATAGGTCATTTTTTCCCCCCTGAATATGTCCCCTTTTTACATGGAACCATTCAATTAGTCTTCACTGCTCATCTTCAGCAGCTACTGTTTGCGCTATTGCTCATCTATCAGCTTTCTGTTTCCATTTTGTCACTTGGACAGTAGTTTTTGCATGTGCCCTTACTAATCCCATCTCTGAAGGTCCAAAATCAGTATAAACTGTATTGGCTTCATTTTCCACAGCTAACAAAGGGCTTGGAGTTACCCTGCCTGCACACTACCCTCACCTTCCTCAGCTATTGACTATCCCAAACTTATTYGAGTGGGAAAAGAATGTTGCTCTGTTACCTTATAGAAGATAGATGAGAAAAGCAGGGGTCCTGAAGGACTTGAAGCTCCTTTTTGAAAGATGCTACTGCCAGCAGGGCAGACACCATCTCTTTCCTCTAAGCATATCATATCCTAGAATATTCCCCAAGTGTGAACTTTAGTACCACACCCACAGTTGTCATATTCTTTAATCTGGGCAACCATATTTGTGCCTTAGGAAGGGGGTAATTTTCTTTAGCGTAACTCTATTAACTTTAGTGTAATTAACTTTAGCATAACTTTCTTCAGTGTAACTCCACTGATCACCACAAATTTTTGAGAAGGCTTAATTCCTAAGGATTCTGCTTGGAACATATTCAGGATTCTAGTCTGTGCTCCAGTATCAATCAAAAAATTCTGCACTAAGTTTTTGGGAGCTACCAGGAATTGATATGTCAGGTTCTTGGATCACTGAAAAACATTTATCGTTTAGGTTGGACGACCTAAGCCTCAGTCCTCAGCGTGGGTTGTTGGGTTTTTTTTTTTTTTTTTTTGTCTCTTCAACCCCTCCCTTAGAGGTGCAAATGGGTTGTTTACTTTGTCCAAGGTAAGGGCAGAATAGGGGGAGTTTTTGTCCTGCCTGCTTAAAGGAGGAGGTTCAGTCACTTTATGTTGGACGATTTCAGGCAATTTCTTGATACAGCCAGTGAATTAGCCCTGCCGAGTACTCCTAAATCTAATGCTTGTTGCCATAAATTATCATCCACAGGGCTGTAAAACTGATTTACAGATCCTGGCAGACCCCAAGAGGATTCTTGTTCATGTTTTGAGTACCGGTGATTCTCCAGTTTTGTTGTGTGAAAGACCTTCCTACCTCTCTAATTGTTCTGCTGGAGGTTCGAGGTCTGAACACGCCATCTCATCAGTGACTTCACATCCACTTTGTGTAACATCCACCCAAGCAGGGATGTGTATGAGTGGGGTGTGACARTTCTAATCTTTATGTTCTCAGGCCCTAATGACCTTTTCCTTCAAATTTTGCCTATATATCTTTGCAGTGTCTGGCAGACCCTTAATGGGGAGCCTTAGAGAGACTGGGTCTGCCAGAGCCATAAATGGAACATCAGAACGTCATACTCTGACTGAACCAAGCTGTTTTTTGTATTGCTTCTAATAAGCCAGGTTCTCCTAATGGTGATGCTTCGTGTCTTGCCTCTTTCTCTGGGGTCTGTTCCTCAGACAAGACTTGCCTATCTTGTGCTTTTATGGTTTGTTTCTGAATACTAGCAAGAGTACCAGTGTSCAAGGCCTGCAAGGTCTGCAGGGATCTGTCCAAAGCTCTGTTCCTTCATATATCCATGATATCCTCATTTATCCAGGATATCCAGACAATTCTATTCTTGCTTCTTTTATTGCAAATCCATTTTTTTTTTTTTTTGCGTTTGTTTTGTTGATTTGGTTTTTGCAAGTAAAGGAAAATGTATCAAAGCATTTAAACAGTCTTGTTTCTTTAAATGTAATGTTAACTCCTCAAATAAGATCAACAGGTAACTTCCTGAGTTTGGTATTGACAGAAGGAGGAAGGGAATCTTGACCTTTTCAGGCCTTTCATGTTTGATAAAAGTGAGCAAGCATTTTGTCATCTGTCTGCAGAGAAACAACTCTTCTAGTGCTGGAGATGAGGGCTGCTACAGCGATACTTCAGATGGTCTTGTCACTTTGATGTGCTGCTTTAAGAAACTTCACTTGACCTAGTGGCACACAGTGGTGTTCAACACTTGAAGTGATGAAAATATACTGCAATCTGTTAATGTCTTGGTGGCTGAATTCTACTTGTCTAACTTGGGCTAGCTACATCAGAAACAATCCTGCCCATTATGAGCTAATAAGTGTTTAACTATATATGTTTTGAAGATGGCTGTGTAATTAACAAGGCATCACTTTGAGTTTCATTTGTCAGAGCTATAACTAATGGGAACTATTCATTTAAATGTTGATCTCCAAGGAGAGCTAAGAGACTAGCAGTAATAGGCCACACTGACTCATGCTTGCGCTTTTGACAGTAGAATACTGTCACTGACTTGTGCTTTTGACAGTAGAATACAAAAACTGTTATTTTCATGCTGTCTGCAGAAGAAATGGTTCTGACTGAGATTGCATCAAGAGAAGTTCCTGAAAAACAAACAAGCAAACAAAAACCCACAAAAACTTCCTGCAAAGGTTTTCAGTTTGGAAAGATTCCTGCTTTTATTAAGGAAAAAAAAAAGCTTCTAAACATAAACTGCATACATTTCTAATATTTATACTGCTATATTTATGCTATATTTATGCTATACTGAATATTTATACTGCTAATATCCCTATTCAATATATACAAAGATACAAAATGCTTGGTTAATACCAGCTGTTAAAAAAACTAAACCTGAGGAACATCTTGTCAAATCTTTCAAAATGTAGTAGGTTCTTCAGACTTTTAAGTGTGCTTTGTTTTACTCAGAGCACCTTTCAATTGTAGGAATGTAAAACAGATTCAGATTGAGTCTATGCTGTGTRAAAGTACATTGGTGTTCTTATTTTTGAATGCTGCTTTGAAGTCTCTAATTCAGTGAGGCAGTGATGATGGTAGATTACATAAATCTCTTGGATCCTCTTGTCCATAGTTAACTGTGTTTCAATGTAACTGCTTCAAGACTGATGTCTGTCCTTTGACTTACAGGCATTTTAGTATAACTGTCCTGTAAGAAGCATAAATGACTGTACTTGTCTGCAGCTGCTGCTATGCTTGTGGTCCTCTTTCTCTTATGTTCCAGTTTGTCTTGGTGAGAGAAAATTGTGCAGAATTTTACAAATCTGAGCCTTGTAGAGGAAAAGATGAATGGAAAAATAAAATGGAGAACTCCCTTWTTTGATCCAAATGATCCATATTGCTGAATAGTGGAACTAAATGCCAGTTAGATTTAGGATGTAATCAACCTTGGCAGATTACTGMTTCACTGCAACTCTAACATGAGACCACCGTCCTGAAGTAGATACACTATCTGCTCTATAAACTTAGTATGCCAAGAAACATATAAAATGTTTCATTACATTTTATATGTTACAATTCCAATTACATCAACGTTATGTTAGTGGGGATGCACTGTGAAAGGAGAGCAATAGGTCTATTGGTGGGACTACTCTGAATAGTGATTCTTAAGTGATCAGAGTAAGGCAGCATCTAGAATTTGGCATCTAACCAAAAGTATTATAAAGACCAAAAAACAACAAGCTTGACTGACATTTTCAAGCTGAGTGTAGTTCTTCATTCAACCCAAAAGCATATTTTTCTCTTTGATTTAAAAATATTTCTTTTTGATTTTGAATGTTTTTACTTTCAGAGATATTTCAAACAGTACGATACCCACTTTGTCCATAAACAAAAATATAATCTGTTGCTGATACAAAGGGGGAAAAAATCATTCTACAGAAAAATCAAATGATGCAAATTTGCTTTTCTTGATCATATTTTAGGTAAACATAATGAGAAAACTTTCTTGCATCTTAATTAAAATACAAACAAGTTACTTAGTTGCTGCCACTTGTTATTTTATATAGTTATAATTTATTTAAGCAGATTACCTGTATTTTTTAATAGTCTGAATATAACTATAACTTCAGACTTTTTTTATCTTATTCTCTTCACCATTACAAATTTATAAATATTCCCCCCCCCCCCCCTTCTTTTTCCCCATAAACTTCCTCATCTTTATCTTTTGGAAAAGATAAAGCCTATTAACTATCTCTCTTTTGGAACATAATATTAAGCCAACTGTTGATTCCATGTATGGAGTTAACCTCTTTCTGATAGATAAGCTTCTGGCATAAGGGAGGCTGATCTGGCTTTACTCTTGTTATGTGCTATTGGGGCTAGCACTTAGAGATTGCATTCTTAACAGTTGTAGGTGATTTTGAAAAATCTCCTACCTTCCACTGACGAAAGTGTGAACTGCAAAAGACTAATGTAGTAGCCTTGCATATTTTTTCTTTTCCTTCTTCCCACCTCCCTTCACCTCCAACCAAACCAAAAATTTACTGAGAGGTTTATTAACATTACTAAAAACTCATATGTTCTTGTTCACATAGTAAGTTTGTTTTGAAATATCAGCTTTCCTTTCATTTAAAAGAACATCTTAGGTCCTGAAATTACAAGTTACTGAACACAGCAGTAAATTCTTTCACAGCCTATGCCTGAAGTTGCATACTTCCTTAAGCACTTGCAGGCCAGAAGCTTTTGCTTTAGAATTATTCTAATTTGCCTTCCCATTTGCCTTGCCTCAAAAAAGAGATTCTTCCAATAATTGCTCTTTGTTTTTTTTTCTTTTTTTCCAAAATACTATTTAGAAACATACAGTGCATACACATATGCAATAGAGTAGTGGTATTGAGCATGTGTAAAATATGTAGAGTAGAGTTGGTAACAGTGATTTAAAGTGATTTAACATTAAAAAAAAAATAATGCAGTACTTTGAAATAGGTTTGCTTTTTGCCTTAGGCCTGCCTCCCATCCCTGCCCCCAAAAGTGTGTGTGTTTTTACCATTCCCTCTCCCCCAAAGTAAGTTGATGTTAACTATAGGAAAATAATGCATTACTGCCAAAAGTAAAYAGAGGATAAACTCTACAACACATTTCATTTGTACTTGTAGCCAACTTCATTTGCCTGCAAATTGTATGGGGATGGGTGATATAAATGTATTTTTTATTACTGAAATATTTAGAAAATACATTTTTGATTTAGTTCATGGCATGATTCATTTATTCTTGAAGACATTTTCCCCCAAACAGATGGCCATTTAGTTATTATGTAGATTTTATAATGTTGATTCAGGCTTTGCCATTTTAATATAATTGAAGGAAAAAATCCATGTATATTATGTCATGCATATGTTCTTATAAATTTAACTAATAGCTGGACTTCAGGGAAGATGCCGTGCCAGGAGAATTTAGATAACTGTATGTTAAGCTTTAGGTTGTGGTCTTGATTGTGGAAGATGTTGGCAGTAATTGGTCTATTTAAAACATAATTGCTGTCATACTAATGTACATACTGTAACTTAAAATGAATTGAATGGTTGGGTGCTGTTAGTTTTCATAACAAGATTGCAGTAAGGGTCAAGGAATGTAACGGTTAAGCTAACGAAGAAATGCATAGGAATGACTTCCYGGTTTAGTTGTAAGAAAAGCACTGGATTTTGCATGTTTCCAACCTGTTTCTATATGACAAGTAGCTAAATAAGGAGGACTGACAGTTTTGAGAAATTGGGCATAACAGGTTCACAGTTCCTGATGGGATGCACCTATGAGTGATCAAGAAGCTAGTTCATGTCATGATGAGACCACACTCATTTACCTTTAAGTCATGGCAATCCAGAGTGTTTCTTAAGGATTCTAGGAAAGCAACGTGACTACTATTTTTAAGAACGGGAAGAGGAAGGCTATAGAGAAATACTGTTTTTTCTTAATCCCTGAGAAAATTCATGAAGCAAATTATTATGGAGATCACTTCCAAAAGTATCAAAGACGAGAAAGGAGACTGACAGTGTTTAGCATGGATTTATCCAGGAAAATTCTTTGGCCTGTGTGAAAGCTTTCTACGATGTTATATAACATGGACAAGGAGAGRATAGTTGATCTTTATGTTGATTCAGTTAGGCATTTGACAACTATCTCCCAAAAGATACTCATAASCAAATTGATAACTACAGGCTAAAAATACCAACAATGAGTTGGACTGAAAACTGAAAAATTAAGTTTAAAGAGATTGTGATTGGTAGAATGAAGTTAATTTGGAGACCAATCTTCAGTGGTGTTCTCCAGAGGTCAGCACTGGATCCAGTCATGTTCATCAGTGACTTGGTTGAAAGCACAGAGTGCGCCCTCAGCAAATTTGCTGTTAATACAAAACTGGAGGGAATGGCTTACTCACTGGAGGGTTCTGCTGCCATTCAGAGGGGCCTCGACAACCTGGAGAGATGACCACAGAGAAATCTCATGAAGTTCAAAAAAGAGAAATGCAAGAGAAGTCTTGCTCGTGGAGGAGAATAAGTGCCTGGCCAAACTGTGGACCTGCTGGAAAGCTGCTTTGAAGAGAAGGCCTGAAGGAGTCCAGACTGACCATGAGCCAGCAATATGGCAAAGGAGGCAGTGAGCTGCATTAGGCAAAGCGTTGCTGCAGATTGAGGGATGTGATCCTTCCCTTGTGCGTAACTTTGGTGAGACCACATCCAGACTATGATGTCCAAATTTGGCTTCCCAGTACAAGGGAGAAATGGAGATACTGGAGAGAATCTACAAAAATGGTAAAGGGACAGGACGATCTCCTGTAGGAAGAGAGGCTGAGAAAGCTAGGGTAGACTAATCTGGAGAGGAGAAGGCTCAGAGTTGGATTTTATGCATGTATGAGTTCTTGATCAGAAGGAGTAAAGAAGACAGATATTTCTCAATGGTTGTGCTGGGGTGGGGTTCAGGTTAGACATGAGGAGGAATTTCTCCATGGAAAGAGTGGTGAAGCCTTGGAACAGGCTGCCCAGGGAATCAGTTCAGTCACCGTCTCTGGCAATGTTGAAGAAATGTGTAGATGAGGCACTTGATGTGGTTTAGCAGGCAGGATGTTGAGAGGTTTTGGTTGGACTTGATCTTGAGTCTGACCCTAGTGACTCTATGATTCTATCCTCTATAGTTAGGGCCGTGCTGGGTATGACCCTGAAATCATCCTGCTGTAGTTGACCTTACTTTGCACAGGGAGTTTGGAAGGGATATTCAGGCTTGCTAGATTTCAAGGTCACAGAAGGGAACCAAATGTCTCTTCCAATCTCTGCTCTTCTATGATTCTGAATAGTAACAGAGACTTCTGCTGGAGGCCTGTTCCTGTCTTATGGAAGTATGGCAGCACAGTAGAAGCAGTCTGAGAAGGTGTTTAGTTGTTTCCAGATTTCTGTAAAGTCTAAATTCATGCAAGCTCTAAGTCAGGTCTTCATTTTATCAGRTGGATGTGTGAGTTACAGCCTGATTTCCCAGTTGCTAACTGTACTCTGCTTTTTCTTGCAGTTACTTATTGTATCTCTCTCTTTTAATAGCCTAGGAGAAGAAAAGCCTTGAAAATTAGCAAGTTGGTAGTTTCTTCTTCATTGCATKTCTCTAGACAATTGAGAGTTTGTATTTATTTTAAATCTTGGATTAAGTTGAACGTATGCAGGGACCTAAATCTGCAAGACCTTTYCCTTCTGTAGTCAATTATGTTGGATAAGCCACTGAAAGTTCTTATTTTTTATTTTTCTGTTCTCTCTAGCAGGTAGCTTCAATCTCGAACCCAACGAGAACACCCTAATATGAACCTCTGCTATGTTAATGGGTGAGGCTTCTGATATTCTGAAGAGATGCACAAAAAAGCATATTTTTTTTCTCTTGTCTGTTGCCTTCCTTCTTGAGTTTTGGAGTTCCAGGGGTTTATAAAGGCTGTAAGAGTCTTACAAGCACTTTAGAAAGCAGCTGTATGGTAATACAGATGAAATGACTTGTGGTCCTGCAAATCCTACCTCATGCTAGGATTTGATTATATTGATTTTCTTGTAACTCAAAGTAAAAGCAAAACAGTTCCTTAACCAGAACTTTCCTGAGTCTGCTAACATAGACAGATGTGGAAATGAAAATATATTACCAATTGCTGCGTTTATTCTGCTCTGATCGAGCAGCTTAATGAGAGAATTTCTTGAGCACTTGCTTTAGCCAGGCCAAACATGACAACATCTTGGCTTTCTGAGTTTTGAAGCCCTTGCAAAAAAAGAACTGGTGTCTTTCAGGTACAGGAAGGAAGCCATATTTGGTCTTTATTTCAAAAACTGTCTTTATACTTAGCATGAACTAATGGTATGTGAATAAAACAGTTAATAATGACATCTCATATATCCTGGCTGAAGAGTTATACTAAGAACTTCAATGATTTTCCTAAATCTTTAYGTTTGAAGACACTATCATTATGGCTTAGAATAAAATTTAAACAGACAAATACTTACTACTTGTTTTGCAGATAAGGCACAGTAATATAGCCACATTTCCACAATGCTCAGTCCTGTGGTTTCCTCTGAAAGAATAGCATGGTTCTGCATCTGTGTGAACATCAGTAACAGTATGCGAAGAATCAAGCTAGTGAACAGTGAAAAACATGGTATATGCAGAAACTGATTTCTGTCACTATACAAATATTTATTTATTCTTACAAGTTCAAACCTTACTTATCTTGGTAGTTAAAAATATAGAAGTTTTTTTTTTTATTGCTACTTGTTTGCTCTCWGAATGGGTGCTCTCAAAGCTTGTTATACAACAGATGGGTATGCCTCTTGTAACTACTTATTTCTGTCACTTGTCCATTTTCTACTCTTGATTCAGGCTTTGAGCTACCTTATGTAATTTTTTTCTAGATTATTTTCATTTTTTTAATTCAGTTGAAGCTTGTAACCAGTAAAATTAAGTGCAGCATTCACAGTCATTACCCTTTACATTTATAGTTTGCAAGTGATGTTTTTCCTAAGTATAGTACTTAGGAATCAAAAGGCAAAGTAAACCAATTTGCTGTTAGTGAATACTAGTGAGTTAGAGAATTGAATGCCTTGTGGGATGAAAAAAGCTAAATTTAGCCATTGCAATTTTAGCTAATTATTCATAATATAAATAGCTCCAGCTATATAAATAGCTTCAGCTAGCTYCAGTGGCAAGAAAGAATAGAGAAATTTATCTCTTCAAAGCTAATCCAGACAGGTACTGACTGGAAGTTAACAGTGGTCTGAAAATACTAACTCCTATATGCTGTAAGGTTTTGCTTCACCATGAAGAACAGAGTAGGTGTCATTTACTAGGTCAATAATGCTGAAGGATTCAGGAAAATGAGAGGTCTTATCATAGAATCATAGAATCATAGAATGCCCAAGGTTGGAAGGCACCTCAGAGGTCATCGAGTCCAACCCCCCTGCTCACACAGGGTCACCTAGAGCACGGGGCACAGGGCTGCATCCAAGCGGGTTTGGAAGATCTCCAAAGAAGGAGACTCCACAACCTCTCTGGGCAGCCTGTGCCAGTGCTTTGTCACCCTCACAGTGAAGAAATGCTTCCTTAAGTTCCTGTGGAACTTCCGATGCTTCAGTTTGTGGCCATTTCCTCTAGTCCTATCCCTGCCCACCACTGAAAAGAGGCCGCCCCCCTCCTCCTCACTGCCTCCCTTGAGGTATTTATASACRCTGATCAGGTCCCCCCTCAGCCTYCTCTTCTCCAGGCTGAACAGGCCCAGCTCYCTCAGCCTTTGCTCACAGGGCAGATGTTCCAGGCCYCTGATCATCCTSGTAGCYCTGCGCTGGACTCTCTCCAGCAGCTCCACATCCCTCTTGTACTGGGGAGCCCAGAACTGGACGCAGTACTCCAGATGTGGCCTCACCAGGGCTGAGTAGAGGGGGATGATCACTTCCCTCGACCTGCTGGAGACGCTTTTCTTAATGCACCCCAGGATCCCGTTGGCCTCCTTGGCCACCAGGGCACACTGCTGCCTCATGGTCATCTTGTCATGCACCATGACACCCAGGTCCCTCTCTGCGGGACTGCTCTCCAGCAGGTCCACCCCTAATCTGTACTGGTGTCCAGGGTTATTCCTCCCCAAGTGCAGGACCCTGCACTTGCCCCTGTTGAACCTCATGAGGTTTCTTGCTGCCCAGTCCTCCAGTCTGTCCAGGTCCCTCTGGATTGTCTGTAATTCACACTGCAGTTGACAGAATACACGGGAAGCTTCACTGCATGATTCCTTGTTCTTATTTTCCTCTAGGCCTTCCATTGTTGACTGCTCTCAGAGAAAAGGTAGTGARTCTTCTGGTTGTCTGATTTCACCCACAATGAGCCACACCATAGTTACAAGTTATGGCTCTAAATCTGAAGTGTTAACATTTACCTTTAAATTTAACAAAAGAGATTCTTTCATTTGGGGTAGAAAAATAGAGTCCGAAAATGGAACAGAGGATAAATCTGTTGCTAGGAAACAGAAGGGTAGTGGGAGATTAAAGGGGATGGGGGGAAGAGAAAGATGTTAAATAATTGGAATATTCTGGTCTGAAATGTAAGATAGGTGTTAAGAAGCACTGCTGTTCTAGAGAATATCTGGGGGCTGGATACTAATGTGATATTATTTTAATAACATCCAATACAAATTTCTATTACTGGCACCCATTAATTTTTTTCTCCTTTTTYYYCCCCCCCTCTTTTCTGTACTTAAAAATCTCAAACTTGGATTATCCCTTTTCTTTATTTGATGCTGAAATTTGTTGTCTGGAACAAGAATGTTTTGTGACTAATAAAGAGGTATCCTAACCAAAACTTTTTTTGCAAAGACAAATTCAAGCCTCTCTCRTCTTGTTTTTTTTTCTTCTATTTAGAACCCTAGTATTTGCTTTGGTTTTTCTTCTTCTTCCTCTTCCTGTCTACCATATCTATCTGATTAACAGTACATGAAAAACTACCCTTTGAGGTTTTCAGAGATCTGAAAGATGGAGCTCTGAAGAAGGTAGATGATGCTGAATTTTGACAATCCCGTTACATTATGGAAAGATCAAAGAGCTGGAGGAGTGAATGTAGCACAAGAAGGAAGGTACATTTTTGCTYGTAAAGTACGTTCTGTGTATTTTGGAGTAAAGATAAAGCAGCTCCCTTTTTTGGTTTTGTGTTTATCTATCAAGGTTCACTTGGTCATCTTGTTTCTGCCTTGCTGGCTTGCTAGGTGCTCAGCCTGCTCATTTAAGTGTTCTGAGGTTTTGGTCAAATAAAAGTGTGGGGAAAGATGGGAGAAGAAGGCAAGTGAAATTTAAGGAAGTATCTTGGTTCTTTTTATGCAGAAATAGAAACACTTTATAGGTGTTTAAATCTGTCCCTGACTATTAGGAGGTTAATCACAGAGTGGTTGAGGTTTTAAGGGACCCCTAGAGATCCTCTAGTSTAACTCCCTGCTCAAGCAATTTTGTATCATCTGCAGACGTGGTGAGGTGCCCCCTCATCCAAATCACTGTTGAATAAAAGGCATGACATTGAAGCATGACTTTAATGCTTTAATGGTCAAGAAATAATAAACCTTTACTAGTATAAGAATAGGTTTTATACTTTTCAGGAGATACTAAGAAATCCTAAGAACTAGTTCTGTGAAGTTTTGATAACTTGTAAGAARATTTTGTTTTAATGTACTAGGCAAGATTGTCAAGTTTTCCTTCATACAAATAAATAAAGCCTTTATTGCTCAGAGTTTTTCAGTAGGAAAACTGCACGTGTTGTAAGTTTTAGAAAGGTGCTCATTCTGTGAAATAGTGTTGAGACAATTTATCATTTGAATGTTTTTTCATGGACAATTGGGAGCTAAGGCATTTTAGCAATGAAACCCATGGGATTTGTGTGTATTTTAGATAACAATCTGAAATATGTTGTTAGTTTTGACTTATTTCAGATTAATAGTGCCAATGGATATTTGGATATTTATTAGATATTTATGGTTAGTTATTAGAGTGTGATTTCTTTCTTCCTGAACAGTTTGTATTACCTCTTTTTTGGAAACTGATAGAACATACTTAAAGAAAATATAAAAACAGGTTTTAATGCTTGTGTGTTTCAGGCAGACAAGCTTAGTGAGGTGGTAATGTKTTTTCTGGCTTTTACTTATAGTAGACTCTGAAATATGAGGAGTCTTCATTCCTTGGCTCTTCATGTTAACATCACTGTGGAATGATTTYGTTTATAATAAACACAAGAATAAAAGAAGTGGCGAGCTGCTGTCTCTGCTTCTGCTTCTCTTTTACTTTTCTGCATCYCTGATCACTAATCCAGCTGGAGGAAGGAAATCTTCAAACTGAGTTGTGAATGCTGAATCCTGCTTGCTTTGAAATCAAAAGCCAGTTCTACGGGCATCTTCTTAAAAATGGAGAATTTTCATGCTAGGGAAAAAAGTGCTTAATGGAATTGATATTGAAGGGCATGGTTGTAGCTGCAGATCTCTGAAATTACTTACAGAAATGCTGTATCGTGGAGGTGATTTTGAGAAGGCATTAAAACGTCTTTTGTRTCCTAGGTAATGTAAGGTATCCTTAATAAGAATTCCCAGCTCATATTCCTGAGGATATTTCATATATAAACAACAAAGGCTAAGATTATCTATTTCAAACAATCTACGCTTCCAGAAATTTCTGCAAGAGATATTGGAGTTTGTACACTGCTTATATTCATCTATTCCAAGTGTTTGTTTAAAAAAAAAAAAAAAAATTCTTTTCAAACCTCCATATGTTACAGCATAACCTGCATATTAGGCAAAATACCAAAACTCTTTTTTCTTAGAATTAGTGGGCTGTTCTGGATATGGCTTGTCCTCAGAGTGGCAGTGCTATTAACCAGAACAGAAAAATAGAAGAGTGTGGACAACTTCAGTCTTCATGAAACTGTGACTTGATTTCATAAGGAAGCTGAAAGCAGCAGGTGTAATTGGGGTGTATGTGGGAGGAAGGAGCAAAAGATCTGCCAAGCTGTGTCCTCTGTGTTTTACCAATTTTTCTTTCTTGTGGATGCTTCCTATTGTCTGCCACTGTAATGTATACATAATCTGTATACATTAATAGTGCCAAAGCTCTTGTATGCCAAGGCCATACAAATAGTTCTTTGTTTTCTGAAAGTGCCACTTTACTGTCTGTGGTGAGACAAGGTGTATAAACCCAATGGGACTGCTTAGGCTGCACAGAAGTGATAGGCTAGGCTAAGGAGGACCCCAGTGGACCTGGTGGACACCAAGTTAGCCATGAGGCAGCARTGCCCTCGTGGCCAAGAAGGCCAATGGGCTCCTGGCTGCATGAGGAGGATGTTGSCAGCAGGGGCRGGGAGGGGATCCTGCCCCTCTGCTCAGCTCTGGGGAGGCCAAACCTGGAGCAYTGGGGACAGCTCTGGGCTCCCCAGGACAGGAGGGACGTGGAGCTTCTCGAGAGGGTCCAGAGAAGAGCRACAAAGGTGATTAAGGGACTGGAGCATCTCTCGTATGAGGAGAGATGGAGTTGGGCCTGTTTAGCCTKGAGAAGAGAAGGCTGAGAGGGGATCTGATYAACATGTATAAGTTCAGGAAGGGAGAATTCAGGGAAGAAGGGGCCAAGCTCTTGTCATTGGTGGCCAGCGATAGCACAAGGGGAAATGGGCAGAAACTGAAAGATAGGAATTTCCATCTTCAGGTGAGGAGGATCTTTTTCCCTGTAAGGGTGCCAGAGCCCTGGCACAGGCTGCCCAGGGAGGCTGTGGAGTCTCCTTCTCTGGAGATCTTCCCAACCCGCCTGGATGCCRCCCTGTGCCCCGTGCTCTGGGTGTCCCTGCTGGAGCAGGAGGTCAGACTGGATGATCTCTAGAGRTCCCTTCCAACCTTGAATGTTCTGTGATTCTGTGATTATGCTTCAGGCTAATGGTTTGCATGGCAGATATTCATTTATCACTTATTACTAAGGAATAAGTTTACTAGTTGTATGACAAAGATGTCTCAGTCGTTGAATAAGAAAGATCTCCTAATCTTTCCTGTTCTGTTTTGGAACATATTCTTGAATTTACCTAACTGTAAGGCAGTCTAGTACTGTGTTTAGTGCAGAAAGTATACTTAGTTTTGAGGAAATAAAGGTTTTATGAGTGACTACTGTGTGTTTGTAATTGTTAACTTCTGGATTCTGTTGCTGAGGTTGAGCAAAGTGGGAGAGGAATTTGGAGCATACGAAGTTTTGTCTGGAATAGTGGAACAGTAAAATGGCCAGTTGGGGATAGAAATGGAATACAAAAGAATATTTAGTTCTGCATTAATTCCCTAGCTCTCCTGAGGACTATATAGGGGAAGAGAGATTGTCATAATAAATAAGGGCATCTGTATTTTTTTCTTAATAGTTTGCCACTTTTTTTTTTGTGCTAAATTTATTTTATATAGTTTTGAAAATTATTCTTTGAAGATATGTGGTTTGTAGGTTTCAGAGTCAGTGGAATAGTTGGTTATACTTTATAGAGAGACCTGGCAATGGTGTGTTATAGACATGTCCTGTTGTAAGAAACTAAAGCAATTTATTGGAACTAACTGTTCAGGCTGACCTTGAAAAAGGTCATTGTGCTGGACTTTTCCACAGGGAAGGAATAAGTGTTGAAAAATTTGTCTTACATAAATAACAATGGCTCCACTGCTCTGTGTTCAGGGTGTTTAGCTGTTGCTTGCCTTTGAATCAGGCACTTGCAGWGTGGCAGATGGAGTCTTTTTGATCTCAGAGTTCTTTGTCTTTTGCTATTCCACATGAGGAGACTGTGTCACTCTCTTGGATTCTCCTTGTGAATTTGCCTATTTAATCATAGAATATTTTTTCCCATGCTTCTGTGGATAGTCTAATCTCTTTTTTTGCACTGCTYCCTTGCTTTTATGTCCTGTATCAACAATTGCATTGTAATTCTCCATGTGTGAAGAGGCAGAAGAGCCTTCAATCACATTAGAGTTTTAGCAGCAGCCTYAATCTGCTGTGTGAGTGGGGAGAGCAGTCACCAATTTTTATTGCATGTTAACTTTTTTGAAAAGCTAGGGCTCCAGTATTTCCACTGAAACATAATATATGTAGTGAATTGTATCCTGCTGAGCTTTGTAAAGCCAATATTTGTGCATAATGTACAAAAGAGGCAAAGTAATGCAAAATGTTATACTATTCCTTGCTGACCACTTTGCCATGTAGACAGGGGTCTAGCTGGTGGGAAGGCAGAAGAGCGGCGAGCAGGCTGCTTGCCCTAGCAGAAGCGCAGAGGCAGAAGGAGCTACTCAAGGCAGCGGACAAGAAGCTGCAGAAATCAGGGGAAGCCTGAATTCAGAAGCGAGATTCTGAATTCACTGGATGTCTACACATGATGACGATGATAACACGGATGTCTTTTGAAGTTTGGGAAGGGAATGGTTTGCTCTACAAGTTTTTGTTGGTCCCAACTACTATTTTAAATAACACTAAGTATTGTTTTATTAGTTCARTCTGAAAGACTAAGGAAGGAATGTCACTTACATAGCTATATAATTCTATGTATTGAATGATTGCTTTCCAAAAGAAGAAAGCAGTTCATCCTTGTCAGTTCTGATGTTTTTCTTTGTGGACTCTGTGCCTAAATATATGAACAACAAGACTATATTTAACTTCCTCACTGATTTTATCCAGCAGCCTGTATAGTAGTAATTGCACACTTTRTTATTCTAACTTTATTTTAGGTTTGACCTGTCTATAAATGCATGGTGTCAATAACAGCTATTATGTAGCGAAGATTTGCCACAGATGTATATCTTCAAAAMCATGTAGCAGTTTATCTGAGCTGTCAGACAAATATAAAATGGGGCATTAAAGAGTAGCTCCTCTTGCCACACAATTCTTCACAAAGCCATTAATACCATCTTCTTCACAGGATCTAGCTGATCTGGAAATCTGTCTGTTTCTTACGTTCCCTGTCTCAACCATGTGTCTGAAAGCCAGTTGCATGTGGACAACTTTGTTTCTGAATTTACTCTGTCTCCACAGCTCTATCCTGCCTCAGGGAAAGGAAGACCTCACTCTGGTCTTGTGCTGCTCTTAGTAAAGCAACAGAGTAAATGCTGCTGTTAAAATTTGTGTCGGTGTGTGTGCACTGTACATGCTTTTCTCTAAACAAATGTGTGAAGGTCTTGTACCCCTTCTAACATGATTGCAGCTATGCCATCCTGCCATTGTGGAGCCTTCCACATTCGGTACATGTCATACTGCAAATGCAGGTAGTCAGCTGGCAGACAAGTTACTGAGGGCTGCTGCATGCTCTTCAAAATGAAGTGGAAGGGGAGCAATAGCAAGGCCATGGCATTTACCTTTCCTCTGTTGTTCTGGATGTCTCTGACCTTGGCTATCTTCTGGAGAGACCATCTTACCTTGGTATTGCTGAGTCGTGCTTGTCAGTTTCTTAAGAATGAGAAAGATTTTTTTTTTTTTGCGTATTTGATCACATATTAAAGCAATGGTAACTGTTTGAATTATCAGCTAAGATTCTAAGGAGTGGAAAGGAGTTGGTGTTGAGCACCAGTAATATTCAGATCTTGAATTTTGTCTGTGGAAGTCAAAGCAATTTCACAGAAAGAGAAACATCCATTTTTATAAATAAAGAGAGACATAGTGGCAGAATGAGGAATAGGGGCAACATGCTCCATGCYGTCTCCACTAGATTAAATGCAGTGCAGATCTCCACCCATTCTGTCCCTATGCTATATGCTCTTATATGGTAGAGGTTGTACTTTCAAACAACTCAAGGGAAGGGGTTGGGCTGTTATAAGAACAGACAAGAAAAAGTGTAATCAGAGGAGCTGTAAATTTTAGGACATTCCTAGATAGAATCATATGCAGTCTTGGGTATCAGGTCTGCCTTATGCTTTAAATGGAGCCAAGACAACCCTGGCATGTACATAGGTAAATTGTTAAATCCCATTTTTACTCTTTCCATTAGGCAGCTTTGACCAAACAATTATTATGGTCTCTTGTGGACATACATGAAAAGTCCCTGTTCCCGGTGTATTTCTTCCAGGTACTTCCATTGTATTTGTGTTTACTTGCACATGTAAATAAAGGAGGGCATGTGGCATGAGCACATGACTCATTCCTTCACTGTCATCTCCTGACAGAAAATTTTTCTCCTACTGCTTTTTCTCCTTTTCTGTCCTTTAATTCTACTTTTTTTTTCCCCAAAGAAATACTTTTCATTTAATTTCTTTTTCAATAGTCCAGCAGATACTCAAAATACAGTATGTTGCTCTGAGGAAATTGGTTTAGTGAGCTCTGTATCAGCTGAGCTCAGCTGTGTGACATGTTCACTCAGTAAGTGTAAGCCTKTTCTACTGTTTTGCCAGGGGCTAAAATTATGCATGTCCCTTACTGTGACTCAGCTGATTTATAAGGTGACTTAGTCATGTTTCTAGTACCTTGCGGTTAAATTTCTGCCTTTCCTTTATTTCTCCTCTTTCCACTCCTGCCATTCCCAATAGCACCCTTGACAGTCAGCCCTTGACTGCAGCAACATTGCCTTCATCTTCTGAAAACATGGTCATCTACAATGCCAGAGTGTAGGTCAGGTTCAGTGATGACACTATTTCCCTCTGAGCTGCCTGGGTGATCTGTCTTCTATTGAGTCTGTGCTGTGACTGTGATGTATGAACTTTGTCATGCATGGTCAGCTTTGTTTCCAGTGCCCTTTTTCAGTCCCAAAGGGATCTGGGTCAGTTTGCTTATTGAAGTTAACAAAAGGATGCTAATAGTCTGATTTTTGCATGGAAACAGATGAGTAAACTGGGAAAGTTGGCATCATTTTCTCATCATGGTAGTACCTTGGTCCCAGTATGGTTCACTGTCCTTAATTTCCATTCTCTTAAGGCACMGCATTGCCTTATCAAGTAGACAAGGAGGTTTTTTGAAGTTCTTTTGAATTGATAATCAGGACTAGTGAGTTCTTTTCAACCGTACCATAGTAGATCTGAAACTTTGCTTAATACAGACCAGATGCTTCTAAACTGTGCTTTGCAGGAAGTTAATCCTGTAATGTGTATTTTTTCTGTGTTTTTGCAGGAGCACAGCAAATTGCTAATGACCAAATGATACTGTGTGTTTTTAGTTGTTGGTTTTTTTTTTTTTTTTTTTTTTTTTTTATGGTAATCTAACTGAAGTTGTTACTCTGTAATAAGTCTTTACTATCTGTAACATATTTGTGGCCTGACTATTACTTAGCGCCTGAGAGTAGACTTTCTGAGAATAGACAAGGATTCTTTCCTTGATTCAGTGCTACTATGAATCTACATTCATAAAGGTGAAGGACTAAACAGTTCTTAATCATCATCCAATTTGGTTTATGTTCTCAAAGCTATGGTGCCTGGAAATCTAACTGTAAATGCTTCCCATCCAAGATCTTCCCCCGCCAAGACCTTAATTAGATCCCTACACCATGTTTATGATCCCTGTGAGGGATGGTTCATTAACTTCACATACTGTCCAGTCTTCGTCATTGCAGCACAGCTATAGAGAGGACATGATCTTCGGTTTGTGCATATGTCCTTGCAGACTTGCAGCTAAAGCACTCATCCTGCCTGAATTCTAAAGGCTACTACCGCAAACAGAAAACATGGCCACACAGTTGATCTAAACCTGTTGTCTCATAGTAGGTGCATACACAGTAATAGTTAGGTCTCCTCTTTCTGTAGTACATGGGAGGCTTCCTGTGTGCTGTCTTTCTAAAGAGACTTGCACTTTAGATAGCTATCCATGAAGTCTGAGTTTGGTTAAAGCTCCTTCTCTGGAGTGCCTGCTCCAGAAACTGAACTATCTGTTTTTTCAAGTGCCCCAAATATGGCTTGAGTATGTGGTTAGGGTTAGGGTTAGGTCCACATATGTGGAGCTGTGGAAGATATGAAAAGACAAAAGATACAAGCCTAGTTCATGGTGTTTTGATGACCGATTCATACACATAACCTGTGAATGAATTCAGCTTATTGTTATGTGTAAGAAAGAGTTCTTATATGCTGGTATTTTGGTACATATTATTGCATCTGAAAATAAATCATATTCCTAATCCTATATAATGTAAGTGCACATTACATATGATCTAGTTCTTTTGCTTTGTTGTTCTTGCTTAAAAGTATCTTGCAGCCAGGTTAACATTTTGGCACAGATTCCAAATAGTTATTTTGCTATCATAGAAAGACTACCAAAGCATGATTATTTTCCAAAATAGAAAGGAATTGYTCTCTAAGCAGTTAAGCTTTTTTTTGTTGTTGCTTGTTTTCTTGTTATATTATTCCTTCCTTCTTAAAATTAAGCGAGCAATTGCATAAGAGTAGAATTCTATTACATAAAACAAGTTTACAACAACATTTTGGAAGTTTCCCCTTCTCAGTAAGTAATACTGAGTCTGTAGCTGTAACTGTACAGGTCAGGTGTRCCTTCTGAGTTGAGGCCTCCAGTTTGCCATTGGCAGGTCTTCCAGCTGATGTTGGGATGCCAGGGATCAGACCACCACARTGGTGTGGCACAAAGCACCTCATACTCTCGGGAAGAACTTATGAATTTGTGTTGCCAGCTCTACACTGTGCTCTGGAAATYTATGGTCCTATCCTGCATTAATTAGGCAGGTGAAAACTGTTGAATAAAATGAATAAAATACCCCCCAGTTAAAAGGGTGTAGGCACCCCCCCACCACCACCCTTGGGAAAGGGCAGACAGAAACAGAATGTTGTCTTTGTGAGCAACTGCCTTGTTATTGCCAAGACTCTAAATTGATCAGCAATCTTAAGGTGTTAAGTGTTTGAGGAGACTGTTTTTTTTTCTTTTGTTTGTTTGTTTTTTTTTCTTCCTGTGTAAGCTATTTCAAATTTCTGAAAAGTAGCTGCTATTCCAGTATTGAGCTCGGAGGGTTTTGYTTCTGCAGTCTTCCATGTCTCTTTCCTCTTTACTTGCATAAATTACTTTATGTGGGCTAGTTCAGAGAGTAGAGAAGGAAAACTTTCTTTATAGGAGCAAAAGACAGGAGCTTGGCTACTTTTGAAGACATAAGAGTTGAAATAGCTTGCATGATCAAGTAGATCAAAATAGGACCCTTTGCAGTTAATATATAGAACATCAAAAACCTGTTTCTATCATTTTCTTTTGTATGTAATATATAAGGACTGACCCTCTTGTTTGAAATAAGTATCCCAAATTACTATTTTTTCCCCTTTGTGACTATGCTTCTCTTTTGATATTTTGCTTAGAATTTACAGTTCGAATGTACTTTTGCATTCTGAGTCTGACAAGTTCAACTGTTCAGAACCAGTCCCTTTTGTTGTTGTTGTTGTTGTTGTTGTTGTTGTTGTTGCTTGTTCATTTGTTTCATGAGTTCTTTGACTTTCTGCTTTCTGGTGTGCAGCTCTCATGTATAAGGATTTTGTTTGACACTCCTTTTTTTTTTTTTTTTTTTATGTTCGGTATGAGTGACTTCCTGTAAAGATGTCATATCACACCTAAGCTTATTGGATGTAAAGTTTTGCATCCAATTTGGGCACTGGCAAGCACAGTTTCCACAACACTGCTCCAGTGGGGTGTTTGGGGAAGCCCGTAACTGATGTATTACATCAGGCTGCAACACGGTGGCTGGCCATGCTCTGTAATGTAACAGGGCTCACAAGTGCTGTCCTGGGAGGTGACTGGGGAGGCTTCTGCAGTCGAGCTCAAGGCAATACAGGAACTACATCCTTGGGCAAGGAAGTGGAGCTGGGATGATTGCAGTCGTTAAGGTGCCCTTAATGACAGGCCCGTAAGGAATGTTACTTAGCAACTGTGGTGCCCCACATGTGGCACCGATTAAGTAAGCTAAATGCGAAGTTTCAAAGAGCTCCTACTTYGGATTAAGAGGCAGAAACGAAGTAKAGTTTCCTGTGATGTGGGGATTAATTGCCAYACATGCTGCCAGAGTAGACTACTCCCTTGTGAAAAAGATACAGCCTTTAATAGAAAACCTAGCAAAGTTTGTTTACTAAATAATTGTGTTTGAGAACTGAGTTTCAGCAGTGGGTCTTGTTGGGTGAGATAACTGTGTAGCAATTCTGCTTCACTTGCTGCTRTTATTGCTGTGTGGCTTGTGGGGTATTGTTTTGAAAATAGTAGTAGTTCATTCTGTAATGGATTTCCAGTCTCTGTTTAATTCCAAGGCGTAACATCAAAACCATGATGGTGTAAATGCCAACTTTGGGCTCTTTTCTGTGGGCTTTCTTTCTGTTTTACTATTTCTTCTTTTCTACTTGGTTATGTGTCTACAAGCTCTAGTTGTTATTAAATGATTGTGGTAGAAAATTTAAAACTTTATGTCTAGGAGACATAAAGCGCCCATTAGCTATAAACTGTTTACCAACCTGTTGCAATCACTGTTTAAATTCTGGTGTCTTTCTCACTTTTGGGAATAAAATAATGCTAATATGCTATATTGATAATAATATTTGCTAATATGATATAGTAGAATAATTAGAAAAGATGAAAATACTAGACAGAAGTTGTGTTTAAAAATAGCATGAATGTTGATATCTGCATTTGTTGTAGTGGTTGGCAACAGTTAATGTTTGGGGGGTTTTGAAAATAATCTTTTAGTGTTTTTAGTTTGTTTGTCCATGTCATTTTTGCTCAATGCAGCAAAATGAATGGTCTTTGGGGAAAATGAGTCCCCTTTGTTTTCAATTCTCCCCCTCCTCAAGCTAAAAACATTTTGAAGGAGGTGAAAGAATGGATCAAGAGAGTCTTAGCATTACAAATGTCATATAAATGCTTCAAAATGCATCATAGAAATGGTTTCTAAGCTCATATTTCAGATATAATGCTTTCTCGTGTTTGAAAACTTTGTAAATATTATATCTAAAAATATTGCAAAAATAAAGCATGCTCTATAAGCATGATGTAATATTTAGATCTTTCAGGCTTCTGTGCTTGGTTCCAGAATTTCTTTGGTCTCTTGGAGACACAAGCTGTAATGTCTAAACAGAGCAAGATAAAAGGTCCAGTATATTAGTAACCCTTAGTTGCACATATYGGAGCAGAGAATGAAAAACAGAAACAAAAAGTGAAATTAGCCAGCCTGGATAACCCATTTCGCTGAAGTCCCTAGGATTTCCTAGTAATTGTTTTCTGTTCTTCTGTCATGGGTCTGGAAAAGAGGCTGAGAGCTCTTTTATGTTTCTTTCCTCAAACACAATAAATTGTATCTGCTGTCTTACAGCATTCTTATTGTATCTAGGATGTAAAACCTGGTGTTTGTTTGTTTGTTTTTTCCTCTGAACTTCATGTCAAAGATCTCCAATTATTCTGCAGCCTCGCAAGGCAGTCAGTGCTGCACCATCCTTGCTACTGTTAAACCTCTCTTTGTATTTAACTTGAAGAAATGAAGTCTTCAGTTCAAATTTCTGTCCTGCTCAATATGAGCAAGGAGCAGTAATTATTTTTCATTGCATTTGAGGATTCTTGAGCTCCTACTCAAGCTCAATGGCCTCATCAGTTCAGCTATCCTTGGAGACTATTTTTTTGCTCAGGCTCATTCTTGTTTTTGTGCTTTTAGAAAGGGTCATGTCTGTCCTAAAGTGCTGGACTTAAGCTGAGGAATTGCTGTTATATACAGCAGTTCTGCAAAACATAATCTTCCCAGAAAACTTGAGTAGTTCTATTCTCCTTTATTATAGTTCTAAATTGAAACCTGAACAGCCTGAAACCTGACAGTAAGAAACTGTCATGTGACGTTTTAAAATTTTGTCTGTATTCTTTCTTTCTTTAAATTTTTRTTTTGTTTATTTTAGGGTGAGAGCAGCAGTAAGTGATGAAGCTGGCAGCAGGATTGCCCCCAAGCAGCTCTTTAATGTTTGTTTTCTTAAAGATATTTATCTTTAGAGCTGATATTCCTTACATATAAGAAATCCTGCTGTTCCTTCTGCATTGCTGTTCCTTCTGCATTGCTGTTCCTTCTGCATTGCT
>NW_020454139.1:2425639-2435974 GCF_003342845.1 Nothoprocta perdicaria | reverse complement strand
ATATATATATATTCAGGAATTCAATATGTGGTATATACAAAACACTCAGCTTGATCAATTTAAATTTAGAGCAAAAAGAAAATTTAAAGCACTGAAGATTTTAGTGATCCTCAGTAGAGGTGATTTATTGTMAAGAGATTAGTTTGTATGTTTATATTGCTTTTTTTGTATGACACAAGCAAGCATATTAAAGAAAATTGAATGCAGATAATCATGATTTTATGTAAGAAAGTATTTGTATGTAGGAAAAGATATTTTTCTGTAACTTGAACACCATTAAGTTTAAATAGAGATGCTTCTTTAAATTGTTTTTTTAAAAATGCTTTTAATGTTACGTGTAAAAAGAGTATTTTCATAATGATTCTATCCTGATTAATCAAAGTTTTATCCTCTTCTGGCAGAAGGTAAATGTGTACCTATGTGAGCCTACATGTGTACACCAGTCTGTCTCAGATGACTTGTAAGATGTGTAAGCATTGAAAGATAATTCAGTTGATTTGTGACATCAGAGTTAGGTCAGTTGCCCATCACACA
The DNA here is from genome assembly GCF_003342845.1 of Nothoprocta perdicaria. Classification (NCBI taxonomy): domain Eukaryota; kingdom Metazoa; phylum Chordata; class Aves; order Tinamiformes; family Tinamidae; genus Nothoprocta; species Nothoprocta perdicaria. The sequence goes on along the minus strand of NW_020454139.1, from coordinate 2,435,440 downwards.
GCCCATTTGCTCCCATTGCTATAATATCTTTACTAAAGATGTTGCCTCTCCTTAAATCAAATCTTGAACGTGAGAGGATATGGCAGTACCTGGACCTTACTCTCGTAACCATGGAATATTGCTTGTACTTTTTTTAAGCATGTTTTTCTTATACCCACTGTTTACTTCAGAAGGTACCTTGTGGTGGGTATTTTTCTTTTCCATATTTTTTGTTGTTGGAAGCCTCTTCTGTTCTTTCAATTAACTTTGCATTAAAAAAAATCCAATTCTTAAGTGTAAGAACATTACAGAAGACAACAGGACGACAGAGGCTATCCTCATGCAAGACTACAGAGAATTTGAAATCAGAATGAACGTGCTGCAGACTATATAAGTGATTCCCTGTGTAAAAAAGGTTAGTATTTTCGCTTTGAACATAAAATCATGGAAGATAAAATTCAAGCTCAAACCTTGTGAAAAACATGGTGAGATCTGGAGTCTAGAGTACAGAGCAATTTTTCTAGATATGTAACCCATCAATATAGTATCTTACTGTGTCTTTAGTGGATTGTAGGAGAAAGGATAGATCAAGAATCAGGAAAGTTTAAGAATCCTAAGACTGACTCTTTGCTGTTTTTTTTCCTTCTTTTGCTCCTCCCTTTGCGCTACCAAAAAGATGCTGTTTAGAGTCTTTTATTAGACCAAGAAGGTATTGCTTCTATTAAACTCTTTATTTTTTTTTTAAGAGTTTCAGCAGAGCATGATGGGAGCCTGAATGTTTGTAATATTCTGTTTTTCCTCTTTCATTGGCCTTTTCCTCTGAAAATGAATTTCGGTGTAAGATAGTGATTGCATGAAGTATTGAGAGGCGACAGACATATAAGAAGGCAAGCAGTTATGCCAGAGAAAACATAACTTAGGGCATTAAGTGGTCCTTATGTGGGACTCGGGGATCCAAACATGAAATGTTAGTACCTCTGCAATAATTATTTTCTTCTCACAGAATTCTGACATAGTTGAGTAATTAGTGACTTTTTTTGGTATTCAAATGAAAAAACCATTTTCCTACCTTCTCAGGAAGAAGATCAAGAAGATCTCTCTCAAAATTAAGATCACTTTTGATTTTCTCACAAATTAAAGATATATAAATATTACTAAGCATATTGGAACATCGAAATAGTAGTTGCCTTGACCAGTAACGTGTGTATGTAATTAATCCAAGCCTACCTTCATAATTGCTGCCCGTTATCAAGCTTGTTGTGAAAGCAATATCTGTGTCGATCCTCTGTGATCCTTAGTCTTACAGTATATTTTGGCTATGATAGGATGAGATGTGTCAGAGATGCATGCAAATGATACACAGTACAGTCTAAAAAGAAAGTCACAGTAGCAGAAAAATTGTGCTGGTGTGAAGGTGCCATAATACATACATGGTAAGCTGTTTTAAGCATAAAGGCAACATGCAGTTACAGGGATTTGAAACTRCTTTCTAAGCTGTGTCCTTTGCTCCCATTTACCGGCAAGTTTGTGTTAACTAGCCTGAGCATGCAGTAGATGCAATCTATAGATGGGGAATGGAAAACCAGAATGTGCTAGGAACTTCCTTGTTCTTTAAAAAAGAACAACAAAAAGTGCCCAGGAGTGTCAAATATGGCAATCTGCTCAGCAAGCTGAAAGACTTGGTGGGTAGTAGTCAGATTCTGTAAACATTATGAGGAAGAAGATGCATCTACCAACAACAGCAAAATAGATAGGAAGTAGGTCAAGCATAGATTTGAATTRGTTAAACACTGTTTAATTGAAATGCAATTGAAATCCTTAGAAATTAAGGGGAGCATTGGGTAGAACATTCTTGGTGAAACAATAAATCCTTCATTTCTGTACTTGGTCACTCCAGGAAACTTAAATTGAGAGAGGAGGGGAGCACTGAAAATGTGGAACACAGTAGTACTACTGCTTTAGGTTGAAAGAGGATTTAAACTTCACTTACCTCACACACCAAGAAAACATCTACGAACTGTGGTTGAAATGTCTGTTTACATGAGAGGTTGTCTGCTAACTTGTGTAACAGAAATAATTTGAGACTTTATCTCCTTCCTAGAGTTGAGGTTTTTGTTTTTGTTAATTTTTAAGGTAATTTCTGTTTTCATCTCTCTTTCTGCATGGGTAATTTGAATTCAGAGAAAGGAACTACCACTAAAGCATAAACTTTATCATTATCTCTCCTCTATATCATCTGGCAAAAACAGAGTAATTTTTTTTTTGTTGTTCCAAAAAAAACCCTTCATTTTAGAAGTTACAGTTTCTTTATTGCTGTGAATGAATATCCATAAAGTATCTCTGACAAGTGATAACACAGCTTTAACAGGAAAGATTTTTTGGACAGGTATAAAGAAGTATACGTTGATATTCACTAAAATTAAATAAGGTTAATAATCCATGGTTGACCTTTTTAACCAGCTGTATTTTTATGAAAAAAAAAATTCAAAGATTGTCTTTTGTTCTATCATGTATATTAATGGTAAGACTTTTTTGTTATTCACAGAAYATTTATCACAGCTTCAGAATTACTGTATCCAGTAAATAGATGGATGTCTTGAATTGAGCAGAGAGACAGTATGAAAGACTAGCAAGTAGCTAATCTGAAGACCACATTGTGTTGTCATATCAAATCTAGACACGTGAAAAGAGAAAGTTAGGCCCTGAGTTTGCACACTGTTTTGGCAGTGGCCTTTTTTTTTTTCTCATTTGATTTAGAGGTAGCAAGAGAGACAGTTGTGGGAGAATAGCTACCTTCTAATCTCCTGCAGTGGTCTATTAGAGACATGTTTTCCAAGACCTGTGCCATCCAACCACCAGGCTGATATTTGTTCGGTATTTTTCAATGTCATAGCTTTACAAGAACAGTTTTGGAGAATGACAAGTACATTGCATAATGCAGGCCTATAAGGCAATAAGGCCTTTAGGAGACTTGAATAACATTTTGACATGRTAAAAAGCTTTATTGTTCCTTTAAAAGGCTGAAAATTCTCAAAAAATTATATCAAAGCCAATTTAGAAAGAGAGAGAGTGAAGCATGAGTTTGTAGTGGCCTTGGGACTGAACAGACCTGCTTTGGCATTTGATGGGAATGGCTTGTTTGCAGAACAGAAAAACAAAAAGCTTGTGTAGCAGGATTCAGTTACATTTGATAGCTAGAATGAAAACAGAACTTCAGCTTTAGTTTTAAAGTTCTGTGCACTTCTATTTTTTTTGGACTGTGAAAATTGTAATTGTCATTTGTTGTCAAAGTTGTAAATGTTTAAATGTCCATGAGCCTCTCTCTGGATTTCTTCTTTTCAGCAGTAAAGCTATTCTTAAGAAGCACCTGCAATTTCTATGGAACTGGGAGAACAGTCAGTCATACCATGCTGCATTCTGTGGTGCGAAAGATTTTTCCTTTGTTTAAGCCGAAATCATTTGTATGGATGCTCATGCAGGTTTATCATAAAGGACTATGCATCCCGTAAAGGAAAACAGAAGGGTAAGGAGTAGGAGTGGGTATGTAAGTTGGAGCAAGGAAGGGTATTTTTCACTTCATCACAACTGAGTGTAGAAAGCACTAGAACTAAAAACATGAAGGAAGCAGGCACTGTAGAAGCCATGTGCTTGTATGTACTTCTCTACCTGGTGTGCAGATCCTGTGCTCATTTGAACAGGGAAYCAGGGATCCAGGTTCTTCACCTTTTCTGTATTTCATGTTCTGTGTCACATKATGTGAGTAGGTGACTTCATTTTCATCTTATTCATAATACCAACATAGTTGGTTTTATGGAAATAGTTGAGAGAAAGGTATGGTTAAAACAAGTATCTTTCTCTTCTTCCTTTCTTTCATTTGGAATTTCAATTAAATGCAGTTGGAAATGCATCTTCCCAAGAGACATAGGTGATAGTCTTAACTGTGAATTTTTTTCCCTTTGCATTTGAGTGTTCAAGTTGTCTTTGTCAGAGTTGTCAGCCAAATGCAGTTGGCATTGAGGAATGTTAGAAAATCTTGCTTGCCTCAGGTACTTAGTTATGAAGACCTTGCTCACCTTGCCATTGAGAGCAGTCATAGATAATTTTGGGTAGGAAAATGGAAGACAGTATCTAGTTAGGATGGAGAAAAATGGCCTTCTAGTATTGACAATGAGGAGAAAGACATAACGTATTTAAGATGAAACTTCATAAATTTCATGAGAAGTTTTAGATGTTTTATGCTTCCCAGTACACTGCTGTTAGTGTGTCCCTTTGCCTATTATCGTCTTCAGTGAAAATTATAGATTCTACAATGTAATCATGCCAAGTGTTGAAAATTTTACCTTTTGTTCAGAAGTGAGGATCACTTTTTGTTAGGTGATGTAAATTAAACATTGCTTATTACAATAAGAAAATATACAGTTTTACTAGAAGCTGTCGCTCTTTGCGATGGGTAGAGGGAARGAGAGAGAGAGAGASTGTGCGTTCTGTCTTAGTTGAAGCTCAGACAACTGCCATAAGATCTGTGCTACATTCCCGTAGAGTTGTCATTTATAATTTACATAACTGCAAAATAATATATATTTACATAACTGCAAATATAATTTACATAACTGCAAAAAACTGCTAATATTGTATTAGGACCATTCCATTTACAAATTCCATTATTAATTCCATTTACAAATTTTACCACAATTGACATTTACAATCGCATTCATTGTTGTAACTAGGGGTAAATATCAGCATTAACTAAACCGTGTACATCACTTCTAACATACAACAAATAGCAAAATATTAACAAGAATAAAAAAAAGATATTTATACCTAATCACTACTTTCTTTTTAATTAAGTTGGAAACATTGAAACTTTGTTTGTAGAGCTCGTTYTAGACATATTTTGTTTGAAGTAAATAATTCAAAAAGGGGATACTTTTTTTGTTGATTGTAGGGTTCTTTTGTCTTTCTGAAAAGGTAAGATTTTCTTCGTTTGAAGGGCTTGTGAATAGAAACTGCAGCTAGCAAACTCGTGGATGTAATGTATTGTAAAGGATAATTACTTCACTGATCACCAGTGTTCTGTAGAAATGTGTGCAATAAAGTTCTAATTTAAAGTGAATAAGTAAAAAAAAAAATCAACTTGTGAAGGCTGTGTTATAAATGATTTTAAATTTGGCCAGTGATTACTGATTGGTAAGTAATAGTTGACAGTTCTAATTAGCTATAAAAGTCTTTGATTAAATTATAAACAAATTGGCAAAAATGTCAGTGGAGACCACAAGTGTTCAAAACTTCCTTGAAGGTTTAATTTATACCCAAAGCTCATTGGGTTGGGGCTTGGATCTTTCTGTGKTTTTTTTGTTTGTTTGTTTGTTTGTTTTTGTAGTGCCTTGGATTGCATCGAAGTTTTGTGCAACTGCACAAAGCAAATTGGTTAATCACTCAAACTTGATTTCTTAGCATCAGTGTTTTGCAAACTGATTTTCCATATAGTAGCTGATGAGCAGGAAGATCAGTATATATGGCTTGTGGACTACTGTCCCCTGAAAATCATTTCCTTTAGAGTGGTGTAACAGCATGCAGTAGGCAAGGGACACCCTACAATGATTTACTGAATCAGGTAGGGGGTAGATGGTAAGGGAGAGGTCTGAAGAAAAAAAAAATGATCTACTTCAACTGTAGTCAAGAAGTGGAGTGGAGAATGTGGCTGGATACTGATCAGCTTTTGTTTCTACATGAAGGAATATGCAATGTGAAAATGCAGAAAATACTTTTGTCTCCTGTGCTTTTCCCTAAAAATGGAAAATGGATTGCCTTACACACGTGCAGAGATGATCCTGTCTTTGGCAGCTCTGCCTGGGGCATAAGGAAGAGTAGTATATCATATGGCAATCCAGTACCACAACCTGTTACCAGGAGGTGGAAGAAGAAATGGAAAGCTCTTGATAAATGGTTTTGGCCAAACATTTTTTATTTAAAAGAAATCTCCACCTTTCTCTGTAAAATGTGTGGAAGRGCGAACATCTACTTCCATGGCTATGAAGCTGCATGTACACACTTGCAGTAGGGTATGTCAGTGTTATTGTGAAAAGGGAAAGACATTACAAAAAGTTTATTCCAACATCAACTTTTAAGTTTAAGATGGGATGGTAAAAATCAAGACTTTTTGTAAGAGTGAATGGGAGAAAGAGGTCAGAAATGCCTTCCTAAAATAATGTTTTTGCAGGTCAACAAGCAGTGAACAAACAACCGTAATGTTTTATGACAGAAAAACGATCCAATTTCTTAAAAAAAAAAAAAAAAAAAAGGAATAGACTTATGTAGGCAAAAACGGCAGAGTGGAAAGTAATGAAAGATAGGGACAGTGGAGAGTAACTACTTTATCAACACATTATACCAGGCAGAGGGGGGAAAAATGCGTCATATGTTGGCTTTCCTAGACTGTGTTGCAACTTGTGYGATCCCTCTAGCAATGCTGATGTCATGATTAATTAATAGATAATTTCCAAATGTGTGCTATAATCACTTCTGTTATGAATGSAACAGCAATCCTAACTGTTTAGATAAGACAGTCAATTGTATGATGCTTCCCTAAGAGGAATGTTTTTGGTTTGTRTCTTAAGTCTTTGTGTTTCTACTGAATATGATCTCTCCAGTGCTCCTAATCAGCCTGTGATAATTGCAGAYCTTCTGCCATGATGTAGATGTTGGATTTACTCTACACTTTCTATTTAGTGCTTCATTGCCTTTAATGCTTTTTATTTGTAACAAAGCAATCATGTGCTGTTCAGAAAACTCATTCTCTACATGTTTTTAATTGCTCTTTAAATGTTTTGAAAACAATTCACCTATTGTTTTTTTTTTCTTAATCCAAAGGCTAATCTTATTAGGGAAAAAAAAGGTTACTTATTTTTGAGTTTAAAAAATTGTCTCATACAAATCTATGTTTAGCTCAGCATTCTGAGGGATTGTGGCTAATGTATAATAATGATTGACAAAAAGTATGTATGTGCTTATGTCATATATCCCCTAAGTGTTGGTTCAGAATTTAAAACTCCTTAAAAGGAGTGGGAGAAAAAGGAATCTAATTGTTGCCTAAAAGGCATTTTTGTATAGATCAGGCTAGAAGTGAATATATTTGAAGGAGGGATCTTAGTTTGTTTCTCTTGATTTGCCTTGGTCCCTCGGGATTATTAAATGTGGCCAAGTTCAGGTGCAATTGTACCAAAATGTATCAGAATACAAATCTTCTGTGGATATAGTGGATAGAATCATATTTTGACAGTAACCAGAAGTCCTTGCATCTGTTCTTGACTCTACTACTGATTYGGTAGGTGACTTTGATCAAGGTGTTCCATCTTAGAATCCTTTAAAAATTGGTAACAATTAATACTGCCTTCCTAGGTCAGATGCTTTGAAGCATACCAATTCATTACTATGCTTGTCTTCGTAAGTGATTTAAAATAGCTTCTCTTTTCTCAGTCAGCTGAAGAGAAATATGATGAGGTATCGCACGGATATGATACTTGTAGTTGTGCGTATGCTCTTTTAGTTGGATATCCTCCTCTAAAATTTTTAAAACAAATTCCTTTCCAGAAATCCTCTACAGCTGAAGAACTGTGGAGACTGACAAGTACTGAGTGTGTAAGAAACAAGGAAGGGTTTTATAAAATTGTCACTGAACTAATTATYAAATGTTAATTAAATTAGAAGATGTTTCACATTTATTTTTTAAAAAGAGCAAGAGGTGGAGTGTTTTTTCCAAAAGCCATAATAAGGATGGGTTTTGGACCGGTTCATGACTAGACCTCCTTGCTGGTACTGACAAGATGACCAAAAAATATTAAATCTTAAGTTCATTTGCAGCTTTTGATTTTCCTCAGTGAAGTTACTTGTAAGAGTGGTTGCATCTTATTAGAACTTTTCCTGTATGTTTTCCTGAGCACCTTTTTTTTTTCTTTGTAAATATATATGTATATATATATATATATATATATTTGTATTAATGGTTGAACCATACTTTAGAACTATACTATGAATTTTGAGAGTTTTTTCTTCATGGTAAGTCAGTTTTCCACCTTCTTTCCATACTTGTAATCAGTATGATGCTCAGTATATGCACTAGCCATAGAGTGTATAGGGTAGCTGCTTTTATATGTGCTGTTGCAGAAACACTCAAGGGGAGGTTTGCCCTAATGAGGTTTGGGCATATAAATTCGGTGGCTTGTGTCTAATATATATCATATATTATAAAATTACTGGAGATAATAAAATTTCTTCACACAACAGTGCAGAAAGCCAATTCACTGATTTTCCCTTCAGAGATGTCTGTGTTGCATAGCTTCAGTTCAGTTCATAGCTTCACTCAATCTATGTAATCAGAATCATATAAAGAGTACAGTGGAAGTCAGTGGGTCTTTCAGTAAGAAGAGATGATGTAAAGAGTAGAAAATAAGTCATAGGAATTCCAGAAGTTGCAGGGAGAGCTCCTCATCATTTGTTCATGATTCAAGACCACGAAAATATGTTTTGAGGGACTGTTTTCTTCAGACTAAACTACCATATTCTAAAGACTATGTTAGGAGAAACAAAGAGAAACAAAAACATGGAATTTAGTGAATCACCATATTTTGGGCAGGGGAGGGAACAATATGGGGAAGTTTCCCAGAAGTTTGTGAATCTTATCTAAATAGCAGCTTCTCATTTTTCATTAGTCAGCCTAGCTATCTAATTATAACAAACTTGAGCTAGACAGAAGATTTATGCCTACTGCTAGTTATGTTATTGGGGGAGAGGGAATCAGTGAAAAAAATACTCTCTGTAATCTGTGACAATACACTGAATGAAGTGACTGATTCCTGTCATCTCATAAGCGGTCTTAATAACCACTTGTGTTTCTGCAGCTTTGCTTATGGTTCAGTAGTATAAGAYATTAGCCAGTGACCAAAATTATTAGGAGGATATTTGAGTAACAGAAATATTTAGCGCCCAGATGTGTTTCAACAGAGGCATTTTTCTAGCCATGGCCTACTTTAAGATCCAAGAGTTTAAGTGTTGTCTTCAATTTTGTTAATGATTTATTGAAACATCTGACTCAAGTGAAGAAAAATGCATAGGTGCCAAGGAAACTCTAGCAATCTGAGCAGGCTTGTAGCCTCTGGGAATTTTATCCTAACACACATGGTACAAATTAGGGGCTCCTGTGGGAAAACTGTATTTTATAGAYGTGAAGGAAAAATGGAATGTAATTCATAAAATACAATTACTTTGTTGAATATGTTATATTACAAATACAAATGTTTTATTGAAGATATTTCTACTAAAAGCAAAGCCAAGAAAATTAAGGCATCCAATTCAAATGGGAATAATTTTTTTTTTTTTTTTTTAAGCCAGTTTCAGATACATGGAAACCTTGAGGTTATTACTTTCTTCCTTGTTCTATGAAAATTGGTATCTTGGAGAGGGACAGAAGGAGAGAAACGAATTAGTGTATCACCCTTGGAGGATGTATGATGCTGAGGGRTTGACCCAGCGTCTTGCTGACCCAGCAGATAGACACCTCAGAATGAGCTGCAGCATTTGCTCATCTGTGCCTGCTGCCTGCTTGTGCATGCAGGAGGGTGCTTGGTCATGCTTTCAGCTATTGAGCCCCAAGAAACTCCTTGAGAGGGACCTTGGCTAGGTGAGAATGCCAAAGGCATGCAGCCCCTTATGTGCATAAAACATGGATGGATGGAGAGTGACTTGTTGCTAATCAAAACAGAGGCCTTCTGTCTTCTTCACCTACTGGTTTATGCTTTAATGTAGAGGCCTTGTGGCTTTTTCACC
>NW_020454139.1:2421095-2425044 GCF_003342845.1 Nothoprocta perdicaria | reverse complement strand
AAGGAAAAACCATCACAGTTCAAGAAAGAGGGTAAGCATTGGAAGCTGGAAGGACTTGTGAGTAACTCGCAAGAAACTCACAAGAAACTCTTGATGGAAGGATTATAACCAAAAAGAAACATGGAGTGAAATTAAATTGTTGATAGATTCCCAATCATAACATTTAGTCTGATTTCTCTCTTCCAATAGAGAGCTGAGTAGATACTGAAAATGAGATTGGCTCTACTGTTTTTATTCTGAAGTATTCTCATTTAAAAGTGTGGTGGAAGATCTGTGTGCTTCCAGGGGCACAAAGAAAGGGCTCCTTCTCTAAGGAGCTGATAGCACAGAATTAATGATGTATATGTCCTACCACTAAAACAAAAATGAAGTTTTGCTTAGAAATCTGTATAGGGCAACTCCTACTTTAGTTGATAAATGAATGATATTACTTGCAGAGACTGAAGTTGGGCTATTATAAATGTTTTTTAAATGTGTTACCAAATAACAACAGTAAACATAAATTCTCTATTTACTACTTCTGTTCTAAGGGAGAGAACAGGATAAAATGGATTAATGGTTGTGAATGATTAAATGTAAAATGATGATCTTTCTGAACTCCCAGAAGGCTTTTTAGATGTATCACTCAGGCAATTTCTGTAAGGCAGTATGGATATCAGCCTCAAAAGCAAATGTATGGATGTCCTTGTGTACTTTCGGAAAGGGGTGGATGGAAAATAAAGGTATCTTGATAGCTTGGTATCGGTGAGATGTCTTCCAGTCAAAATGTAACTCTAAGGCTGTTTTTGCATAGTTGCATGGAAAATGTCCTTTTAAATAATGGTGTTGAAACTCTTCCCCAAACTCTGTGCCACATGCTTTATTTAGACCTCCCAGATTTCTTGAAAAGCTCATTTTTCTCTCTGAGAGTAGTCAGTGAAGAGGCCAAGGTGAAACTTACATAATTCAGTAGCTATGATGTTTACACTAGTTTAACAAAAAGATAAATCTCTCTAACTTAGGAATTTCTACAAGTAATGAGTTGTTTTGTGAAATCTAATTCCATAAGGAGAATCCAAATGGGCCTGGATATAAACACCTTCAAACTGTCTTTTGAAGGTTTACAGACAAAGAGAAGATGTTAAATACTGAAGTAAATTTGGTTTGGGTATATTGTTCAGCAGACTACCAAGGTGATTTATGTAGAATGTTGTTATTTAGTATCCTCATTAATCACATAGCCAGTGTAAGCAAGTTGCTAGTGAAATGGCAACTGTTGTTCTGTAGGGAGGCCTATAGAAGAATTATTAGGAGAAATAATGCTAAGGGGACTTGGAAGATTCTGGTTGTAGTTTTCTTTTTGAGCATAAATAACAAAATGAGATTTAATTTGGCATAATGAGCAAATGACTTAATCCACAATGGCAAGTTTTAATTGCAGAGAGCAATCTAGGAAGGAATGGRGGGGGGAAAGCAGAAGATTCATAGTGGACAGCAAATTGTGTGTTTTGTTTTGGGTGTRTGTAGAAACAGAAATACCTACTACAGTGTTTTTAGGAGAAGGCATTTCAGAGAGCAATGGGAAGAAAAGTCACCACTTGCATTGCTGCAAGGAGATGTGGAGAGTAACCTGTGGTTCAGATTTCTGCATTACAGGAGACACTGTGGAAGGAAGCTAGTAGAAGAGTCAGGTTGTCTTAGGGTGGTCTAATAGAGAGGAATGGGATTATAAAGTTTAGGTTGTTTGAGACCACTGTTAACATTAAGCAGTCTGATGTTTTTAATACTCTAATCAATTACCTGATTTTGCTTAAGTAGGTATTGCTGAATAACTCACAAGAACTGTGGCAAATGTTTAATAATTGTCCGTAATAGTTCAGGGCAGAAAGAATATTTTTCTCTACTGACCCCCAAAGAGATGATTACAGAGGCAGAGGGAAGCAGTGGTCAGTGGAATTTATCCAGCATGCAGCACGGCATGATACATCCGACATTGATCTGGCAGTGGCCCAAGCACTCAATATCCTGGTTGTCTTTTATGTTCCTTTTGTGAGAAAGCAACCACAAAAGTCGTGCAATTTCTGACCACACCTTTCTTCTCTGGTTATAAGCAGAGCATGACACTGGTTTCTAGATGGTTGTATCTCTAATGGAGAGTTGAAGAGTTCATTTTCTGGAAACTGCTGGTTTTAGAAGTATTTCTTGAGACCCGTGTATATGAGAAATTGTATTGGTAGTTTCATTACTATGCATTGAGATTACTTGAGCATACGTTTTTTGTTTCTGTTACTCATGCTTTATTGGCTTGCCAGTGTTTGTTGTACAAGATATTTAAAGTTACTACTTCTTTCCAGAACAAAATATACTTTTTTTTTCTAATGTTGAATTTTAATTTTCAGCAGTACATTTGAGAYTAGACGATAAAACCTGTTTGTAGGGTGCTGTACATCTGCTGTCTAGTGGTAGCACTCCTGTGGCTATCCCAAGAGGAAGAACCAGTATCACTGAACAGTAAAATCAGTGTTTTCTTGATGCAAAGCACAGTGCAGTGCTCTGTGCTTACGAATGAATATGCCAAGTTTATATTAAATGAGTGATTTAAATGATTGTCACTTTTAATGCAGTGTTTATCAGTACCTACTGCTTACTGGCCTATAATAACTGCTGTGTTTGAAAATAAGGGTAACTGGTGCTTATTATTGGCAAATGTTTTTTAATCGTTACAAGCTATACTCCAGTCTAAAACTGAGATATGATTTTCTCATTGCTATTGTAAAGCTTCTGACAAGTGCTTTCAAAAGTGTATGAGTGGCTTTGGAAAACATGTTGAAGACGAGTTAAAGGCAATGAGTGCATATGATTAGATGTGCCATTTATATTATGAAGTTACAGATGTTAGAATTTTTGCAAATTTACTTTAGAAGTATTGCAATTCTTGCATTAAAACTCTTACTTTTTTTGGATTTGTTAAGATTTCTTGACTAAGAAAAGATCAAATCAGATATTTGTAAGTGTTGCCACAGTTCCCTTATTCAGAGTAATTATGTTGCATTGTAGAAGACCAAAAAAATGGTTACATGAAATAGTCACTCATTCTAGATTCACACTGGGATGTCTTTTRTTTGTTTGTTTGKTTGGTTTTTTTCTTTTTTTGTTTGTTTGTTTATTAGTAGGTTATCCTGCTAATCCATGGATGATTAAGATCAAATGTTTTCTTCCCAGAATGCATTGAYATATGCTTCTCTTTACATTGATTTCCATTTGTCACTACCTTGTTTAGTGTAGTAAGTTTTATGAAATCACCTGTATTTCTTCATTATGTTCAGCTGGATCTTGAGAGTTTTATTTCATGAAGGTTTTTCTGCCTCCTTAGATTACCTGCCTTGCATCCAGCTGTTAATAAATCTGTGGAATGGCTCAGGAATGCATGTTGAAAAGTGAATAAAGTGAACAAAGAATTGTGAATTTCAAATGAATTCATATGTTTAACAACAAGAAAATCATTACTGARCAAGTGCAGTGTTCTGAACAATTTCAGTATTCTGTTTTCATTTAATTTCACATAATATTTTTTTGTGAAGTATGTTATCTATATCTGATTTTTTTTGCCAGTCCTTATTATATTTTTATTGGTTCTCAATTTGCCTGGTAAGAATAGGTAGTGTCATGACCTTGTGTGCAAATACAGGAATCTGAGAATCATTTTATTGACTTTACTGATAAGAAAAGACTGTAAGATTATGGGAAGTTACCTTAACCATGTCTGCTTTAATCTCTGCTTGTGCAACAGACATCGCTTTTTGTCTTTTCCTGCTTTGTTTCTGGACAGTAGAGTCATTTACTTTTTTTGTTTCTGGAGTTGAACGTTTTTAAGCTTCCTGGGTCCATAGGGAAACCTAAGAGCATCAGATGCTGGTAGTTATTCTGGGAGGAAAAGTTGAGTTAGATGAGATAATATTTCCTCAGATTC
>NW_020454139.1:2417237-2419386 GCF_003342845.1 Nothoprocta perdicaria | reverse complement strand
ATTCTATGATTCTATGATTCTATGAAAAAGGTGGAGAATCTCTGTCTTCCCTGAAGTCTACCCCAGAGCCCAAGAAGATTTGATCTTTTGTGCAATCTTAATAAGAACTTAAACTTATGTGGACTATAAATACAGGTCCCTTTTGATTTACTGTCGTCTCTTTCATATATGTAAGTATTGTCTGTAAGGAACCTCTAGGTCATTTTGAAGATAACAGTGATAAGATTTGGAAGATAATATCACCTGTCCTTTTGTTTCTTTTCTCTCCCTCTCTCTCTCTCTCTTTTTAAGATAACATTGACTGATTTTGCTTGCCCTTAGGGTTAAATCCGTATTAGACAAGAAAACTCTGAATCTCATAAAAAGGCTTCCTGCTGTTCTCAACTTCTTCATTGCTACAGGTGATGACAATGTCACTTGAGTTGTTCTGTGTTCTTTAATATTTCCTAGTAGATGTTCTTTTAGTGTATGCCTAAATAGGATTCAATATTGATGTACAGTGTTATGGCAAGTAGGGAAGAAAGTTTTTCTGTTTCCTGATGAACATAATATAATATCTCCTATTTACAGAATTCAATTCCTGAGGACTAGGATGAAATTTAATGTTAGAACAATTCATTGCCCTCACTCCTTTCCAATTTATTATTCTCTTCCTGTTTATTTTTTTGGCTGTGGGGCTCTCATGTAATGGAATATATCATTGGTTTTGCTTTGGGTTTTCTTAGTTTTGAACATTAAGCGTCTTCACAGCTTTGGTTTGGAAATCGTTAGCATTTTCTTTGTACTATATTAGATTATGTATGTGGGAAGGTTTCTTTAACACTCGCTCAGAATGAGGCCGTAGACAGACATTTCTAATACTGTGACCTTTTCACTGAAGTGGAAGGGTTTGTTGTTGTTTTTATTTCTCACAGAAAGCAGAATTATGAATTAGCCCTTAATATAGCCATACAGGCTGGTGACAAGGAAGCAATCCTGAATGCACACTTACAAGTGAGTGCTCAGCAGTGAGCGGAGATAGTACCTTCTTGCTTGTTGTCCACCATCCTGTTATTTGACACCAAAGGTGCATATGCTGATCAATGATAGTACCCCATTCATTCCTGTGAGAAGGCAAAAGTCTCAGTGGGATATATTCTTTTTTTAACAAGTGGTTGTTGTCTCTAAATTTGTCACGTTATTGATGGCTGCATCCTTGCAGAAGTAGCAAAGCCTTCTGTGTAACCTACCTGCAACAGGTGCTGAGATAAAGGACAGCTGAACTCAGCATGCGATCAAGGAACTTGTCTGTGTAAAAGAAATGTTATTTTGGAGAGAATTTTGTAGGTGTATTGGCTACCAAGTGAGAAATGGATCAAGTAGCTAATCTAGAGTTTTACTCTGATTTGGTTCCGTTTCTGTAGGTGCTTTTGWTTCTGTTTTTGTTTCTGAACTCTATAGTCTTGGTTTTGCTCTCTTACTAGGATTTCTTCAAACCAATGAACCAACTGTGAAAGTAATTTAGGTAGCATCTGTTAGGACAAATTGTAAGTGCAATTTCAATTTAAATAATAAGAATCCAAGGAACCCACAATATTGAACATACTATATTTTAAAAACCTGACTTGTGCAGCTAGTTGTCATTCATGAGATCTACTGTGGGAACTCATGTTTTGAACCAGTAAAGAAATTCAGTCAAGTCAGCTGTGATATGGAAAAGCTGTGAGACCTCTTTGAGASCATTTGATAATTCTAGTCTGAAATGCTGATTTCCATTCTGATTTATTCCTTGTCCTCCAATGTGTACTCTATTTCCAGAATGAATTCTTAATGAGAATTGGTTAACTCTAGGAATTTGTTAAATTGAAGCAAATGATTGCCAGCTGTACATAATTTTACAGCTCTGCATTGTTTAGATTGCTTACTTCACTCCAAGTAAATCATCACGTTCTCTTTACTGAAAGTGAAGAAAAGTGTAAAGATTTCTGTTTTGCTGTATTTCTGAATTGTGTTCACCAATGAAACAATAGTGGTGTGAAATTATGTTTCCTGTGTGTCTGGATGGTGTCATGCACTTAATTCTTTGTTCAGGATGTTTATGCTGAATTACTTCTATTGTTTGTTTTTCAAGCTCTTATTTAATCAAATAAAATACAAAAAAAAAAAAAAA
>NW_020454139.1:2408936-2417232 GCF_003342845.1 Nothoprocta perdicaria | reverse complement strand
AAAAAAAAAAAAAAAAAAAGTTCAGGACAACCAATTCAGGACAATTCAGGACAACCAATGGATTGCAATGGAGTTTTTGACTATTCATATTTTCTTTGGCTGTTTTCATTGTTCATGAGTTTTAAGATTGATGGCATTAATTTAGGTGATATGTTTTTGATTGATATTTTAGCTTGATTAGCATGTGATAGGAGTGATATGAAAGCACAGAATCTAATAAAATCAATATCAAAATTCTGTAATTTCTTATATTCCTAAGAATGTACTTGTTTTACTTGGCCCTGGCTTATTTAAACCATTTCAAAATTATAGTTTTACCGAGCATAGTACAGCTACGTGAAACAAATAGCATCTGATTTGTTTCAGGAGACCAAAATCCATTCTATACAGTCTCTGCAGAAGGTTTTGTTCATGACTATTTTAGCATGTAAAGAGTGTTTAGATGCTTCATAAAGTTTGAAGGATGCTCGGCTATTACAGCTTGACAGGCTTCCTGTTTGATGAACTTGAAGGTGGAATAAGAACAAAAGTTGAAATCCTTTTGTTACTATGATTACAAAGTAATAGAAGATCATCTCAATAGTGAAAGTAGAACCGTAAAAATACCTTCAGTACCTTGGTAATGAATATTAAAAAGAAAAAATAAAAGGAGAGATGAAAAACAGTGTGCGGAGAAAGGAGGTACAAATTATTTTCAGATGAAGGAACAGCTGTTTTTTTTACACACCTTTTAAGAAGAATTAGCTTAAATATATTCATTGTGTCAAACACTTCATTCTTTGTATAACTATATACATATCAAGCTGTTTACTTATACTAAATCTCTGTATTATTAAACCTGTTGGAGAATTTACTTTGTTTACAGCTTTACAAATGTGTTTTTCTATAGTATAATTTTGTGATCAGATTTTTGGTGGTTGCTTCACTGAAGGACTCTTGAGTTCTTTCGAGTTCTTTTAATTATTTTAGAGAAGCAGAACCCCTTTCAGGTTTGGAGTATGACATAATTATTAACAGTATCAAACCTGGCACTGCTGGTGATTTTYATTTATTTATTTATTTWTTTAATCCTTGTATTATCCAAACCCTGGAAAAAAAAGGTTCAGTAGTTACTCAGTAATAAAAGTGAACGTTAGCATTTAGAATGTGCCCTGAACTTCTGTGAAGCACTTTTTCTTTTTGACCTGCAGAGTTAACACAGTAAGAAGCCAACCTGACTCTGCCTCCCACCATAAAAACCAACCAACCAACTAATAACCCTCAAACAAAAAAAAGCCAAGTTTATTCCTGTTGAATTGCCAACAGGATTCTTACCTAATCCCACAATGGAAATATGAAGATGTCATAGAAGGGAAAACTGATGTTTGCAGGGATATTCTAAAATGAAGCTCTCTTTCCAACCTGGATGTGTCTTTAAAAGGAAAGTGATTTTTATAAGCTGTTTTGGTTTGCCTTTCTGTTTTGTTTTTTTTTTTCTTAAAACTCATACGAATGTTCCAGGAGAATAAGTGTGTTCATTTGCATTTCTGAATGTGTGCATATGGGTGTGCATACATGTACAAGTACAAAGTTTCCAATTATTTGTGAACAATAAGGAAACCTTGAGTTGAGTAAGGACTTCCAGCTGCTTGGATYGTCTTCGGTATCCAAAAGCATGTCAGCAGCCAGATGGTAGTCTGGTACTCTCTTTAGAAAAGTCATTTTTGACATGAGTATAGTTTCCTTCTGTGAGGGTAGGCTAGTGTAGGCTAGTTTTTTTTTTCTTCTTCTTCTTCTTAGCAAAGTATAGTKTTAGAAATATATTAATTTACATCAAATTATTTTACTTAAAGRTAGTAGTAATAGTCTGTTAAGGTTTTTTTAAGAATCAGATCAATTTGCAAAAAGCACTTTTTCACCTTTTTAATGATATTATTAAAAGAGCAAAAGTGGAGTGCAACATGGATAGTCTCCATGCATAAGACAGCATTCTTTCTGCTTTCTTAAAACTCCAGACAAAATAGTTCCAAATAGAGATTTGGACAGCATTGTCACTCAATTTTTTGTTAATGTTTTACAGATAAAGGGCAGATAAGTAGTGCAAATATAATCTAGCAAATGTAGCAATTTTTTTAAAATGTACTTTTATACTGTATTTGTTCAGTTGTTAACATGGAACAARAAACAATTACTCAAGAGTAGACCATATGCCACTTGAATTTTTTTTTCCTTTTAAGATCTAATCTATTTTTCTTCTTTCCACATRATGGGTACAAAGGAGAATTTGTTACTAGAGCTATGTAATATGTAGAACTGAAAAGTATGAAAAGAAAATTAATGATTGTTGACTTTAAGTAGTTAAAATCTGTTACCTTCTATACTTTAAAAAAAAAAGTGCATGCTGTAGAGATCAAACAGGACTACAGTTTGTTGTGCTGTCCTGCTGTTAAAGGGAGACAGTAAAATAATCTGAAGGAGYTTTACTTAGCTGTGTTTTTTATTTGCTGGCGCAAGTTCTTTGTTATAACAACATCCACCATTACCTGGTGTGATTGTTACAGGATTTGGCTAATCTGCAAGGAGTGAAAAATTATATGCTAAGTGTTTCTACACCCTGGGAAAGGTGACACTCAATATCGTGAGGAATCACCTTAGCCCAAGTTAAGGAGAGTGAAGGGATACCCCTATGATGGTCCAGACCGAGGAGGTGGTCAGGTGTTGTTCCTGATCGCTACTCGACTCCGCACTGCTAGACTCTGTCCCTTACAACCTTAGGAAAGGAGTATGTGACTGTGCTGTGTGCATCCTCCCAATATGGACTTTGGAGTATCTTCAGGCAAGTTTGCCCCCCATCAGGTGCTTTCCAAGAGCATCAGTTCTTTAGTGAGTTTGGTCTTTCTTTGCAAATGTTGGCAAAGAGGAACCATCCTGTTTCCACATGATACCTGACTCTCTGCTGTTGGGGAAAGCACCCAAAGTCTCACCATTGTTTTTCTGATGGTTCTGCCATCCATCTGGCCTGTCGGCAGAGCTTGTGCACTTAGCAGTTTTGTTAACTTTTTACTTGTCCATCACAGTTTTAAAAATTTCTGCCTAAAGAAAACAGAGGTTGATGTTTCTGTTCTTCTGCCTGACACTGCTTTTCACGTTATTCTCCTGTCTTCATGCATCAAATGTCAAATACCTATGTAATATAATTGTAATCATTATTTGCATGCCAAAATATGCAATATATATGTAATTTGCCTGCAGACACTGCTCTTGAGCCATGTTTTTGTTTTAGTGCATACACCTACATAGTGCTTGTTGCAGAATTGGTTTACGCAGATTTCAGATCTCTGCTCTTTAGCATGTTTTTAGTTGTAGAGCTTTCTGTTTGTTTCCTACATAAGTGTTGCTGAAAAAAGTTGGAATAGTGAGGTCTAGCATTCATGAAAATGCACTGTGGAAACAATTGTTTCAACATTAGCTGCACCTTTCTGTAGTCTTAAGAACAAAATGTATCAGTGTTTTCTTTAAAGTAATTAGAAAGCTTAGATAGCATATTTTGCTGTCAATATTATTTACCAACAGATGGTGGAAAACAGAAAACATAGAAGAATTTAATTTCCTTCTCTYTTCTCATTACCACTATTTAAATGGCAAATTTATTATTTAAGAATGGACTAGCTTTAAAGATGTGTTATGCAGCTATCCTGAAATGCATCAAGAAAGGTGTCGCACAAAATGGGTTGTATTTTCCATTGTATATTTAATATGAAGAAAAAAATCTGATTAATACTACAGTACTTAGGTATTTAGCTATTTCCTCTTCACCTAAATTTGTGTTGTGGTATATTTACAGGTTTCAAAGGGCAGTAAATATATATAATTAGTGTACTGTAAGAGAGAAATAATTACAACAATGCTAACTTTCGAATAACCAACTTAACTCTTTGATACTAGCTAATATTATTAATCTCTAACACAAGCTCCGTGCTCATTAACTGAACAGTAACTGGATTGTGCCACTTTAATGGAGGTAAGCCCTAAACTTCCACTTCTGTCTCTATTTTTTTAAATACTTCATTTGACTGTCTGTGAAGAGAAGGCTTCTGCTGCTTAGCTTTAGCTGGAGAGTGCTGATCTAGACCAGCAACTGTTTGAAATTGCGTAGAAATCCACCTGAAACTGTTACTTGTTCCACTTAGAAGATTCTTTTTAATTAGTATGTAGAAGGACAGATAGATTTCTCATGACTAGTTATAATGATGAAGGGGCTTTGAAATAGCTTTATTTATTTGTTTTTTTTTAAGTCCTGAGTCTTCATAGCAGTTCTTCAGGCAGGGTAACTCACCCAGAGTTTCAGTTCTTTTCTCATAACATGRAAAGATTTTGTTTTCTTCGAAGATTAGTTTGTGTCCAGTTTCTCTCTCTTTTTTTTTCTTGTTTTTGTTTTTTGATTTTTGTTATGCACGTCTAGATGTAGAAAGAACAACTGTCAGCACTGTTCTTTGTAATAGAAAAATACTGTTAGGTTTTCAAAGTTTCAGCGCTTCAGTGGTTAAAGGAAGAGTGATGTGATGGGAAATCTATAAGCTCAGGCCCTCAGATAAAGTTTGATGCAAGTGTGAAGTTGCTTGTGTACAAGAGAATTTTGATAGCTCTGAAAATATTTGTTCTCAGTTGGACCTTTGCATGGTATAACGAAGTTGGAATAAAGAAATTAGAAAACATCAATTTGAGATTCTTATTAGTCTAAATGGTGAAATATAGTATAAGAGTAACTTTAGTTTTAAAAAGTACTTCTTTTCCATCTTGCAGTTAAGGTTAAATTGTAGGAAAATACACTTTGAGTTGTTTATTAGTGTTATTGTAAGAGCAAAACTACAAGCTGTTCCACCTGAGTCTGAAGATAGAGGAAAAAGTCACTGCTGTGCATCAGAAATTAAAGATTGCGTGGTCAAGATTGAATACTATATTTGTGCATGAGATAACAGAATTAAAAGGGCATAAACAGACTTTAACTAGCTTTTCATGGTATTCTGTGTTCAACTGTGGAAAAACGTAACTTTATTAATATGTTTTGGTTTGGAGTGGTAAGAAATTTGATTATGAACGAGTGTTYACTACTCCCTCTGCTGGTATTGAGCAATGTTTAAAAGTCAGTGCTGAGGTACGGACAAGTGACACTTGGTTTGGAAGGCTTTGTTTGGCACAGCAGGTCCTTCCTGGTTTTCTYTCTTCCTGCCTTGTTTAAATGGCATATCTCAATTGATGAAGAGACTATCTTTTTCATGAAATATTGTCAGCATAAGATATTGTGCCAGAGGGAATTTGTTTTTTCTGGAGTTGAATGGGCAGTTTAAGTCACGCTTAATTTTCTAATTTCTACTAGCTTTTGTTTGAGCAGATTTAATAATTTCTTAGTATTAATGACTGAAGTTAGGACATAACAAATACCTATTCTTCCAACGTTTTGTACAGAGGCAAAGTATTGCAGCCCACCAGCTGGGTGGGTGAGCTAATGAATAACAAGGTTCAAAAGCTCATATTAGATCCCAGCTGATTGTGTTAAAGATGCCTTCTTAAGGCAGGAGGTATTTAGTATTAAAGTCACAGTTGCTCTGAAAAGCAAGCTTCTGTCAATTAAAATACTGAATAGAAGGAAAAGTTGATAGGATAACCAATATGCTATAGAGATGTATTATGTATAGATCAGTACAATAATGATCTAAACCAATTCTCTGTAACAAAATTTTATTTCATATGAGCATCCACTTCATGAAATCTGCAGGGTGCATAATATGTATGTGCACATCTGTACCAACTATGTGTACCATTGTAATTCCTTCTGGTCCTAACGTTGCTTTATCAGCAGCTTCTATCTATGTTGGCTTCTATCTAAAAGGGCTTTTTGCTGTTATTTACTCATTCTGACCACGGTTTTCATCGGGAAAAATGCTTTTCACAGAGAAGTACTTGGTAGTTTTGGAGTGGCAGTGGAAGTTCTCAAAGAGCTGTTTCCAAATCCACAAGTATATGAAGCCTTTGTAAAATTAGATTGTGCAGAAGGGCTTGATGAGGGCTGGCATTTCTCTGAGATTATGAAATAGTTTCGCTGTTTGCTCAGGACAGAACTCTTCAACTGGATGAGTAATTGTACCAACTCTTGTAATGGATTTAAGTCAAGAGTTATAGCATCAACACTGAAGAGCTTGCAGCATTACTGTACAGGACCTTTTAAGATAAATATATTAGTTTTGATTTTTTTTAAGCAACTTTTTTCTATGTTTGCAGTTAAAAGTAAGGCAAGATGCTTCAGTGAAGCACTGACTGGACTGTTCTGTCTCTGTATTTCTGGCATTTTGGATCCTGAAGATTTTCTCCCTCTTCCCTTAAAAGGTTTATACAACTTGGGTGCATGTTAGTAGAGTAAAATTACAAGTGTAAAATGAATCTTATGTTAAAACTTGTATCTGGAAATCTGTGGTTGTCATTTCCTTTTCCTATAGGCTTCCCTTATAGGGAGTTCTGTAAGCTGAGATAATCTCTTGTCTGTGGCCTCAAATACATCAGTGTTAGTACTGACTATAGAATTATTCATCCCGAAGTATATTGCAGCATAGTGAACAGAAAGCAGAGACTTCTGCTGAATAAAATTGTAAAAGTTTCTATATTTGAAATCGTAGCTAAAACTGCGTAGGGGATGGTCAGTCTGAATTTAGCAATTGCCTTTTTGAATATGGAAAATGAAAAAAAAATATTTAAGGCAAAAATTATCTTGTGTTTTAGTGAAGATAATGTAACACTTTAACAAGTGTTACAATGTAACAAGTGATTAAAACTACTAACTCTCTGTAATAATATTGTGAAGTAATCACAGACTCWCAGACTGGTTGAGGTTGGCAAGGACCTCTAGGGACCATCTAGTCCAACCTCCCTGCTCCAGCAGGGACACSCAGAGCACAGGGTGGCATCCAGGCGGGTTGGGAAGATCTCCGGAGAAGGAGACTCCACAACGTCCCGGGGCAGCCTGTGCCAGGGCTCTGGCACCCTCACAGGAAAGAAGTTCCTCCTCACAGGCAGATGGAACTGCCTGTGTTTCAAYTTGTACCCATTTCCTCTCGTCCTGTCACTGGCCACCACCAAGAAGAGCTTGACCCCATTCTCCCCTTGGGTACTTCAACATATTATTCAGATCAGCTCTCAGTCTTCTCTTGCCAGACTAAAAAGGCATAGCTCACTTAGTCTTTCCTCATAAAATAGATTTTCAAGTCCCTTAATCATCTTTGTCGCTCTCCGCTGGACCCTCTCGAGAAGCTCCACGTCCCTCTTGTCCTGGGGAGCCCAGAGCGGTCCCCAGTGCTCCAGGTTTGGCCTCCCCAGAGCTGAGCAGAGGGGCAGGATCCCCTCCCTGCCCCTGCTGCCAACATCCTCCTCATGCAGCCAGGAGCCCATTGGCCTTCTTGAGGCCCAGGTCAGACATGAGGAATAACTTCTGTACGGAAAGAGTGGTGAAGCCTTGGGACAGGCTGCCCAGAGAACTGGTGGAGTCATTGCATGTGTTCAAGAAATGTGTACATGAGGTGCCTGGGGATATGGTTTAGCAGGCAGCATGTTTGAGGGACTTATAGTTGGACTCAATGTTGAAGGCTTTTTCCAGCTATAGTAATTCTGTGAGTATAACTTTTTCTTCAGTATTGCTGACAACTGTGTAAATCAAGAAGAGGGATTTGAGGAAGAAAATAAAAAATATTTCTGCTGTTTTTTTTTTTTTTTTTCTCACCAAATAAATATTTAGGAAGCAGTTGATGGGACATCTTAAAGTAGTGAAAGCTGGTTTGTAATGAAGTCTGACATTTCAGGACCAGTTTACATATTATTCTGGTAGAAAAAAAATCTCTATTTTCATCTGGTTAAAAATCTTTTTAACCTCTTCCTGTTTTTCTGAGTGAATTTCAGTCTTCCAGCTCTACACATACATGTATTATTCAAATAATACTGGGAAGGCTTTCTTCTAAACTAACCTTTTGAAGGCAGAGAAGAAGCAGCAAGACTCTTCTACCTCAGCTGATAAAATTATCAGTATTTATTATTTTAACCTGTAACTGCACTGAAGCAGGTCTATTATATGTACATTTGCAAATGCTGATAAGACCTCTTAGAGGGAAGACATGTCAATGTAAGGTGAAATATTACTTCTAGGAAGTTGTAAAATAAAAGGATCAGATTCAGAACATAAAAGCTTTGAGAGCTTTGTCTGTCTGAAATGACCTCTCCAGGTTAACCTATTGTCTTTCTGGCTCTTCTAAACTTTTCAAAGGTGTTTTTTTTT
>NW_020454139.1:2325645-2408929 GCF_003342845.1 Nothoprocta perdicaria | reverse complement strand
TTTTTTTTTTTTTTTTTACTTCTAGCATGGTGAAAAAAAATTTATAGACTTTATAGACATAAGAAAAAAGTAGTGCAGAGAGAATTTTGAAAAAGAGATTATTCACATTTTACTTTATGCTGATGTGTTCCTCTAAGTGGATACTAACAAAAGCTGGCTGTGGTACAGATAACTGCTGAACACAGGTTTTACATGGAGTATGTCAAATGGTGACAGYTGCACCTGATCAAGTGTAGTGTGCTCTTTCCAGCAGTTCTGGAAAGACCAGCTATCCTAGGGAGCAATAAGCCACCTGAGAATAAGSTGCAAATATTTATAGTGCAGGTGTGAATGATTCTGAAGAAATCTGTCTGGCTTTTTCGAACTATGTAATTTCTACAAATCTTGAGCAAAGAGATTGTCAGAATCTCAGGATGCCACCAAGGTGCGGTAATGTCTACAGCACTGCTTTGCTTTAAGTATCAATGAAGCATTTGGAAGCACCAGAGAGAATGATTCAGGAGATAAAGCATGATTTTTCCAGCTAAGGTGTTATTCACCATGAACTCCGATTTAAAATAAATAAATTGAATAAATAAATCTTGGTACAGACAGAAAGAAAGAGGAGGAAAAAGTTCTGTTTCTAGTTCTTTGAAGTACTGCTTATGCATTGAGCTATATGTCATCTGTATGTATTTGRGCTAGTAATACCCTCACATTAGAAAAAGGCTAAGTCTTATTCGGTAGACTTTGGTGCTAATTTAACGTAACAATAGTATAACAATTAACCTTTGTGAGATTCTTCTTTCCGTCCTGGAATATCTTTGTTTCCCCTCCACCCACATAAGGGATATTAACATTTTAATGTTAACATCAAGATAAAAAAATGTAAATTTTCTATTTCCAAAGTGAGTTTTGGCTTTGGTGCCTACATAGTGGTTGTATTTATTCAGTTGCTATGGTCTATCTGGTGTGGATGCCATTGGTATTTCCATTTTCAGAAGGCACTGGAAAAAATGCACTTCTCTCTCTGAATTTCTCATAAATATATGCCAAGATGAGTCCCCATATGTATGTGTGATTTTTCTACTGCTGCTGTAGTAACATCATGACACAAGCCAATTGYTCATTTATTTTGCTTGTATTTTAAAATAATAAAGATTTTTTTCTTTCTGTTTCAGTGTGCAAGGATCCTCCTTATAAGGTTGAAGAATCCGGGTATGCTGGTTTTATTTTGCCGATTGAGGTTTACTTCAAAAACAAGGTATAAAATCACATGCTTTTCATCTTTGTGTTAGAAAAAAATCATATGGAGGTTTTAGGATTTACCTATTTTTATGTATTTTTTTTTAATTCCCAAGCTTGGTTTAATATTAGGATTTAGAATATTTTTATAAATACTGTTCTTCAAATGAACTGTACCTTTGTCTACTTTTACTTTTGAAGACATCCCGAAGTGATTAGGATTACCTGATAAAATAAATGAGTTGACTGTAATTTCTCAGAGGGATTAATAGCCTGGTCAGATGTGGATATACTCTTTAACTAATGCTTCAGGGAGTTAAATAGGTGCTTAAAAGCTTCAAGAAGAGAGGCTGATCTTGATCCTGTTGATTTCATAATGAAGCCATTGTTCTGTTTTAATATCACTATTCTTTATAGTTCCTGCACTTTTTTTTAAACTTGCCTTTCTAAAAGAGCCTTTTCATTCTGCATCCTTAGTCTAAAACAACATTTTTTAGAATGTATGTGAATATTGATTCTRCTCAACATTACCAGGGCACAGTTTTGTTTAAAAACAAAACTACAGCTCTTCTACAAAGCTGGTATTATTGTGGTAGCTCACTTTCTGAATATAAATAAATACTGCGCTTATTTTGCGTCCTTCCAGTAACAAATTCAGAGATTGCCTTTAATGCACGTAACAGAGTCTGTATTATGAATAACTAGTTCAGGCAAAAAGAGTTCTATTTTCAGGGAATAAAAAAGAATAAGTTTGCATAGTTTCTTGAACTGAGTGTACAGTATTTTAATAATTGCAAAATGTTAGACATCTTTTGTCATGTGCTTTGGTGCAMCTGTTACTGTACCTCACACATGCTTGTGAGGTATTTGTGTGTTTATTGTATAACATCAGGGTGTAGTTTAACAAAATTGTTTTAAACAAGTAGATGTTTTATCATCTTTGACTTGAATATCTGGATAGAAGAAAGGACAACTATGTTAATTTCTATTGCTTTTAAATCGATTTTTCTATTATTCTTTTTTCTTCCATGAGAATTTCTGTCAAGGCATGACAAGTGGTTAGTTCTGCTCAGACACTTTCTCAGTTGTATGTTTTGAACAGCTAATTCTGAAATGTTCCCTGTATCAATCTGTGAAGAATAGGGCTTAATTTACCCCACTTGCTGATGGAAAAAGAAACAAAACTGCCTCAGTGAGTTTACTGGCTTTTTTAGTACCCTCTTTAGCTGTGCACCCAATATGAAAGGAATTTGTTCCATTGCAGGAAGTCTAATTTTAGAGAAGAAAAGCAGCCCATGCTGTTTACCTCCTCCATTCARAATCCATACCAAACACAGGGAGACAAGCTCAGAAGCTAGTTGTACATTGAAGCACCTCTTGAGAAGGCTTCCAGTCTGTCATTTCTTTTTTTGTTTTCCACTCAGACTTTGGCTGCCTCTGATGACCGTGGAGGCCTGCAAGGCTTGGGAGTTACTCAGCAGGAGTTGTGGCTTATCCTGAAATCAGGAAGGTGCCAGTGATTGCAACTCACCTCACTCTCAAGCAACATTAGGAATTAGGAAGTTGGCAAACACCCCTCACCCATCTTTTAGTGTCATGGAATACAACAAGCTGCAGTCAGACTGTAAGTCAGCTAGCTCTTCATGCAGCAGCCAGCCCTTTTCTGGGATCAGTATAATAAGAAGGAAAAATGGCCCCAAAATTGAGTAGTCATTTCTGAGGAAAATTACTATTTCCTCCAAGTTCAACTACTCTCCCTCTCCTAAGGCACTTCACAGGTATTCCAATACAGAAGAAGAGGGGATAGTTTGGAGAAGGAAAAGGAAACAGACTGTCCTCACTTATTCAAGGTAGACAACTTACCATTTCTGGTTCAGCAAGTATTCTCATGAATAGAGAAAGCAAGGACGCCAGAAGCCATTCTGGATCTTGAACTCAAAGAATTAAAATGTTTCTATTCCTAAGACCAAACAGAAATTGCTGAAGATCTAATGGCTATTTCTCTGTGACAGAAAATATCCCAAGCTCTAAAGAGTTACATCAACTTCTTTTCAAAACCTGACATGTTCAACAAAAGTAGGCAGTAGATGTTTGCTATTAAGCCATAGTCTTTGAATAAATCCTTTTATATTCRGGACTTCTACACTGGAAAATGCGATTACTTCAAATATACTCATTATTAGCCTTATACTTGCTTTCAGTGTCAGGGCTTTTCAAATAATGGCAGTGGGACTGAGAATGCTTCATATATTAAAACACAGTTTCAAAATCCCTAGCTGTGCTCATCTACCTTTTCTCAGATTTGTTTGAAGCCTCCATTCTATGAATTCTTACAATTCTGCTTTTATACCAAAGGGGCTGGTACCAACTGGTTACCCATGACATTAGTTTTCTAAGCAAACTGGGAAATAACCCATTTTCCCTTTTTATGAAATAAATCCTGTGTTAATCTCTTCAAAAATAACATTTTTATCTGTGGTTGCATATGGAAAAGGACTGTCAAGAAGCTAGTTCATATAARGGAACTACTGTCTTCTGTCTCCAGAAACAAGCTGCTACACGCGTTTTAGCCCTTATCTCCATCTGAATCTGCATCAAATTCTTCTCTTGGCCATACTTGAGACTTATACGCTTCCTGCTCTTCACATCCTTTGCTTTCTCTATCAAAACTAAATATTTTCTCAGGGCTATTTGCCACTGAACAGAGCACAAATTGCTCTCTAACTTTGATTAGAAGTATAGTGTCAAATATCTGTTGAGATTTCTCCTGTATTTCTTTCTTCTCTTTTGCCATGGTTTCAATTTTGCTGAAGGCTTTCTTAATTTTGAGCTTTTACTTAGGTTTCTCCAAATAAAACTTCCATTGTTTTGGTGGCTTCTGTTTGCACATCTGGGCCCTTGGATGAAGGGCTATTTAGGGTTGTCTTAATAGAATGWGTAACTTATTTTTGGTTTCTAGAACAGAGCTGTGTCAATGCACAACACAAAATGTATTTAATATCTTTTCTTCTTGTAACACAATCTAGAGTGTATTCATTGACATTGTTTCTTTCTTTTTCTTTTCTTTTCTTTTTTTTTTTTTTGTGAAGGATTTCTCCAAACAATAGAGCACTAATGATTTTTTAAAGATAATTTGCCTGTCCTGTTTTATCCTTTTTTCTTTCCAAATTGGTACAGGGAACATTCAATTTCATTGCTTCATTTTGATAGCAGAGAATTTTATTTATTTGGAAGCTGCGGTGGAATATTTGAAATCTAGCTGGTTGTATTGGCTCAAGAGAATGAGATGTCATTAACAAATGAGCAGATACCGTAGTGTAGTCAAGTATAGTTTGCTGCAGCAGTTACATTTTTTGAGTTGTTTGATTTCTGTGGAGAAGATTGCAAATGTATTGCAGTGTCCTATATTAGGGAGGATTCAGAAGTGTGACTGTGGTTGTGTTGGTGACTGAACTACCTTGTCTCAGCTGAATGATAATTCTTGACTCTGCATTTCACTTACAGAAAACATGATTTAAAATACTTTTAATAAAATATTTTCAGGAGAGCTTGGAGTTCATGAAGCTCATAAAATTAYTAAGTGTTATCATGGACTCATAGAAGTTTTTCTTTTTTTTACTGTAGCTCAGCTGACACTTGGTAAATTCCATCATGTGTTTATGAACACAATGAATGGTTAAAATAATGTAATGTTCATTTTAATTGTCAGTCTTTATGTAGTCCATGTTTTCAACTTAGTTAGCTTTGGTGTTAGATATTTCTATCTGGTTATTTTCAATCCTCAGGAAGAACCTAAGAAAGTTCGATTTGACTATGACTTATTCCTGCACCTTGAAGGCCACCCACCTGTAAATCACCTCCGCTGTGAAAAGCTCACATTCAACAACCCGACAGAGGAATTCAGAAGAAAACTGCTAAAGGCAGGAGGGGTGAGTCCTGCACCTGTGTCAAAAGCCATCACCATGAAGATGTTGCTGCTTATTACTGGTGCATGATTAGTAGAATAAAAACTGACATGACAGTGAAAACAAGTGAAGTGTTTGTGTTTAACTTAGTTTAGGAGCTCAGTGCTTGTGTCTTGGAGTGGGACATGTGAGCAAGGGACCACATGTCTTTCTTAACTACACTATTCAGACAGTTGCATCTTGCCTATTTTAACACGCAAATGACTCATGTTTATTTCACCAAAAGCAATAAGGATCTTGGGCCTTAAATGAAGCTTGCTTGCTATTTCAGGCATGARATAAATTAAGGCTACTAGGGTAGAATTAGGTCAGAAGAAAATAAAATATTTCATGTTCAGAGAGTAATGACTGTGTTAAGCATAGTAATTTCAATAACTATATATGAGGCAAAGCAAGTCAGAAAACCCTATATATAAAGTACATCTATTTAAATTTAATGTAGTGGATAGCATACGCACTTTGAATCAGCAGATGTACAGAGGTACGGCTTTCACTTGTGTAGACTTCTTCATGAGTTCATAGAATGAATATTTAAAAAAAAAAAAGTAAGCAAGTTTGGAGGGAGGAGAAGGTCAAACTGTCAGGAGTGTTTTAATATGATGCTTTGTATGCATGTGGGCAGCGTTCTGCTGCGCTTCACTGCAGTTGCAGGCCTGGGCAGGCTGCGGGGGCATCGTGAGCTCCTGGTCCAGCATCCTGCCCCACACAGGCTCAGCTGCAGTACCCAGGCACCTCAGGGCTTTGCCCTCCGCAGATGGAGCCCAGCAGTGCCCACGCTCAGCCCTGCCCTGCTCACTGCCATCGGCCCTGCACTGCTCTGCTGAGCTGCCCCCACTCACAGCTGGGAGTTTGTGAATTTTGTTGGGTTTCCACTGACCCATTCTTCCAGCCTGTCTATGCACCCCAGACCAGCAGCCCTGCTCTTCAGAGTGTGAGCTGGTCCCTCCAGTTTGATGTCTTCTGCAGATTTCATGTGACAGAGTGCATGCTGTCTTGGCCTGCAGGTCACTGGAGGAAATACGAAGTAATCCTTCATTTTCTGCGTTTATATTAGGTCAGTGCTTATGTTTACATTTCTGAATAGTCGTAAGCAACAAGGAGTATTAGTCACAGTTGGTACAATTGCATGGCCGGAGATTCTAGGGGTGAGTTAAATAGGGAGCAACTTTTAAAATATCCTGTTTGCGGAGTAGAACCTTTGGCAAAACAGGAATAAGGAGCAGGCATAACTGGAAAGAGCTTGTTTTCTTCCCAGAGAAATGCTTCAATTATAGTTTTATTGAAAGAGAAGCATGAGCTATGTTTTGGTTTTGCATGTATGAGATGTAAATCGCTGGACAAAATAGATATAGGTGTAGGCAAGTAAAATATTAAGATTATATCCTGAAAAACTCAGAAGTTACTGCTTTTTATATCATGTCATGTTGTCAGTGGAAAAGTTTTACCTGCTAGTGCAATAAATACTAAATCCCCAAGAGGCAGCTTGGAGTTGTGGGCACAGATGACAAAAATAAACATAGAACGTACAACAAAAAGTATGTTTATTTTATTCATTGTTCATTAGATGTTTAGGTTATATTTAGATTATATTTTAGGTTTTTGACTTAATAAAAGCAAAAATTCTAACTAATTATTAAGAAATACAGGGACATATTTATMAAATTTCTGCACTGAATATATCAGTGTGTTTTACAGTGCTTTGCATGATTGTTGTTTGTCTTTTGGAGAAGGCAAACTTCTTGAGGACTTGATGAGTTTTGTTTGGTTTTCTTTCTTCTAAGACTCCAATTTTCTTCCTGCAATTGGTTTCTCTTTCCTAAAGCTATTAGTCTTTCATGCTTTCCTCTGTACATTTTCTTACCTTGCACTTTGCTCAATCGACTGCAAGCAGTTGAGGTATTTATTTCCTGTCTGTCTTTTTGTCTTGGTGAGTAAATATCTTGGTGAAAGCAGTTACAGCAGTAAGACCTCTTACAAGGATTGCTGCTGTTGTTGTTGTTGTTGTTTTTGACTCATAAGCAGTGGAGAGGTGCATTTAAGTAGAATAAGACAAGTAAATGAATTTAGAAAGTGTTAACTGTCATGTAACTACTGTGCTTCAGCTGAAAAAAAGTACTTAATTGAAAAGTAAGCTATTGAAAAGGATTTTGCTCTTATGTAAGTCAACTTAATACTTCTGTCTGTGGCTGTCTTAGAAGAAAAATAAGTAAGAAATTATGGATAACTTCCTTGTCTGTCAACAAGTCAGACAAAATCAACTTTATGTTCCTCAAAATGTATGTAAAATATTGAGTAGAAGCTGTAGGAAAGAATTCTAACACTGAGAACGTCTGCTGACATGTTTTTAAATCATGGTGCGTAGTTCAGTGCATCCTTGCGTAGTATCTGCACACTTCAGAGCCTGGCTCCCTCATTTGTTTTCCTCTAAGCAAGATTAAGCAAGTTACTAAATATGGTTCTTTGTTTTTTTTATTTTCATAAGCACATGTGTATTAAAAATTGTTTGTACTGGTGGAGAGAAGAAGCACATGATTTTGTGTAGGGCATTACTAACCTGGCATGTGCTTTGGTTGTAAATCAAGGTATTTGCTCAAAGTGGAGAGAGGCATGAGGAACAGGTGGAGTTATATTTGCTGTTGAAAATACTGAACTTTACTCATCAGAGTTACTCCAAGCAGTGCCCTTCTCCTTTTTCTGCAGTGCAACTGTGGCATCTTGGCCAAGGCAAAAAGAGTATTTAGAGTCGTGTCTGACATTGTCTAGATAAGCTCTGTGGAATATTTATTTGTTAGTGTTACAGTTGATATAATCAGAATTGAAGCCTAAGTGTACTTTCAGTCATAATTAATAATAGGCTCCTGAGTTGCTGACTTCTCTTCCTAGCTGAGAATTTTATTTTCTAGTCCTTACAGGAGGAAGTTGTTGCCTTGGCTACAGGTATGACATTTCTCTAGTCAGGAAAGTCACGCTGAGCCTTTGGTTCAATTTTACAAGGACTACATACCATTTTCTAACTCCTTTGCCAAAGGATATGTTAGGGGAGACTGTCAAAGTCTATCATCTTCAGAAACATATCTTCTGCACAGGACTCTCTTCTCCCACAAATAGGTTTAGTTAAGCTCATCTCTGCTATTTACCTACTTCCACTTGACCTCATATATCATAAACATAGAAATGGTTATGAGAAATATCTTCAAAAATGCATGGAGCAAATTAACCTTAATAACTAGGTCCTATTGTTTATATTCCACCTTTCTTAGTATATCAACTAARTAACATTTTTTAGGAGTGTTATTAAAATTGTAACATTGAGCATTGTTTTGCTTTTGCTTCTTCAGTATAGTACCTAATGATGATTTCTTTGGTTAGCAGACAGGAAGAGTATTGACACTGATGGGGAAATAGTGGTCATTGATTTCTGTTGTTCAATTTTTAACTAGATATTTGAATGTCGAATCTGACTGTAAAGAACATATGATTCCCTTTATCTCTTTTTCCATTGTCAGTCCTGGTAGTTCTGTTGATGTTAGTAGTTCTGAAGCACAGATTATAAATTTACATTTGAAATCTCATCTGCTTCATGAGCCAATAGGAAGAAAATAATTCTGAAAATTCTAAATGACAGCTRCTAATAACTACCTCAGTTGAATTCTGCCTCTGGAAGCCTAGGTTTTGTCCAGGTATCATCTGTTTCAATGTGATTTTCCAACAACTTCTTTCTGAGCCTTTCAGGAAAAGAACAGTGAAAACATTTTCAGTTCATATTAAGACAGCAATATAATACAGCCTTGTCTGCCATAAGTCAAAAAAAATAGAGAAAGAAATAATTTTTTAAAAGAAAATAGATTTTTTAAAATTAAATAGAAAAAAATTTTTTTAAAGAAAATATTTGTACAGTGTTGTACAGTGTGAACTTTTGTAGTAATAGTGTCAGCCTTTTGGAAGAAGTCTTCATTCCATCATTTATGCCTTAATTGGACTGAAATATTGCACATACAGTATTTCAGTTTTTTTTAAAAGGAAAAAGTTTTATAGGTACTCCTTAGAGAACAATTAACCTGACTCAAAAAAAAACAGCACAATTTCCAACATTATTACAAATACACATAGTTATTAATATGTGGTTTGAGGTTTCAGATTTAGAGGATGCAAGCAGTAACTAGTAGAGTAGCATTGACTTTTTTTTATATCAACAGATGTTTTCTTTTTGTCTGCTTCCTGTAAAATGTGTCTGCAAGTGAAAACAGCTCTACTGTATCAGGCACAAAACATTTTGAAACTATTTTAAAACTCTTTGAAAACATTTCAACTATTAATGAGAAGAAGAAAGAGAAGGAAACATTTTGAGATGGATACAATTTATAGAAAACAGTAATGGTAAAATAAATTCAGATTTTGCCTAAAGATACTGCATTCAGTTATTGGAGAGTGTTTCATGTCCTCATGTTTTCACTGGGTAACAGTTGACAAATACCTCTCTAGTTACCTCTCTTGCTTTWTGTAGGTTGTGAAGCTTATGTTCCTAACCAACTAAAATAAAGAAGAAACTGGGGGGCATTTCCCTCTTGCCTCTGTCTTGCTGCTTTCGTTGCCAATCCTGTGTCAGCTGGAATAGTTGGCTTCCTTCCAGAGCCAGCCTCAGATACATTGCTGCTCTGGGCGTTTTTCATAATTATAAATTATTGGATTTTCTTTAAGTATATACTGAACTTTTTGGGTTTTTTTTTCAAATATAGAACTTAAACATATTTGAGACATTTTCTTTTCCCCTTAGTGTTTATTTTATTTAATAGCTAGATGTTCAAGGCAATTAGATTTTTTCTTGTGACTCTAAGTGTCATTGGTTAGCTTTAAGGATAAATGAACTTGCAAGTAGTAGTTTTTTGTAGTTTGTCTACTCCTTATGATAAACAAGTACAGTGGTATCTTGATACTGTTGCCTCAAATTCAGAGAGGACCTCCCATAGCTCTCACTGAAGATATTATTTTCATTTCTCTGCAGTACTTTAAGAAGAAACTCATCGTGGAAGTGCTCCTAGATTACAAATGCAGTAAAGGAAAACTGTAGGTACACTGGTGTGAATCCTTTTAAGATAAGGATATTCCAGCCTTGTTAGTGGCCTCTTGTCTTTTAGGAAAAGCAAAATTCAAGAGACAGGCAAGAACTTTCTAGTAGTGCT
Organism: Nothoprocta perdicaria; assembly: GCF_003342845.1. Classification (NCBI taxonomy): domain Eukaryota; kingdom Metazoa; phylum Chordata; class Aves; order Tinamiformes; family Tinamidae; genus Nothoprocta; species Nothoprocta perdicaria. The sequence goes on along the minus strand of NW_020454139.1, from coordinate 2,398,560 downwards.
TCATTCTCCCACAGAAGCACTGATGTGTTAATACAGAGCAATTGTGACAGCTAATGAAGTTTTTAACTATATGAGGATCTCTGTAGGTGGTTAGACTGTGACCCCTACAGATCTGGGGCAATAAAATGTCTGCTTGTGGAAGCCGAAGGTCAGTTTCGTGGAGCACTTGAGGACATTCCTCAGGCATGCCATACTGGAAACTGAATGGATTTTATGGATTGTCAGAGGGTATCTGAAAAACAGTCAGATATCTATTTTATGGATTGTCTAAAAAGGAGAAAAACAATAAAATTACTTCTCTTTCTTTGTCTTAACTGGACAAGGTGCAGCTTTTTGTCATGTTGATGACACAATATTTCATGCGATGAAAGATGGCTGGTTATCCATAGTAAAGTATTACAAAAAAGTGGAACTAGTGGAATTTGTTCATGTGTAAGCATGTAAGATTGGGATGATGACTATGGAAAGAGGAYAGAGACCTTGCTTGTTGGTATTGAAAGAAAACAGTTCTTTTTTCAAAAATCTGAAATAGAAGAATTTCACTTGTAAAAGTCAATTTATTCATGGTCAATCACCACAAATCAACCAATACTATTTTTTTGTGTGTGTGTTTTTGGAGGCAGTAATGCCTGTCATGGCAAGCTTTCTCTCCTAAGAAGGGTATACTGATCATTTGCATCTCCTCTACATGTGCTGTTTTTGTCTGACTAAAGCTGAATAAAATGTGTGCAAATATAAGCGTTTTATCAATCTAGAATGTAAAAACTAAGCTTATATGCTTCTTCCTCCGCTCTTCCATTTGCTTATGGAAGCTACGGTCAAGAGACTTTTGCAAACATTCAGAAATGAATACCAAGAAAAGCTATCCAGCGGACTTGTTAACTACTGTGCTTTAAAAATTACCCATGAGAAAAGGAAGCCAAAGTAAAGCACTCCGCCAAACGTATACATTCTACGATTGTGAATGTTGTTTGGTTCATGGTTTGCACTTATTTATTGGTAAGTAGTTAATAATCACCATCTGTGTATGCATCTGTATTGTTGTGAAAGTCGTCTCAGACTGCATGTGTCTGAGTAACAGTAAAAGGGCGGAGGGAAAGAAGCTGATTGTAGAAATTTTTCTTACAGTTTGAACTGGAACCTGGCAGGCAAAGCTGTGCCTGTCATCTCTAACAGAGCTTGAGATTCTTTATCTGATGGACAGGCTGAGGTTGCATATTGGCAGAGCAACTTTCTCCTGACAATAACAAAAGTGCACTTATCGATTATAATGTTAACTCATAAAACTTRTTTGTTTTTACTCCAACATATTCTCATTTTTCCTTCTAAAGAACCTTGAGAGCTCAAGAAGAGCTTGTCTGTGATTTGTAGTGTGATGGTGAGGCCTTCAGATCTGTAGAGACTTCTTCCCCTTGCTCYTGCTACGGCTACTTTACTCCCTTTTGTTTTCCTCAGAAACAGACCCAGCCATGAATACTGAAGTAGGGCAATACTCTTGGAAGAACTGAGCACTTGCTGTGTTCATCCTTGACTATAAAGTTCTCCATGCAACCTCTAAGCACTGTTTAAAGAGGTTACTGAAAAAGTAAACATGTCATTTATTTTTATGCGGAACTTTGTAATTGAAGGTAAGTAGCCTTCCCTGCCCATGCTTTTATTTCTTACAGCTTCCTGAATGCATTGCTTGCTCTCGACTGACTTGTCCATCACAATCATCAGGGCCTGTTTTGCAAAACTGCTCCCATATAAGTCAGCCTCAGCCTTTTCTGTTGCAAAGGGTTAATCCTTTCCAGGGCTCAAGTTTCTGTATTGTGTTGGCTCTTCATCTGTTTGGGAATCTCTAAGGTTCTCATCCATTCATTTCCTCAGCAGGTCCGGATTTCGTTTAAGTGACAGTCCTCCCTTCTAGCAYTCTGGTTACTCCACTGAACTTGTTACTATCATGAAATTGCCAAAATTTCACTCCATTGTGCCGAGACATTAATGAAGACATGGCRGTATTGGACCAAATGTTGATTTCTGAGGAACACTACTAGTAGTTGGTGTCTGTTTGGGCCTTATACTATTGAACAAAAGTTATTAAGCCTGCCAGTCCTTTCTATTTGCACATGAAGTTGTGATGCCTTTTTTTTTCTGGTCATTAGGAACCTTCCCTAATTGCCAGTATCTTTTTGAAGATACTAGAGAGATCCTTTGGCATCCTCAGATGCATCCCTTCTTGTTCCATAGATTTCTCTGTGTGCCAGGGTCTGAAGGGCATCTAAACTCAGTCCTACTCTCCCATGGGTCGCTTGCCATTTGCCTCTTTCAGACTTCAGCAGGAGGTTCAGGGACCTTGGAAGCCAGAGGATAGACCTGACTAGTGAAAATTGGGGGACAGAGGGAAACAACAACAAAAAAATCATTGAGCATCTCATTCTTTCTCGTGCCATTTGTCACAAGGTCTATTGCCCCATTGAGCAGTCCTCTTTTTATTGTCATTATTTTTATAGAACCCTTTTTTTATTGTCATTCACATTGCATAATACAAGTTGCTTCCTATGGATGGAAGGAATTTTTATTTTGTATGTTTTTATTCTTTAGAAGTTTTCTATAGCTCTGTAGATAAATTTAATGTTACATATATTTCCTTTAACTTTAAACACCCGGTACCCCCTTCCCTCCCAGAAAATAAAGCCTCAGCATGAAGAGGTATCTCTTAATAGAATTTATTCTGTCATTTGAGCCATATATGTGCTAATGTAACACTGTGAAGTGAATTATTTTCTTCTGACTGTGTTTTGAATGTTTACTCAGAACCAGATATTCCAGTTAATCCAACTTTTTTTTTWAAATATTTAGTGCTGTGTTCAACTGCCTATTTTTACATGACCCATTTAAAAAGTATTCCTTTTTAAGAGTTCACTGTTTCTTAACTGAACTTTAAAATATTCTTTTTCCTAGCTTCATTCAGGAAGATGCATCTTTGCAATCAGTATTTAATTCTATACTTGTCTGCATTTCTCCAGTCTCCTGTTTTAAAATCTTTTTTAAATACTAGCACGAATTTAGAGCTCATACTTCCCTAAGTTTCTGATTTCTTCCAAAGCTTTCTTGCTAGAAGCCTGTTTTTTGTATGTAATTTCTTTCTTTGTTTTATTCTTAAGCTTGCATTGAGACTTTCTGTTTGCTCCTGAGTTAGGTATTGGAAAAGCCTTATATAATATGCTACAGCTGGAATTGTTATTTTAGGTCCACTTCTCAGCTTAGAATTTGGTTCTCTGACATTTCTCTTATGCCACTGACAGGATGTGGCCAAGCCACAGATCGTTGCCAGAACTATCTAGTTTTCCTGTGATCCACCTTAACCTTATTTGCACATACTCTTTCTCCACTGGTTGATCTGACTCCTTCACTCTTTTTTTTTTTTTTTTCTTTTAATAAATGTTTTTAGTGCTTCTGGAGATCTTTTTTCATTGCTTTCTCTCCTTCAATAGCTTTAGAAGTCTTCATATTTTTGGAAGAGGAGGACTGAGAGTGTCGAGAGCTTTTCCACCAATAGTTGGGCTGCCCTTGTACCACTGTTTGACTCTCGCAATGATCCTTCAATACCCAGCTAGCCACTAATTTTTGACTAAGCCAGATTCTTCAGTTTGCAAAGCTGTTCACTCCTGTTTCTGGCATGATCAGTGATGTCCACAGAATCAAGCCATTTTGTGGAGAAATCCTTTCACTGTAATGACTGGAGCCCCAATTATCTTGTTTGACAGTTATAGTTTCAAACTCTCGTGTCAGTAATATGCTTCAGGGTTTCATAAGCTAAGCCCATGCTGTAGGAAACCCTGTCATAACAGGAAAAATATGAGGGCGCCAAATGGAGAACCAGGCAGTGGGTTTAATATACTCATGAGGAAGCACTTCCTGAAGATGCACAATGAAGTTATGGAAGTAATTGCTACAGAAGTTTCACATCTCCAAATACCAGTGATCAACAAAGTAATTAGGGAAACTTGTCTAATAGAACAACACTAAGGTTATTCAAGACAGTGATGGGGATAGAGCTTCTGGCATGTAAGATTCCTAAAACATTGTTTTCTGTAAGCTAAGGGAGGAGGAGATGGGGAACAGGAGAATAACAGCATTTCGTTACTGGTTGACATTGATGGTTTGAGGAAAAGTACTAGAACAGGACAGCACTCAAGACATGCTGTGAACTTAGCTAGACCTTTGCTTTCATATATCCATCTTGTGCTAACTCTGTGAGAGAACAGCACGACTATAACTAGAACTTCCAGCTTTAAATAGTCGTGAATCCAGAATGTGATAACATTATGACCTTAACTGTTTTGTTTAAAGTCAACCTGTTGCCTCTGTGATCTCACCTTGCTTCGTTAACACTGGCCCTGGTGTTAGATCCCACCTCCTTGTCTTAATCCCCCTAAGTTGGCCACCTGTCTGAGCAAAGCAGTAATGCATGGAAGGGGCTGACAAGAGGAATAAATACAGTTGCTGATACATGCTGTCCATATAGTGGATCATTCTGAGAGCAGGTAAGCCCAAGCACAAGCCTAAGTGAAGCCTACAACAGTTCCCTCGACTCATTGCAGTGCATTGCCCTCCACAACTGCAACCTGGTAAGAAACATGCAATGCAGAAGAATATGGTTTCTTTTTCTCTTTTTCATTTTGTTTTTATTTTCAAAGTTGACTTTGACCCAGAGAAGTCTTGATACATTTTTATTAACTTTAACTCTTGCTGCAGAATTAGTAACTTGCAGTGAGACATGAATTCATAATTTCTCCTTCTGGATATGCTAGCTAGATTTTTGTTTTCTGAAATCTATGTTGGATTTTTTGCCTATTTGTCTGGAGCTAGATTTGCCAGGCCTACCTGTACTGAGATGATGWGACTGTTGTCCCAGCCCTACAGCTCTTCCTATAGAGAGCTCCTTAGTATTCTGCAATCCTGAYACTGCAAATGTCAATAACATATAACAGTTTAATGGATACTAGCCCAGAAATTAACAATCTAAAAGACCTAGAAGCCTCTCAAAATATCAGCTTTGTGAGAATAATTGCATATTTTATTGAATATGTAAATATTTTTAACATAGATTTTTACAATTTAAATTAAGAAAAATAGTGGTTCTTTAGTCTGAATCTTATGTTCCAAGGAAAAACTGGCAACTCCCAACCCTAGGAGAAGGATCCAAAGCAGATTTGTTTGCTTGTTTCTTTGCTTTTATAATCAAAGTAAGGTGAACCTTGATTCTCTTGACTGTCTCTGACGCACAGATATGCAGATTCACTCATACAAGTATATAGACAGAACTCCTCTTTTTCAGTAAATGACCTGTTTAAACTCTTTAAGTGTGAGCTTATGTTTACTTCTGCTGAACAGTCTTCTGATTTTAGTGCAGGTGGTATTTTCTACAAAGAATGTTCTCCTTTAGATTAAACTCAGTGCAAAAACCAACGGTTTTATTTAATCAACCAATTTAAGTGGGTCCATTAAAGAGAATGATGGTCATGACCATTTTGTGTATGTTGTGTGTGTATGTATGGCGGCAGATTTTGTGGTAACATTCATTATCCTTGTTACTCGTCATTCTCTGCTCGCTTCTCCCTTTCCTTGCTTTCATCTGGACTCAATTCAATCAGAACCCTTGGCATGTGGAGGTGACGGTAAATGTCAGCCTGAAGTAAAATCACCTAATGTGCTAAACCACAATAACTTATTCATATTGACTTTACCTTGATTACAAATTGAAAGGATTTTTTTATTATTATTTTTGGAGTTCTGTGCAGACTCCTATTTCATAGAGTGTTTGATGATTATATAAATAGGTTATTTTATAGACAGATATTTTAATGCAGCAACCTGTGATCAAGGAGAAACTTTTTGGGTGATGTGAGGGGCAAAGGTGATCCAGGAAAGTAAATGAAAGTGCTATGTGGGATCCTGTAGCTTCCTTGCAGTTGCAGATCTGCAGATCTCTAACTTATCTCTAGACTTGCAAGGTTTGTCAGACAGTAGTCAGCTGTGTCTGCTATTTAGTATTTTTGAAAAAACAAATAATGTATTAGCTTTGCTAAGCAGTAGCAAGATAAAGGCACAGCAGCACTAGAGCACAGGCAACAGGTACGGAGATCATCTTTGATGGAAAGCATGAATTTCAACACGTCTAGTAACCACTCTAACCATGGCTGAATCTTCTGTGCCCTCTGCGTTTGATCTTTTGTATTCACGAGTCTTTAAAATTAACAAACAGGTGACAGTRCTAGACTCTTGGTACAGAGAAACACTATTTGCTTACGAGGGATGTGCTTTAGAACTCATAAGGCAGAAGCCTGAAGTTGATGCAGATCTAGTCTCTGACAATGAGGAGTTCTGACATGTAGAGTTACACTGTTTTCATACCAAAGCTGAACTAAAGTGAATAAGAAAGAGATGCTAATTTAGGGCTCAGGAATAGTGCTATGTAAGGAACAGGAATGGAACAGGAATGGGGAAGTTGTGTCACTTCCTCAAGGCTTGTGTTGTACTTGCATGGAAATCAAAAGGTGCAATTTGTTCATTAAATGTATATTTTGGACAAGTAGTATTCYATCAGTGGCTGGCTAATTCCCTCTCGTTTGCTAATTCCTTTGACAGGTCAGAATATTTATGTATGCATGTCTCATGATATTTGACTTAATATGCWTTTCCTCTTATGGCAGATCATGGTAATGTCAGATGGCACATCAATCTCTTCAGGACAGAGCCTTCATCTCCCCAACCTTCCCAGTAACTCCCTGTCTTTTTCTGACGTGAAGAAGAAGTCATCTCAYGGGACAAAGGTGAGACTTACTTTGACAGAAGGCACTTGAACCAGTGAAGGATACTCGGGGGGAAAAAAATAAGAAAAAATAATTCCTGTGGGTATTTTACAGTCGTGTAACATAGTCCAATTATAATAGGCCTAGTTATTTATCTAATGTGAATTTACTAACTACGTAAAAAGTAATTCTAAACTAGCTGTGAAAATATGTGTAAGTTAAGATTTTTTTTTAAGGTACTGTTGGTTTACTTCACTACCAGAGGTAATTCTAGTCATCTATTATGGTTTTAGAGGATAGAGGGGAGGGGAGGGAGGGAGCTATTTTTTTCCCAGAAAAGGATTTAATGAGATCTACAGAAATGTATAGAATCTGAGCAAATACTAAGATAATTGCTTGTTTTTTTAAATATTGGTAAATGAATGCTTTATAAGATAAAAATGTTTTCCCTAGGGTTTTTAATTGTGTTTAAACTTTAGGGATTAATTCTTTATTAAGTGTTTCAAAGATAGCAATATGCCATCAGTTTCTAGGACATCAAATTGAATGCACAGAAAGCTGAAAAGTGATGAAGATTGTATTGAAATGAACCTTTTGAGAAATATAAATGAACCTTTCAAAAATATCAAAGCACTTCGGTTTGTAAAAATAAATTCATCTTGTGGGTATGCTGTTACTAAAAGGAGAAATAAATGCAAGACTGCTATTTGCTTCATAAATGATTTAGCATATATATATTTTTTCCATTCTGTTTTCAAAATCATTTGGCATTTGATTTTCCTTTTTTAATGTCTTCTAGTTTGAAATATATTGCCTAATCTTATTGGCACCTGATTTTTGGATTCATTTTTACCAATAATGTTTTCTACAGTTATAGAGCATGAAGGCTATCTCCTCAAAAAATGCCTGCTCTTTTATCTTGAAAGAACTATCAGGCAGTGAGCTATGCTATACCTAAGTATATGAATTAATAAAAAGTATATTTAGAGGAACAGTGTTCACTTTAGTATGTCGCGGACTGGTTTGTGTTGCATCCTTCTTCAAATATATCAACAACAAAAAGAAGGTCAGGGAGAACGTGGGTCCACTAGTGAATGGGTCATGAAAAACACGGACAAAGCAGAGCTGCTGAATGCTGCCTTTGCTTCTGTGTTTGTCGGGGGCAGCCCTCTAGAATCCCAGGCCCTAGGGACACACGAAGAGAGCCAGAGAGAGGAAGGCTTGCCCTGGGTAGAGGAAGAGTGGGTCAGAGAGCATCTAGGGAGCCTCGACACCCACAAATCCATGGGCCCAGATGGGATGCACCCCAGAGTGTTGCGGGAACTGGCAGATGTCCTAGCCGAGCCGCTCGCCATCATCTTTGGAAGGTGCTGGAGAACGGGGGAGGTGCCGGAGGACTGGAAGAAAGCCAACATCACTCCGGTCTTCAAAAAAGGCAAGAAGGAGGACCCGAGTAACTACAGGCCGGTGAGCCTCACCTCCGTCCCCGGGAAAGTGATGGAGCAGCTCATCCTGGCTGCTCTCTCCAGACACATGGAGSAGAAGAAGGTGCTCAGGAGTAGCCAGCATGGATTCACCAAGGGGAAATCCTGCTCGACTAACCTGATCACCTTCTACGAAGGAATATCTAGCTGGATAGATGAGGGCAGAGCGGTGGATGTCATCTATCTGGATTTGAGCAAGGCTTTTGACACTGTCCCTCACAGCATCCTCCTGGTCAAGCTCCGAAGGTGTGGGATAGATGTGTGGACGGGGAGGTGGATTAGGAATTGGCTCGATGGCAGGGTGCAGAGAGTGGTTGTCAATGGTGCAGAGTCCAGCTGGAGGCCTGTACTTAGTGGTGTCCCCAGGGGTCAGTTCTCGGTCCGGTCCTGCTCAACTTATTCATTAACGACCTGGATGAAGGGCTGGAGTGCTCCCTCAGCAAGTTTGCCGATGATACCAAACCGGGTGGAGTAGCTGATAGCCCTGAGGGCTGTGCTGCCATCCAGAGGGACCTGGACAGACTGGAGGACTGGGTAGTGAGAAACCTCATGAGGTTCAACAGGGGCAAGTGCAGGGTCCTGCACTTGGGGAGGAATAACCCCGGATAACAGGACAGATTAGGGGTGGACCTGCTGGAGAGCAGCCCCGCAGAGAGGGACCTGGGTGTCATGGTGGACGACAAGTTGACCATGAGKCAGCAGTGTGCCCTGGTGGCCAAGAMGGCCAACGGGATCCTGGGGTGCATTAAGAAAAGCGTCTCCAGCAGGTCGAGGGAGGTGATCATCCCCCTCTACTCAGCCCTGGTGAGGCCACATCTGGAGACTGTGTCCAGTTCTGGGCTCCCCAGTACAAGAGGGATGTGGAGCTGCTGGAGAGAGTCCAGCGCAGGGCTACCAGGATGATCAGGGGCCTGGAACATCTGCCCTATGAGCAAAGGCTGAGGGAGCTGGGCCTGTTCAGCCTGGAGAAGAGGAGGCTGAGGGGGGACCTGATCAGTGTCTATGAACACCTCAAGGGAGGCAGTGAGGAAGAGGGGGGGCGGCCTCTTTTCAGTGGTGGACAGTGATAGGACTAGAGGAAATGGCTTCAAATTGAAGCATCGGAAGTTCCACAGGAACTTAAGGAAGCATTTCTTCACTGTGAGGGTGACAAAGCACTGGAACAGGCTGCCCAGAGAGGTTGTGGAGTCTCCTTCTTTGGAGATCTTTAAAACCCGCTTGGATGCAGCTCTGTGGCACATGCTCTAGGTGACCCTGCATGAGCAGGGGGGTTGGACTCGATGACCTCTGAGGTCCCTTCCAACCTTTGGCATTCTATGATTCTATGATCCAAGTGCCTTACATTCAATAGTGCAGTTCTTGTAACAGCCAGAGGAAGTGGAGGAGTCTGAGCGTTTTCATTTCCCTGATGTGAGGTAGAATGAATCTGAGGATGAGGCTGAGGGTGCTTTGATAACCCAAACAGGTGTCATGCCTAGAAGGAAGGGATGCAAGGGTACAGAAATGACTGCCCAGCCGCTTGGCCMGGGAGGCAGCTGCAAACACTTGGGTCCTGCAGATGAGTTACTTTAACACTTCACTCACCATAATATGACTCCTGAATTTGGGTATATCTGTATAACTGGTTTCTGAACCTCTTCTTTGGATGTAGCTATTATGTGAATATCCCTGGGCCTTGCCCTACATTCCAGTACAGGCACGTGGAGGCTTGGCGTAAATCAGGCAGCTCTAATTCCTGCAGAAAGGATCAGGGATACCAAGTCCTGCACTAGTCCTCCACCTACTTATTGTACCCATGGTAAGTCTTGGGTGTCCTTTGCAATTCATTTAGTGAACAAATGGTACCTGGGATGTTTTTTTTCTAAACCCTATTGAGGTAATGAACTTTTCTGTGTTGTGGAAGACTTTGGCAAGTTCAGCATGCTTGCATGTTTCCTGTGGGCCCAGGAGGGCCCAGTCTAGTCCTCAGGACTTTTCTATCTTAAACATCATCAGTCCTTCAGTTCTGCCTATGTAATTATTTGCAATGAATCTGACCACCTCAAGAGAACTACTGTGGGAGTTAATATGAACTTAGATGTATATCACAACTAAGAATGGTATTCTGTATCAATGCTCCAAAAGGCTTTGTTTCAAAATAGGATCATGAGCAGCAATGCTGTCTAATTGAAAACGTTTTAAGTGTAGGTTCCCTCCTTTTCCAACCTTCCCTTCATATTAGTATCCAAGATAAAGTAGCTCGCTGCTAAAATGAAATAAACAAATAAAATGTCACCTAGCATTAATGATTCCTGTCCWGGATAGATCCTCTCCAATTTAAGAGACGCTAATGAGAAGCTGTTTCTGTGTCTCTTAAGATACAGTTGTAAATATCTATTCTACTTATGATCATCACTTGTGTTCGAGGAATAGGCACAAGAGATAACCTTAGATATTTGTTCTTTTATAATAAAATTCTAACAATTTAAATGTCTTCAATTTTTTGTCTTGGAAGATGCTTTATTTTTTGGGGGGAGGTGTGTGTTCCAACCAATTCATGAAATTAATTATTGTTTGCTAAGGTGGAGTAAGCCTACTTATTTTGATGCAGCATCCTCAGTATTCAAATTTAAATATACCTCTAACAGTTACTGAGGAGAGTTTGATAATTATCAGTCTTGGTAATTATTGCACAAGGATTTGCTACATGAGCCTAAAACTGTATGTATTTGCACTGCAAGTAGCTAAACAGGATGTTTTTTCTCTTTCTCTGTAGCGTTCTGATGTGTTTCTTTTGTATGTTTGAATACGAAATTCAAGTTCACGGTGAATTTATAACTCCTAAATATGTAAAACCAAAACCCTAAGAATATTTTTGCCTATCCATTTGGCATCTACGAATTACCACACAACTGCTCTTAGTAGAGAATTGCAGTCAACACAGTAAACATGTGCAAAGATGCTTATTTATAATGCTAATTTATCAAAAATGTACAGCACAGATTTAAGTAAGACAGCCATCAGTTTGCTTTCTCGTACTTTTCTGGAATATAAGCCCGTAAATATGGGCACTAAGTGAGACTCTGTACTGTAATTTTTAAGAAGTGTTACTCTTAAAAGAAAAACATTTTTGTTTTAAGCCTTCCTTGTTGCATGCATTTGTTCATTTTTTGAATCAGTCGGAGTATAAAAATAACTGCATGCTAGCTTCAGATACCTCTGTTGCTTTTAAGGTATTTGTGATGGCAACTCTGTTTACATGGGGTAAAATACCATATGCATGAAACAACAGAGAAATAGTATGATCAGTTCAATCAGGATAATGTCTTTTGGAATAATATTTTCACATAAATTCATTTAAATGAATTAATGAAGTCATTTTCACAGAAATTAAGTTTACTTCAAGTTGTTTTTCCTATGTCAGACCAGAAGGAAGAATTTTATGGTGCTTCTTTTGGCTCACTCCAACCACTGAGTGTAGACTGCTTCTCTTTCACCAGCTGCCCCTGTTCATAATGTAATGGGCAACAAGAAGTTTCATGAAGTGTGGAGAGCTTTTGGAATGTGGACGGTGGTAATTCTGTGAGAAGAACTAAAGTGGACTAGCAATTGGAAAGTGAAATAATAACACTGTACTTGTGGATATCTTTAAAATAATTTATTTTTTCCCCAATCTAAATGAATTAGTGTTTTTCAGTACTCAACGTTTGTATGTATTAGAAATCTAAATTCCCACAAGTGATTCATTTTAGATAACTCCTCCTCTTGCTTTTGAGAGCAGAAAGCATTTTTGAGACTAATTCTATTCCAGAAGCTTAACATGACCATATGATCTCAATAACATTTGAATAAATGACAGTTTTTCGTTATAAGTGAAAAGAATGCATGTTTTTATGACTCCTCCAATCCTAAATTACAGAWTCACAGATTCACAGAATATTTAAGGTTGGAAGGGACTTCTACAGATCATCTAGTCCAACCTTCCTGCTCAAGCAGGCACACCTAGAGCATGTGGCACAGGGTGGCATCCAGGCGGGTTTTGAAGACCTCCAGAGAAGGAGACTCCACAACCTCCCTGGGCAGCCTGTTCCACTGCTCTGTCACCCTAACAGTAAAGAAGTTGCTCCTCACCTGGAGACGGAACTTCTTGTGTTTCATCTTGTGGCCATTACCCCTCGTCCTATCGCTGGCCACCAGTGAGAACAGCCTGTCCCCTTCCTCCCTGCATTCTCCCTTCCTGAACTTATACATATTAATCATATCCCCTCTGAGCCGTCTCTTCTCCAGAGAAAACAGGCCCAGCTCACTCAGCCTCTCTTCATAYGAGAGATGTTCCATTCCCTTAATCATCCTGGTTGCCCTTCTCTGGACCCTCTCCAGAAGCTCCACGTCCCTCCTATACTGGGGTGCCCAGAACYGCACACAGTACTCCAGGTGCGGCCTCACCAGAGCTGAGTAGAGGGGCAGAATCACCTCCCTTGGCCTGCTGGCAACGCTCCTCCTGATGCAGGCCAGGATGCCATTGGCCTTCTTGGCCATGAGGGCACACTGCTCACTCATGGTTAACTTAGTGTCAACCAGGACCAGAAATTATTAGTCTAAACATAAAACTACTGTAGATGAGAGAGGCCTAACCAAAATATTCAACTTTATTAGTTTTATATAACACTTCTTCAAATATTTTTTTAAAGGCTTGTTACTGCTGATCTGTCAAAGGGATTGAATATCTTGAAATGTGTGTGCTTGCTGCTGCTTGGATTAATAAAAGAAAATGTTTACAGCCTTTTTAATATGCTTGTAATCTGCCATATTATTGTTTCAATGTTTGTCAGGCAATATATAAAGATATAACATCCGCTTGAGTTGCTTAAAATAATATTTCATGAATGCACAAATGTTAGCTGTGGTATGTAAATATAGTATCTGTCAGAACCCCATGGTCTCTATATAATTACACATGCAACGTGGAAAAAAAAGACCATTTGCTATGTCACATAGAAGAAATATAATTCACTTTTCTTCCTCATAACATTTCTTAAGTTGGGGRAAAAGACATTTAAGCATACATTCTTATTTACATTAAGGTCTATGCAGCACATACTATGAAAATTTACCCACAGCTCACCCCAATTCAGATGTGTACATTTACCACTAGAATGACAGAATTTTATAAGTTTTTTTTTTTTTATTTTGAGTGCCTCATAGTGTTTTTTTTTCCTGCATTTTTGTTGGCTCGTGATAGACTCATTGTGGAAGATTAGAAATTGAGAAAAGGTACTTTATTTAGACAATAAGTGAAATATGATATTAAATGTCACTGTGTCATATATTTAAACTTTGATTTCTCTGAAGCCTTCAGCTTCCTTCACACTCTGGAAAAGAATGTAAAGCAGACATAGGTCCCCAGTTTCTAGTGGTTGTGATAATATTGCCTCCAAGGTCCATTTCATAGTTCTATGCTGGAAAGCAACTAAAACTAGACTCCTCCTTTAAAGCGTATAAAAATTATTGGTAAGGAAAGTGAAAAAGTTATGAGGGCTCCATCTTGTTTACAAGTGGCACATGTCTTATCCCTCCCTAGAGTAGTGTTTCTGGCTCTGACGTGATACAAGAAGATCTGAAGATGAAAGCATTAGTAATGAATTCATCTAACATACCTTCTGTGTTGGTTTTGTATTTTTTTTTTAACCTGGTGAATAGTCTTGACTAATCAAGTGCAAGGAATGATTAACACATTTTGATTTTTGAGAAATGAGGAAATGTCTTATATTTAGACATTCAGATGTCATCAGAATATTGTTCATGGTTTAAGAGAAAAATAATTTTTATTCACAGCTTTAAGTTTACAGTCACTTATCTTTCATTAGCATGGAATATTAGTAGAGTGTATATTAATTTAATGGCTGACTAAGTAAATTTCAAAATTAACCTTTTTGGCAAAGCGCCACATGGAAAAGTGCATGTAGCATAGCCTAGCAAATGAAACTGGGCTTTGCCTTGCTCATCACAGCCAAACTTTTCTCAAGTGTGATAAAGATTTCAATTCATGTTTTAGATTCAAACTTTTTTGGATTAACTATATTGAATTGACAAAATAGACTGTCTTTTTTTTTTTTTTTTTTTCTTCCCAACATCTACAGTTCTATGTCTGTTAAAAAAAAAAAAAAAAAAGCTTTGATGTTTCTGCCATGTTACCTTCCAAATTGATGTTTCCACAGAATATTTCACGCTTGAAGACTGAAGATTTTCTTGTAGGTTATTGATAGAACATTTTTGCTTTCTACCAGCTCCAGATGGTCTCCTCAGAAATTTGGCATGTATTAGGATTGCTTTTTAAGAATAAATCCATAGTGCATATATTTGACTTGGGACCAGTCATTTTTAATCCTCCCCTGTCATCCAAGATTTTAACTTGAATGTTTTCTAGTGGTTTGGGTGCTGGATTTCTTCTTTTGCCMGTTGTTAATATTGGTATATATTTAGATTTCCAAATCTGACATGAGAATTTGTTTGCAACAGTGATATAATAAATACTTTTTTCTCTGTGTTGGTAGGGAGAAGAATGGAGTTCACTCTCTCTGTACGTACGATTGTTTAAAATACCCAGGTTTTACAGCATTCAACATTCATATTATGGAAATCTTAAATAGACATGATCTGCTAATTTGGTTAATAGGCAGCACATAATGGGTATATTATTGAGTATATTCTTTGTCTTAATTTCTTATCTTGTTGAGAGGTTGATCATGTTCTGTTTATTTGCAGGAAGAGGAGGGCAAGACAGGGAGAGTGGATTTCAGAGCAGTGATACAGATTGTACTTAGAAAATCAGTCATTCCATGTAGAAGTTGAAGTTTTTGTGCCCTCTTTTTCTCTTTTGACTTTGAGTGCACTGCTGCACTTACATTTATATTGGGATTAAAACAGTAAAGTGTGAGGGAAGATAAGTTTAATATATTTTAACCTTCTGCTGTTGTGTAAATATGTTTCAGTGTCAGATAGCCAGAGAAGTCACATCTGCATATGTGCTAAAGCGCTGAAACAGAAAAGCGCTGAAAAAGAACCTTTTTGCTGTAGTATGGTGGGTAAAMATTGGTGCGGATTTCTGTAAAAATAAATAGAGCAAAGTATTTGTTCATGAATTTTGTATAGATGAGAGAGTATCGTATCTTAAGCAGACTAAAGGATCATGGGTATTACTTTGTTCTGCATCTTGAAGAGTTGGATTATTAACCAGTAGTATTGAAAGTCAAAATAGAAGTGCCTTTTCAATATTTATATGGACAAACATTCTTTTAAGTAGTTATCCATTTTCAGTAATGCTTTTTTGTGTAAAGATTGTAATGGAAAGCGTGTTTAATTGTTAGTATGTGTTCATCAAGCGCTCTTTCAGAATTTCAGTGAAATTGCAATTGTAAAACACTGTGTGTTGTGACAAAGTTAACTTGATTCATTCCAGTGTCTGATAAATAATACTAACCCTGTTTTGTCCTCAGGAAGAGTAATTAAAAACWATTCTGCTGTAGTATGTAAAATCACCAGCAAGACAGACTTGGAAGTTCTTGCAATGTCAGAATGGCTGTCATCCATATAACTTCATTGAAGCTATTAGTGTTCTTCCTGTTAATCATGAGTCTGATCATTTGCAAGTTGGAGGTTTCTGTGCTGTCATGGAGTATAGCCCTTGATCAGAGCATATCTTCTCAGAGCAGTGATTTCCTGAGCTTACGGTCTGACAGATTTTCAACAGGATCCATTAGATCCTGTTGATCTTCAGATCTTCAATCTTATGGATTTTCAACGGGAATAAAAAATCTTTTTAGTGTATGTTCTTTCAGTGTTTATTTTAGCATGACATTGTTAATGAAATAACGTTCTGTTTAAATCTGTACTTATAGTTAGGATTTTTTCAGATTTTTCATAATATAAAAATAAGAAAAGAATTGTGCTTCCAAGGTCTTAGATTTTATAGCCAGTCTAGAAGCTTAAAGGTACAGGTGAAGGAAACCAATGGTATAAGCAATATCTTTCTTTAAGTATTTTTCCCTAAAAGAATCTCTGAAGAGGACCAATATATAGGTAGTTATTTTTATATGTGTCTTTAAGGAACAAAATACCTGAATTTGTTGAGGATGTATTCATGTTAATAGAACTGTTGTTTTGAAGATTTCAAGTAGTGTAAAATAACTTTGTTTCTGGAGAATTATTACATGTATTTAGTCAGGCTGTTAGGTATTTTTGAGCTGCCACTGCAAGCAATTCCAATGAAGCTGGATGATAATTCAGGGTAGTTTTATCCTTTGAAAATTCAGTGAAGGCACACAGGAAATCAGAGGACATGAGAGTTAAATCGTAGAAGGAAGGATCTCCTGAAATCTGTTCCAAATATTTCAGTTCCCTTATTGCCAAGTCTAGTTAAAGATCACTATTTTCCTTATCTCTTCAACCTTTCAGTTTTACCAGAAAAATACCTCTGGTAAACATTTACCAGAAAAAAATCTCTTCAACTTTTCTGTTTTACCAGTTACCACATTCTCAGGAAGCCCTTTTCACTTGCAGCAATTGAATTAAAATATGTAATGACATATCTGGCATAAACAGCAGCAAAGAAAATAGTGTAGGGAGGCAAAAGTTTTTTYTTAGCAGCAATTTTCACTAGAGAGATGTTAGTTGTTGAGATGTATTGACCAGTCCCTCCACAGCTAGGCTTGGCCAAAAGTTGTCACTGTGAATGAGGAAAGAGGTCTGACAAAAGATGGAAAGAGAGTAGTGGTTGAAAAGTTCAGCTTTGCCTGAAATGACATATTTTGTCCTAATTCTCTCTGGCAGTATCCAGGTTCTTGTGCTGATCTTTTCTCATTTTTTTTTTTTTTTCTCTTTGGCAATTAGTCATCATTAACATTTCCTAAACAACCTTTATATTAATTTTAAAAATCATATTTCTTTCAAGCTGTGTTTGATTTTTAAGATATGAATCAATTCTCTTCTTAGAAATACTGACCAACAATGGTAACTGCTCATGGTCCACCACATTGTAGTACATAAGTTGACCAGAATGATGGCTTTTATGATTTGGTTATTACAGAATTATTTGCAGTTCCCAGTCCTTTTTATTATTATTTTAGTCATATATATTGTGTCTTGGAAATTTTTGTGGTTTTTTGTTTGTTTGATTGTTTCTAAATAAAGCTTTATTTCTCCTTTTTGCAGGACCCAACTAAGATAATGAACACTAGTAGCAGTAGCAGCAGTACTAACAGTTTTTCAAAGCCCCATAAGTTAATAAAGGAGCACAGAGAAAAAACTTCTAAAGACTCAAAAGAACATAAAAGTGCCTTCAAAGAACCTTCCAGGGAACACAGTAAATCTTCCAAAGAATGCTCTAAGAAACCCAAAGAAAACAAACCACTAAAAGATGAAAAAATAGTTCCTAAGATGGCCTTCAAGGAACCCAAACCCATGACCAAGGAGCCAAAATCTGAAAACACTCCCATCCTTACCATAACTGGTGGACAGCAGCTGGAAAAAAAGGTCCCTACAAAAAGGCCCTCTGTTGTGGATTCTGATGAACTTTCTACCAAAAAAAGAAAAAAAGGTAGTTCAGAGTCTTTATTTAAAAGTTTTTCTAGTGCTCCGCCACTGATTCTTACTTGTTCAGCTGACAAAAAACAAACCAAGGATAGATCTCAATTCAAGATGGGGAAAGTCAAAATTGAAAATGATACACTGGAAAAGAAGATGTCTGCTCTTCCACCTTTTGATGATATTGTGGATCCCAATGATTCTGATATGGAGGAAAACATATCCTCTAAATCTGAAGTAAGTGGTGTTGTTTATTTCTTTTCATATGCACTGAGTATTTGCAGTCCTATGGATTGTGTATTGTATTTGTTTTTTCCACTTGTCTTTTCCTGTCTACTGGCAAGTTGTTTATGCTCAGGGATATTACCTGTTGAATGTTTAAACTTGTGCATATTYTGTTTAAATAGTATTGACTGCTCAAGTGTACTCTATTTATACATCTGTCAAAATTTTGACTGGAGAGTGGAATATGGCTATAAGGAATACTGACCTCCTGATTTTTTTCTTTTTGAAATGCCACTGCTTTGTGTGAGAGAAGAAAATTAATTGAAATGGTTATTTTTCAGACCTTGGGATTTGTGTTCAGGAATTAAGGAATTCAGTAATGTCAGGAAAGGAAAKATGGAAATAATTCAGCATGTTTTGTAAATGTAGACATGCAAAAAGTCCATACCAAAATCAACTGATCTTAATCATCTGCTAAGGACAGTTCTGTAACTGTCCTTAGCAGATGATTGGGGAGAAAAGGAGAGCCCCAGAATCTCCACTCTGGTGAGGAAAATATATGTAAAATGATAATATTTCTGAAGAAGCAAACAAATGTTTTTTATAAAAGTTTGCTTTCATGAAAATATTTTTCTGCTATGCCTGCTCATTTGTTTCAGGTATAATTTTCGATGATTAGGATTGTAATTACACCCTGAGCTGATATTAGTTTCTGTAGACATCTATATATGCATATAGATTTCTACATATAAGGGAATATAGAAGGAAAGGGTTGGGAAGAGGAGGTTTTTGAATAGAAGTGGTATTTTGTTTGTTTCTTTCTTTCTTTATTTCTTTCCGGTGCCTTCTTTCATGTTTACATGTATGGCGGTACGCGGGATAGAAAGAAGGGAATTGTATTCCCTTGAGAAGTCTTCTCAACCATCCTTGTTCAATTTTCTCATTTTTCCATTGTACTTTTTTATATGCTGAAATGTTGCTGCATGGTATATAGAGAAAGTCTGGAAAAAAAAATCATTCTATACATGAAGCATTATTTCAAGTCTATTCATGCTTCATGATATTAACCAACTTATTTGCCTCAAGCTAGGAAGATATTTCTTCAGTAAGCACATTCTGGCATAATTGCATACTATAAAATCTAGTCAAATGTTTTCCCTTACTGTGGTAAGGTTCAAGTGGTGGATGTACTAGGACTGTTAAACAGAGAATGGGTCATTATTTAATGAATATACTCAGTAGAAAAGTATCTGTGATTTCTTCTTTAATGGCTTTAAAAAGAAAAATAATAAAGCCATTAAGTAAACTTGGAATAGATTTTAGGGATCAAATTGCAAATCTAAAGCTAATAGTCATAATATAATAACAAAATCAGTTTTGAGCCAAAATACCTTAGATCTTTTTTTCCCTAAAGTGCACAGTGTAAGTTGCAATTGCAAGCTTTTAGTGCAGAATGCATTGTTATGAACAGCAAAATTATTAATAATTTGACTCATTACTCCATGGAGTAAGAAATGTTCCCTTCCAGACATGGAAATTCTTACATGGTGTCTTTTTTCCTTCTTGGTGTTGGTTATGTACATATATGTGTGTATAGCATATATGATAATTTCATGATATAGATGTCATCAGAGAATCAATAACTGTTGTATAACTAAGGTTATGTTATTCCATCTAGAATTATTTTAGTCATACTAATGTGTTTTACAGAAAGCTCATTTAGTCAATGGTTATACCATGAACAATGACATGGTTATGCATGTCTTCTTTAAAACAGTCCATGGGGATGGAAGAGAGACAAGATAGAGTATTTCYTAAGAGCTTCCGCTTAGCAAGTACTCATTGCTTCTATTTTTTTTTCATTAACTTTTTCCTTTTTATTTTCTAAATGTATCAGAAGCAAACTAAGAAGTAGGAAAACAGTATTCATGTTTGCATTATTTCTGAAAATTTGTCCAATAAGCAGCATAGCAGGAGAAGTTCAGAATAACCTGCACAGTTTTTACTGCATATGTTCACCAGATACTCAGACTCTAGTAAAATGTCTAGCTATCAGTGACCGCACTGGAGAGCTTCTTTTGGAGCTAGAGCTAGTTAGTTATTGCACTGGTCCCAGTGATGAAGTCTGGATACAGATCTTAAATGGAGTGATGTTCTGAAATATCTTCACAGAGACAATAGTGTCCAGCATCATTGAACACCACCATTAGGTAATTCTGACAGGACCTGATTCAGGACCTGTGTGCAGCTGTGTTTGGCCCTGCTCTCTGGACTGTAAGCACTTTTTAAACCATGAGCTACTATTACTACTAAATCTTGACTGAACGGAGTCTTCTGAGATGGCTGTCAAGGCTACTGATGGTCTCAAGAACTGTTTTATTGGGCTGGCGTCACTGGAAAGCAGATTGGGCTGCTTTCCGCAGATWCGGCCGCTATTCAGTGATGAGAGGTGGAATGTACCTTTTCAACTACTTTTAAACAGGAAAGCAGTGTGTGTCTTACCCTTCAGAATAACAGCACTGTGTAAATCTGCAKTTTGCCAGTTCAGTGAGTAAGTTTTTGCCTGTACTAGTGCTGTTGCTATTACTAGAGATGTGGCTTCCTTTTTTATGTGGTAAAACGTTGTTTGCCAGTCACTAATGCAGCCTCTGAGTTGTCCAGCACAGCTTAGGCAGGAGCATATATCCAGATTATTTACCAATGACATATATCCAAAGTCCATTACAGAACAGTGAATATATGATAATGATCGCAATAGAATGTGGATTTATTTTGAATTAGCTGCTTGGATATCTTTATGTAGTCTTAAAGTTTCACTGTTAGTAGCTTTTTAAAGTAATCTATAAAATGCCACTTTGCATCTGGCATAAGATCTGTTAATTTGCCTGCTCTGAGTATGCAAGGGTATTTTGAAAACCCCTGTGGTCTTGTAAAACCTCCAGGTCCTTATTAGCTGAAAAACTCAGCCTTCTGCCAGGGCTGGACGCCAAAGAAAGATCTCTTGCAGATAGTATTTAGAGTTTGAAATAACAGTAGTGAAATAGAGATCTGTATGAATTTTTCCAGCACTTACAGGTTTTTTACTTCTATTTTTTTTTAGGGGGAGGGCAACTAGCTTTGACATTTTTTTCCTCTCTCTCCTGCAAAAGGGTGGTGTTAATTTCTTTAATGATACTGAGAGTATAGAATAGAAAAAGATTGATACTATTTATGTCTGTCATTGCATTGGCTGAACAGACAGAACATTCTGAATTTGTGACTTGTTGTAGGCTTGGAACCTTCACTTCTTGTTTGGTATTTTTATGTGCAGTTTCTGTGTTTTGAATTACATTTGAGCATGAGGGCTGCTTGGAAAACTGCTTAGTCATTGCTGAGGGATTGTGTGTCCCCAGTGCCCTTCTGTTGACCAGGTATCTCAGCAATYGCCAACAGGAGGATGGAGCAGATCACGTAAATACATTGTGGCCCAAGAGGCTTTCTGCCAAGTCTGTGCTCAGAGCGAAAAAAAGGCTGAGGGGAATCAGAAACAGCAGAGGCAGGCAGGAGGCATCCACAAGCGTATTGATGGACCCTGGGATATGCTATAGTGTTAGGCTAATCAGCTGTTATCCTGCGCCTATGTTTCATTAACCGTTACTGTGAAGGAAAAAAATGTTTCGCTTCATTTGCAAAAGCCTGGGTGAATATTAAACTGCCACCTATATGGTGAGATGGATTGTTGCTGGATAAGGAACTTGCCGAGTCAACAGATAGTGATTGCGCTGTGGCAGCCAGTTCTGTGTTAAACTGGTATGTGTTTTTTACCTCAGGGARTTTGGAAGTCACGGGAAGTCACCACAACCTTACATATTTAGAAAGCACTGTGGAGAGAAACTGGTGAGGATAGTTAGAACTCAAGATTACACTTGTAATCTTGTGAGTGTCAGGAAATCTCATGTTCTTGAGGCCAAATCATGAATATCACTTCAATTTTTGGTTTGGGGACTTGTCATATTTTTGCAAATAAAACATAGAAATAAAATCAATATATTACTAGGCACAGGTCTAAGTTTCACTGTGTGGCTCTGTTTGTAAGAATGACTATGTTCCTTCCAGTGGATCTACTGCTGTGGATTATCTCTACCTGTGCATTTTTGGATTAGGGCTTTTATTTTCTGTATTTCAATCCTGGAAAATTCTGCTCATCCATTAGTCTGCAGCACGTAAGGTTTTCAGCTGGTCATATTGAATGCTGATGTTTTCATTATCTTCATTCTTTCACGGCAAAACACAAACATTGCTTTGTGGCTGAACCAGTCAAGTTACAATAGTCCTGTGAGGCTGGTAAGGTTGCAGGCAGAGATGCTAAAGGCGGATGTCTCATATTAATAATGATCAAGTGAGATCTCCCCAATACAAATTTAATTGCTTTTAAACTGTTGTATTTATATACGTTGTTGTGATCCAGAGAAATGTCTCTGTKTGATTAACATAAAATCCAACAACTTACAGTATTCAGTTGAAATAGTTTAATCATGTACTTAATAGTCTAACCATCAGTTTAACCATACAATAACTAGACATATTCCAGGCTTTCATGTTCATTTATTTTTTATGTGGAACTAACAAATTTACAACTTTGGCAAAGAGGCTTGTTTACTTAATTACCTTTGAAGGTTTGCTGCTAGGCCTCCTGTAAATTCTTTAGATTAATTTTTGTAGTACTTCCCATTCAGAAGTTTGTAATCCAGAGCGATAACGAATCTGAATTTTCCAGAACACACAGGAAATGCATAATTTAATATTTAGATATTCACGACTGAAGTTTAATTTTACCAAGGCAGACAAAGGGCTGCCTGAACATAGTACTGCTTAGCTAGAGCCTGTCTCATGGGCGTGCTGAATGCATTTCAGTTCGTTCCACCTTGTGGAAATCCTCCAGTTGTGCTGAGTGTTGGCCCTTGATGCAGCACTTTGGAAGTTGTGGACATCCTTCCCTGAGATGCTGCAGGGGAAATGTGGAGAAATGTTGCATTCTGTTCTCGAACTAAAGGAGAGTTTTACCTGTGTGTCATCATTCTTCCAGCATATTTACACACTCAGGGTTCATGAAATAAAGAACAGGATATTTAATGGAGTTGTGTCTGTTGTGAGCTCTTTGTGATCCTCCATTTCCTCACCACAAGGGTGCCCATTCTTTCATTGGAAAAGCAGGCAGTGCATGTAAAGCAGCATTTACTGTTCAGAGAAGGTTTCAGCTCTTTAACTCATTCCTAAAATAATTTGTGTGTTAGCTGATGGTAGTCTTTCCTCATTCTACAGCAAATAGAAAAAAATGATATTTGCTTTAAAAATGATTGATGTGAAGTTTGATTTAAATTGTTGCATTGTCATTCAGTAGTGCTGGCTACTGATCTGCAGACAGATCAGTGCAGCTGATGCTTTTGTTACAAAATCTTGCTGCAGAATGAGTTCATTTTTTTCCCTACAAACAAGCAAACAATTGTCTCTGAGTAGAGCATTCAGATGTTTTTAGATTTCATTGGATTATTTTTCCATTTTTATTTTCAGTTGAAAGCTGTGTTTTGTCTTGCRCTAAAGAAACAAAATCTGGTCTGACCATCTGAAGTGTGTAGTCAATGATGCTTTTGATGCTGAGGTCTCAAGTGGGGTTTTTTAATACTTTTATATACATAGCAATGTGTCATGCCATTGGAACCCCTTTGAGGATGAAAACGATAAGGTACATATTGCTTTGGTGATTGAACTTATTTGTCATAAGACAGTGTAATAATGAAGGGTGAAGAAATTTGCTAATTAAGACTGATTCATCTCTTTGCAAACAGTATAGTTAACACAGCAGGGCGGGATGCCTGATTCTACACATGCATGTTATTTTTATTTCTCTTAGTTGTCTTGAGAAGTGTGACTGATTTTTCATGTATGTATGGATCTCTGAAGGAATTGCTTGCTGTAAACCATCTGGCAAAATTGAAGGAAATTATGCTCCACCTTGTGGAGCAGGAATTTGTGTTTCAAGGCAGCAGAATTAGACAATACAGAGAAATGGAACAATTTGTATGTATATAAATCTGTATATTCACAAATATTGAGTCATGTTCTCTGAACAATGTAAGAAGATGATGTTCAAAAGACACTGATAATTAATCTGTCACCAGGAAAGCAAAAGTTTTTAGCTGAACCTGACAGAAGCTTTTCTTCTGCCTTTACACTGTAAAGAAAGATTCGCCACATTTTTGGTGATAATGGATACCAGAGATAGTGGTAACTGAATCAGTGGCCCCGATATTCATTACTTAGATCAGAAAACCATTCCATGCTTTTCCTTCTTTGTTGTTGATGAGCTCAGGACAGAGGTAAATTATATAACTTGGCTGTTTTGTGTGATCTTATTTTTGGTATTGCTATGAGCAATGAGAAGAAATTACATACCAGTTCAACCAGAATATTTTTAAGGATTTGAATTGGCAACTGAAGAACGGTTATGGTTCAAACGATGTTAAGAAAAGGTCCAAGTGTAGATTGTAGTTAGCTAGTTTCTTTCATTGTATATTTTTTTCTCTCGATCAGACTGATTTAATGCAGCTTAGTTAGTGGTAGTTTCTTTATTCCATGAAATAAAAGGATGTGGTTTCAAGACATTGCCAACTGAAGTCCATCTTCTCTAAGAGTAAAAGTTCACGAATAGATCAGAATATCAAGAATATCAATTTTTTTCTTCAAGATTTTGTAGATGTGTAGATAGTGTACCAAAGGTGTATGCTGGTGTATGATGGCGCTCCAGTATTGCCCTCTAGCTATGATTCCAGAAGCTGGAGCAATTATGATTGCTTTTAACCCTTTTAACTGAATGTGTCACACTTTACCATATTAATAATACAACTTTTTAGTGAGTTTTTTCACAGGTTGCATGCAGATATGGGACTATTTATTTATTAAAGTAATTGCATATTAAATTTCATAGAGAGAATATACCTTACARATAATATAAAACATCAGAATTCAAATTCAAATGCCACTAAGAAGCTCTCAGAAGCATTCTTCACAGAATGTTACAAGTGAATGCATGTTTTTGTTTGTTAATGCGTTTGTTTGTTTGTTTGTTTGTCTTTTTTTAAATGCTTGGATTGATGCCTCTRACTCCTGGAGTGTGCAGTCCAACATAGTTGTTCCTTGTTAGTATATCTTTCTTCTTATAACTGTTCATGATAACTGAGCTTCTAACAAGGTGGTAGACTGGGTCCGTACCTGTTAAAGTTGCACAACTCAGCAAAGCGGGAATGTTAATGTGATGCTTTGGTGGTAAAATGTAACGTTGATTAAAGACATAACGTTTCTAAAATTATATAGTCAGGACTGTATTTATTCTGAGCTCCTTTTATTCTGATTAGCAGGGTTACTTGGAGCAGCAGTGACTTGCAGTAGCGGGTACAGAGTCAACTTAATTCTAAAATACGTATTTCTAAATTCAAATTCATAGAGATGTATAAATTTTAGAGGACTTGATATCTATTAAGCTGTTCTTTAGCAGAGAGTGTTAACTTAGCTACTGATATAATTAGCTGCCTTAATCATTTGTAGTTATCTTTTGTATAGAATTCAGTATCATTGATGAGAAAGAGATTATTAAAGTAAGGCAGCCATATGCAGTAGAAGTTCAGTTGCTAAATGAGTCATACAATAGTTTCTTCCTCTTTAATTTTACACCTGCTACTCCAAAAAAAAAAAAAAAAAATCAATTGTTTGACATTTTCTGCTTAAATTTTACAACTCCTTAATTTTAAATTACTCTTTTAAAAAACTCTTTAGTTCCTTATTCCTTTAAGGGTCATAATTGTGAATAGCTTCACTTCTGTAGAAAAAAGAATTAATTCCAATTCATATTTGGTGCTTCTGTTCTGTCTCACCTGTGAGTTTGCAATCCGAAAGCTAACTTTTGCGGAAAAGGAATTGTTCTATCGTGTGTTGAAGGTTAATTTCTAATGTAGCTGCTTGACAGGAGATGTGATGGTGTAGAAATGGCAGGGCACAGTCAGCTTAATTCGGGTGTATGGTATCATGGAGATACAAGCAATGTCTTCCCTTAGCAGTGGCAGATGTGGACCTGTGACAGAGAAGATGGGGTTTTCCTGTCACTTGAGCTTATAGCTAAATTGGGTAGTCCAATGTAACCTGAGGTGGTGACAGGTGACGGGATGCATAAGGAGACAGTAGAAGTTTCAAGTACTGGACAGGAGAAGATGACTTGTCTGAGGACAACTTCTAAGGGTTTTAAGTGGATGGATTTTTAAGCCGTTATAGCACAGGAAAAATAGAAATTTGTAGACTATTGAGCATAAAAATAGGAAATATGTAGGCTAGCTGGTATGAGATGGGGCATTACTGCAGGATTTTATTTGAGGAAACTATATAAACTYCTTAAAGTTCGAAGGAAGACAAGAAAAGCCATTGTCACCTATATACAGATGTTTTCTCTTTTTTAAATATAAGCAATGGCCCTTAAATTATGCTTTTTACATTTTGGAAGTCGCTTTATGAATCCAAACAATTACAAAATAATATAGTAATACATCATGTTATGTAATAGTAATACATCATGTAGTAGTACATGTAGTAGTACATGTAGTAGTACATTACATCAGTAATACATCATATAGTAATACATCACGTTATGAGCAAGTTAGTTTGCTGGAAAATTGCTTGTACAAAAGTAGCACAAAAATAATTTCTTTTACTACTTGTAGAAACAGAAGAGTTGGAACTGATATTAGCAGAATGATTTAGAACTGGTCAAAATACATTTTTATAAAAAGACATGATTGAAATAAAAGTCTCTTTTCTTGCTGAGCAATTCCAAAACACAGAATCCTTTAACCAGCCCTAATAAAGAAGCCAGTGTCTCCTGTGCTTCAGTGTGAGGGCAGTAAAATTAAATACACTGTCTAAGAATGCAGTAAATCATATCGGGTCTTTCTTAGACCCAAACTAACAAACAGTTTGGGTCTAAACTCTCATTAGCTTATCCACAGTAAGAGAAAACTAGTAAAATGAGAAAAGGACATGAGAGGAGCTTTCTGCTAGTGTTCTCTTAAGCTTCCATTGTTGAATGACATCCCTATCTAATTTCAGACCCATAAAAAAACAAATCTATTTGGTGATTAGTAACCAGCGGGTAAGAGCAGAAAGCTTAAGTGAATAAAGCAATAAATACCAAAGTCCTTGGAATAACAGCCTGTAAAGCTGTCAAAACATGTTGCCTAAATAACAAAAGATAGCCTCTGGTAACAAGATGTGTCAACCGCATAGGCAATAATCTATATTCATATATATAAGACATATTTTTTAGTTCCTTATAGAAAACCATCCCTTTTTTCTTTTTTCTTTTTTTTTTTTAAATAATGTACATACTTATTTAAGAAGCAGCTCTTTCCCATTTCCCCCATTTCTGCTGTGAATGCTCTCACATCAGACTTCTCAGAACAGAAGAAGCTATAAGTTAATACTTTTTAAAATGATGGTACTCTGTACTTCTTGGAATAAAATTTTTAGGTAGGGTAGTTAAAGCGAATAATGTAAATGATTCCAAGGTAACGTTGAGACGTTTTTAAAAGGACATGGATATCTGTGTTTCACTGAGACTTTCTACAGAGTGGCTTTTCAAAATAGTATTCCTAAAGCAGAATGAAGTTTTATCAAGTAGGTATAACTTAATACATGTTCATATCTATTCCTTCTTGTGATCCTGTCTCCTGTCATTTAATGCTGCAAGAAAATTTTGTCACTAAGGAGTTCCGTTGGCACCTGATAATATCAATAATTCCAGGCCTTTTTGGAATTGTAATTTCTAGCAACTGGTCCAAAATGTAAGCAGTGAAGTTTTAGTAGTGTTAAATATCTTTGCACCTGTTTATTTGAGGGAGGCAGGAGGAAGAGGGAGAAACATTAGAGTTCTAGAGGTTAAAGTGTTAAATTAACTATTAATAGTGTTTGTGATTGATGTTTTTAATGGAATGTCAGATGTACAATGGATTTTACGTAAGTTACAGTTCATATGGAAATTAATAAGGTATAAAGGAAAAAGGAAGTAAATGCAAATCCGAAGAAGCCAGTTGTTGTCTAGTTATTTTCCTTTAAAAAGCCAAATGACAGGTAAAGCAGATGTTTGAGTAGACTGAAGCAAGAAGAGTGAAATAAGGCTCCAGAATGGTGATGTCTTTATAGTTTGTTTTTAATTGATAAGGATGTTGACTCTTGTTATTCTTTATCAGTCCAGTTTATTTATCATAGAAATCTCAATTTTCCTATGGTTTTTCATTAGTTGCAGTACCCAACAGAATTTCTTGCTTTTTGGAGCAGTGTCAAGTGATGCTGGAGTATCTGCCAGAGTCTGAACATGTGACACATGGACTCCCCTTCCCCTTCCCCTTCCCCTTCCCCTAGAATTGATGTTCATTTGAGGAAAAGCAGATGTTAAAAGGTGTTTTATTTTTATTCAGATATCCTTGGAAAGATTGTAATGTTCATTTACCTGAATAGGCATCTTTCTATTTCTGACATTTCTATTTCCAATTGTAAATTTGCCATCTCATTATGAAGGGCAACAATAGATCGATTTATTAAGACAAGGCAGGTTTTGGGGAAGTTACCGTTGAGTCTGTCAATGGCTAGACATTACTGCTAATATTTCTGACAAGGATTTAGTAGCAGCTTAATCACAAGGGAAATTGTTTAGCCAGGGAGAATCAGGAAGTTTCCATTAGCCTGGATAACATGTTACTGCAAAGCAGTTGTATGAAGTTAAAAGATAAAGCAGATGTTCTAAGAGTTGTTTTCAGATTATTACTCCCTACATCAATTTTTACAATTCCTTCTGTGTAGACTATTTTTTGTGTGTTTTCTGTAACCCTGTGCAGCGTTTGTTCCTTGTCTCATATACATGTTTGTACGTACATGCATAACCACATTCTGAACTAGCCAGTCTACGAAAACACAGAGAACGTGTATGGAGATTGATGCACAATATGGCAGCAGGAGACAGGAATTCTCAGGACAAGCTTCAAAATGAATAAGCTCAATGAGAAAAAAAAAAAAATCCACAGAGTTATATTAAGATAAAATAGTAGGGCTTTCTTAGTAGCTGTATGGTGTTTTATAGAGAAATATATACTATATACTTCTTAAGTAACAGTGGGAAAAAAATGTATATTTAGCAAGGTGTAGAGCTATTAAGTAAGTAATGCAAAATGATTTTAACAATTCTGTTTATAATTTTTTTGAAGTCTTTTGGTTCAGAATAATTTACCTGTATAATAGAGCAGTCTTTTTATTTCAGTTGTTCTTATTCTGCTTGTCCTTTAGGTAAAGAGAAAGAAAAACGGGGAGGAATCCTGTGGGTTTTAGCTTGTTTTACTCAATTGTTTCCTTCTTCATAGATTCTACCAAGTTAGTATTAATTAGGAAAGTGTTTCAAGCACAGTTAAAAAAGGCTGCAGTATAGCCTTTGGTCCACTTTATGAAAACTTACTCAGGCCCACATCCTATAAAACATTTCAAAGAATACATGGATAGCTTTTGTGTAGCAAATGTTGACTTAGTATAAGTACTGTATGTGCCATTTAGTTGCGTGTATGTTTGTTGTGCTCTTGCCCATTTGTCCACTCCTTGGCTTGACAACACCATAAATAAAGATCAGCAGGTTTTTTAGGGGGGTGCTTTCTGTTTTCTTTTGTTTTAACAAAATGCTTAAATAATACCTTCCTATTAAAATACAAATTGTGGATGCAAGTATTTATTACAATGCAATTTTTTTTTCTAAGTCTGAACAGCCCAGTCCTGCCAGTTCCAGCTCCAGTTCCAGCTCCAGTTTTACACCATCTCAGAACAGCAGACAACAAGGTACTAACAAAGCAACATAAATGAATATATAAAATGAGCAGGCCCACAAAAGCTAATTAATAGCATCTCATCGCTACTTTCCTGTTGCTTTCACAGCCTGTACTAGCTACCATTTCAATTTCATACACTTTTGTCTGGATGTTTACAGTTGTGACCGTAAATGCAAAATACAAGGGGAGAAAATGTTTGACTAAGGAAAGGGCATGAGGGGTGTTTTTTTTGAGGCAGCAAATATGTGCCAGCTACTTAACAGGTGCTAGACCCAGAAGTGCTTCCAGAGTCTCAAAAATGGAAACAATTTTGAGGCTGTGGTTGGGTGGGTTTAAAGAGTGTAGCTGGCTGCCCTGTGAAGCCCTGCTTAGGCTGGCTGTGCTTGAAAGAGCAGTGATCTTTAAATTCATGGTGCTTGGTTCCAGGGCCAGCAAATTCTCCATGGATTGGAAGAAACCTAGCAAGTCAAAGCTATGGGTCTGTTTTCTGGGAAGTTTTTAAGAGCATACTGTATTTATGTTAGTAATATGATGGGAGAGAAGGATGGTTAGGCTCTAAGTTGACGTTAAGTTTACATTTTGGCTTTTTGGCTAATAATTATGGTCTACTCAGAAGTTAGTAACAAAATATAAGTTTCTTTCCAAAGAGCCTGCCAAAGTAGTTTTTTTTTTAATTGAGATTCGTTCTACACGACCAATTAAACTACCTAGTTCCTGTTTTGCTTTGTTTCCTGACTTTACAAGACTCTATGCTATGCTATTCTTAATCAGTTTTTCTTTTGTTCATTAAACCAGGAAGCGTTAAGAAAAGGTAGGTTTTGACTGATTAAAATGGCATTTTTTGATCTATATATTTTTCTCTGAAGATAGTCTTCCATTTAAGATTATGAAAGTAGTCAGTACCTCAGGCAGAAGAGTTGTTTTTTAAATGATCTAAATATGTTGTCTATCACATTGCCTTTCTGGAAGTAACAGGTAACTGACAGTGATTTTCTTCTGTATTCCAACAGCATTGTTCAAGTTGTTGCACGTCTTTGAATTAGGGAGACACAGACAAAAGTGAACTGTTGTTCATGACTGACTTCAGGAGTTGGACACATAACTAAGGCAGAACAAAAGGCCCTTTTGCCCGTTTTTGTATTCATGAAAATCTCATTAGTGATATGAGCTATTACAAGCCAGAAGTTTTGGGAACCCTTCTTATACCTTGTATTGGGAGAAAAAGAGGCGGTTTGATGTTTTTTTCTAAGCAGACTGGATCAGTTCATCTGTCCTGGCCTGTTTATGAGCGTGTCACAGATTGTCTTTCAGTCTTTCTTGACAATGCATAAGAGATCTTCCTAAGACATGAACAGCTTTGAAAGGCAAATAGTTTATATTTGAGCCCTTTCTTGCTGTAATAAAAAGTGATTAATATACTTTTAATCACCACTCAGGTGGTGGCCTGGGCAGTTGGGTGGAAATACATCAAAGACAGGTGTGGGATCCTGCAGCTAGGGTGACCTCGTGCAGCAGTGCACACCAGGGACTGACCTGCTGGAAGGCAGCTCTGCAGAGAAAGACCTGGGCATCCTGGTGGACGATAGGCTGACTATGAACCAGCAATGTGCCCTTACGGCCAAAAAGGCCAGTGGTCTCCTGGGGCCTTTTGGAAAGAGTGTTGCCACCCTCTACATTCCCCCTCTGCTAAACCCTGCTGAGGCCACACCTGGAGTGCTGTGCCTCGTTCTGGGCTCCCCAGTACAAGAGAGACATGGAACTACTGGAGTTCGGCATCGGGCTACAAGGATGATCAGATGGCTAGTTAAGCTGGAGAAAAGAAGGTTAGGAGCAGATCTTATAAATACCTTAGGGTATTTATAAGGGACCTTAGCAGGTCTATAAATACCTTAGGGGAGGGTGTCCCAAGGAGGGTGCCAGAACATGTTCTCCGGCACTCAGTAGGTCACTGCCATGGAGAAGGCACAGCCATCTTCTGGACCAGACTTCTGTGCTCTCAAGGCAGACAAAAAACCGCCTTCAGTAGGAACTTAAAGAGTGATAGTTTCTTTACCTATCTTTACCTATAGATAACCTATTTCTCTTGTGACTTGAAAAATTGTCAGGAGATTAGCCTTTCTAGGCTAAAGCTAGCTTTTATGAATATTCTTATGTTCTTTCCTTGTATCTTTTCTCAACCACAGGCAACAACTTCATGTATTTCCATTTTARTTCTCTTTTCTAGCTTTATACCTCAATTGTAGTCCTTGTACTTCGTCTTTTGTTTTCTTTGCATCCTACTGGTTGAACTCACCAGCAACTACAATTTCAAAAAGTTCAAATTAGGCAACTTATTCCATCCCTGTCCTGATGCATCTRTGGGTGCCCTGTCTTCTGTGCTTCAAAGGGAAATAGTTCATTACCACCTCTCTTCTTCTGCACAACTCACCTTTCCTTATGGCCTGTGTAGGTGCCTGCTCTACCAGCCATTTGCCCAACAATAGCATCTGGGCTTATTCCCAATCAACTTTAGGGTGTGCAAATAGGGGACAGAATCTGCTGCATCACCTTAAAATAAGTTTTGGGCAGCATTTGTGGTAAGTCCTTCTAAATGTTGAGTTTAAAGTCTCTAGCCCAGTAAGTCCTTCTAAATGTTGAGTTTAAAGTCTCTAGCCCAGAACTAATCAAAAGGCCTGTGACCACAAGTGATCCACCTAAACAACTTTTCCATAAACCATGTCCATGAAGGAAATAGTTATACTTTTGACAGCATGATCCTGACAGAGCAAGAGATGTGGCTTCTCTTCTGCTTGTGGCTGGGGATGAAGCTCATCGACTCCATATGCCCCATAAGCAAAGAATATGCAAAGTTTGCTTCCCTTTGAGGGAAGATTTAAGAATATGCAAGGTTTGCTTCCCTTTTGCTTCCCTCCGAGCCTTATTCCATCATTGTTAGTGCTTTGAGTTTCCTGGGATGGAGAATCTATGGAACCCTAGGACTAATTGCTGTACCTATAGACATCAGTGTACCTTGCACTCTCTCTGTTCTCAGCTATGGTATACTCCATGGCATCGTTGTTGTTTGCCTCATTCTTCTGAGTTCCTTTTGCCCATTCTTGTTTTAAGCAACTGTATTATTTTACAAGCTACAGATATGTCAAACATGCTGCTTTTTCTGCAGTTACCTCTTTCATCAAAATAAATTGAGTAAAATCAAAACAGAATCCTAAACTGAAATGAACAGTTTTATGGACCATACAAGCTTCCTATCTTGCATAGATAGGATGATAGATAGATAGGATAGATATAGATAGGATGCTGTTACATAGAATTGACACACTTGTTATATATGAACAGTGACAAAATCCTTCCTTGTCCAGAAATCGACCTTGAAATAGGAACAGCTATATCTAAACAGATTAAAAACCTGCCTTGGTCAGAACAAGTTATAGTCAGAATAATTTATTAAGCTTTGCTTTTCAGTATRTGGATTAACTTAACCAATGTACTATTACTAGCCTGTCCCAGCAGATCTTTACTGGCATATAAATACCCTTTTAGAAAGCAAGCATTGTTAAAGCTATCAAAGTGAAAAAAATCTTTCTTGTATTAGTAGGATAGAAACATTCATTTTACTCCTAAATTAAAACAAGAATAGGGAATATTTGGTGCAAAAATATTTTACATACATCAACTGTTTTACAGGGAGCCAATCTTGAAAATACTTGCATGTATGAGTCACTTCATTGTCACGAGTAGGTCTATTAAAGTTGTCACAGTTGCTCATGTGAGTAAATGATTTATGGATAAATGTCCACAGCATAAGTCTCTGATACATTACTTCATATTTTAATGTTTAAAACTCTTCCCTCCCAGTACTGGGCTGGAAGATTAGTTTTTTATCATCCGTGAAGCTGAGTGATTTGTCTTGGAACTCTGCAAAATGAGCTCAGTTTGTGTGTTTTATTGTTTCTGTTGTCTATAGGTCCATTGAGGTCTATAATGAAAGATCTGCATTCAGATGATAATGAAGATGAATCGGATGAGGCAGATGAGAATGACAATGATTCTGAGTTGGAGAGACCTGTAAGTACACGTGGAGGAAGCAGAAGTCGCAGGTGAGTGTCCTATGATGGCAAATAGCCTGGTGGCCAAGGTGTTGCACCTGCTAGTAATTAAGTGGCTTTTACTGTTCTCACACTTTGCTAAGTAGGAAACAGCCAGAGAGATCAAACTGTTTCCACATATAGCAATGGCTTTTCTGAAAAGTGTAGGAACCAGTCATTTGCAATGCGAACTATTTGTATTCTAAACCACATTGTCACTGTGGTGCTGTATTCATCCAACTTGGTCTCGTGCCATTGTGAGTTGAGGAACTAGTTGAGAGGGTAAAACAGAGGAGGAAGAAAACGACAAGGCAAAGCATATATCAGTCACAGAAATTTTRAACATTGTGCTTCTGAAGTGAAGCCTTAGTAAGGCATTTCAAAATTCAGCTGTTCTTCAAGCAGCTTGAGGCTCTGTTTTACTGTGTTGAAAGTCATGGAAAACCTGAAACACAGACTCTCTCAAACGTTTTCATAGTGGATCTTTTATCTGATCTACACGGTTCTGCTTGTTCTACTCTTTGCGAGCTCATAGCACCTGCGTGCCAATGTCAGCAATTGCTTAAGTGGAAAGGTAATAGGAAATTACTAACAAATGTCAGCTGTTTCTCTAACATGTTTTAGCAGCTGGAATCAAAAAGAAAAAGATCAAGACGACTAGCATTTGAGCATTCATTAAAATGGCTGTGATTCTATAAAGGATGGTTTTATGCTTAACCTCTTTCTGAATTTGTTACAGTTTGAGGGGGGAGAGAATTTTGTTACAGTTTGAGGGGGAGGAGAAAATTTTTTTTTAAAAAAAGCTTAAGACGAATGTTTCTGTACCTTCATTTGTCTTCAGTAACTCATGTTTTGTTTTCTTCTTCCAACACGTAAATATTCTATTTTTCCTGAGTAAATGGAAAGTGATACTGATAAAGATCTGAGCTTTTGCACATGCCCCCTCTGAGATGCTGAGCAGGAAAAGTGTATTGTTTATGATGAAGTTTTTAAGATGACTTTTCCATCAAGCCCTTGTCTGTGCAGGAAGTTTAGAAAAGTTTTAGAAGAGCAGAGAAGTATCCAAAAACATAGTATCTCTAAAAATATGATCCTCCTTCCAGATGGCTATGAACAGCAACACAGCCTCACTCCAGGAACTGTGGAAACAGCAGTGTAACTTTCTAACAGTTTAATCATTTGTATAATGTTACCTGTTCTTAACTGGACAGTGTAACATTGGCTGAGTGAAGGCAGCCCRTGTTGTTCTCCATGCTACACATAGTCTTTTCCAAAGTGCAGCTCTACTGTGATGCTTCTCCTCTAACAAGCAGCACTTGTCCAAGTTACTTTGATTAATGATGGCTTACTTATCGAAGAGTAGTTCTTAGTATCCTGTCTCAGGGCTTACTCTAGCATGTAGCCCTTTATCGAGTGGTCTAATCTTTTGGGTCTGTTTCTCCACAGAGTTAGTCTGAGTGATGGCAGTGACAGTGACAGTAGTTCAACTTCTTCATCTCTACATCGTGAACCAACACCACCTTTACTGAAAACCAACAACAACCAGGTAAAATCAGAACTCATAAATATAAGCTGTCATAGGAACATGCTYGCTATCGAGGAGCTGGTATAACATTCTAATTACTTTAGGACAATCAGCCTACACTGAYGTTAGGGTTTTTTTCAAAAGATGGCAAGATGTCTCATAAATTAAATACTATAAAGCAAATGTTTTCTTAAGTATTTTAAGGAATGTGTCCCTTTTGAATTAGCTTTATGCAGTAAACAATGTAAACTGGCTTTACAGCATCAATCATACAATCAGCGCACTTTTGGGGAGGCTGTATTTGTAAAAGACACAGTTCACTTCAATGGGTTCATTCTCAGGAATCTATTCAGGAATCAGTTTTCTCCTTTACTCTCCTCGCCAGCATCTATCTAGAAGATGTAATAATTTTTTACTTCACTGTCAGAAAGAGTATTTGTTCCATATTACTAAAAGCTAATTTTTATATTATTTTTACATGGGAAGGTAGAGTAGTTCTGTAGGCATAAGAAAAAAAGAAAGTAGACATAAAATCTGATATTCTAAAACAGTCGATATTTATTAGTTATGAAAAATCTGATATTCTAAAACAGTCGATATTTATTAGTTATGAAATATATGGTTTGTTGCTTATGTTAGGGAGTCACAACAGACTCCCAGACATAGACAGTATACAAGACCATCATGCAATTTACTGAAATCAATGTAAGAATAAATGGCTATTTACATTAATGATGTAGTTAGAATAGCATTTACATGTATTAACAGAAGTTTTTGGTTTAGATGATGAATTGAATCTTGTAGATGAGTCTTTCCTGTATCACCTAGGTTATCTGTTTCCATTCTCTGGCAAAAATATTTTACCTCTTATTGTTTTCCAATAATACACTAGTTTATTCACTATGCAAAAACAGAACATTATTAGACATGCTATTTAGATTCAAATACACTGGGAAGAAAAAAAAATATGGGAAATAGACTGTGCAYATAACCATTTTTATGAATATAAAGAAAAAGATTTTATATCCAGGAARCATTTGTAGCATCCATTAGAAACTCCGGAGACTTTTTACTGAGTTGATTTACASGGAAGTTTTAAGCTTTTCAGAGAGATTCTTTCTCGAAGAAATCAAACTATCAAGATATAGAATGTTAGTTTTATTGAAGACATAAAAACAAGCAGAACGAAGCATCCTTTTATGGCTTGTTGTTTAATGAAGGCATTTACTTCTGAAGGCATTGCAGGGGCGATGTAAGTGAAAATGTGAGTCTCAATAACCCACTCAGTGACATGTTTCATGTTCCTTTCTGCTTCGGTGACCTAACAAAAAGCCTACCTGCACGTTTAGACACTTGAAACAGCAGCAGTAAGCCAGCTGAATGCGAATGTCTCACTGCCCTTTGATTTCATAACTGTGAAAGTTGGAAATACGGAGAAGCTGGGCTTGGTAGCAGACTGCTGCTTACTAGACTGAAGTTTTTCATTTGAAAGATCACACTAAATTCATTTACATCCTGAAATGCCTAAAAGGTTGTTAATGCCCATGTCTCTGTAAGCTTCCTCTGTTATTAGGGCCATATCACCTTTGAACAAGGGTGCTTGAAATGCTCAGTGGCAATCACACATCAAGAGTGCTTATAGGAAGTGACTCTCTGAGGTATATTTGAGGTTCTGTTTTAAAATGACTTTAAATTTTAGGACAAATCAGTATCAGAAGTTACAGAAACTTGAAGAAAATTCTTAGTTATCTGTAAAAACAATTAAAACACATACCTTACTTAGGGATATATTTTATCAAAATAATGCACCTTCCGGACTGCAATAATCCCAAAGGTTGTTTAATGTAAAAATTGGGATTTTTCTTCAGAAAACTATCTTATTTTGCCTTCTGGCTATACATCAGTCTTGGCTAAGCAAATGCTTAGGTAAGATTGATTTTGATCTGCAGACACTTTGTTTATACAAGAAAGTAGCTGTTATCCTGTCTTGTGCATTGTTACCATGCTGATCACCTTGAGGAGCATATATGTAGTTTTAGCAAATTATAACAGGGAGCTAGAATGAACTTAGAGAAAACTGTCAGTGAAGCTTCAACTTCCAAGAGTTGTTTTAACAGGCCTTCATTTCCTTGGTTTTCTGTGTTGAGCTTCGTACTTGTGACAATCCAGGATCATTTTAGGGAAATCATGATACTGATGCCAGTCTAATTTACAGTGGCACATAAAAAAGGATCTTCATCATATGTGATTTATTTTCTGTTGATATTTTTCAGAAGAGCTGACTCTACTCCAGGTTAGGTTTGAAATGATGCTTTTATATTTGTACTTCGAAAAATGTCTCCCTACATGATGGGGAAAAAATAAAAAAAAAAAAAAAGAAGGATTTTCTGTTTCCCTGAAGCATTTTTCACTTGAATCCTAAGATGTTCTTATCAAGTGTTGATGTTCTGCTGAATATTTACCTGCTGTTCTCAGCTGCTTCAGTACTGGATGAAGTATTCCTGGTTTGTGTATGTGGTAGTGCAGTACAAAGCCATTTACTAAAGAAATGGTACAATATAAATACAGGACAAATCACTGCTTTTTGTCAAGTATTTTTTCTTTTTACAGTTACAGTTCATGCAGTCATAAGTTTTGGAATCTCTATTCTTCAGAAAATAGTACAGAAAAGAGAACACAGAAGAAAAATATTTAGCTGGCACTTCTGAGACACTGAACAGTAGCATCCTTGCATCATTCTGTGTCTACAAAATTTTATCCTTCTTATCTTATTCTTACTCTTATCTTGCTAGCATGAAAAGGACATGTGCACGAAAAGGTGATGCTAAGGTTTTTGAAGTATTCATGTCATTTTAAAGCCTTTAAGGAAGAATAATACTGGTATCACACCATCACCACCAATTCATCATTTTCTGTTGCAAGTTTCTTTTTCTGAAAAGATATGGGTTGGCTGTAGAGATGAAATAGTGTAAAAGACTGAGTATGATTTTCTATAATCTTTTTGTTTTTAAGCACCAGCAGGATTTTTCTTAAGCAACTGTAATCCAAAACTGTATTTAAGGATTTTCTTTCTTTTCTAGATTTTAGAAGTCAAAAGTCCAATAAAGCAAAGCAAATCTGACAAACAAATAAAGAATGGTGAATGTGATAAGGTAAACATGAATGTGTGAATAATTGTCTATCCTAAAAATGGTGTTGATGTATTTTCTGCAAACCAAATAATCATTCTTTTTTCCTACAGAATGAAAAATAAATTACTAACTCTTTGCTTCTCCAAGGGCATATTTTCTCCCTTTGTTTTAACATTTCTTTCTTCCTTGCTTTATTTTAAGAGCTTTCCTTCCCTTCAGTGCATATAGTGACTTAGCAAATGTCACTATGTGAGAAGCTGCCATCCATTTGCATTGTGTAACTACCATAAATTTGCATTGTGCTTCACTGAACAGGTGACAATTTTTGCATAGGAAAAGTCACAGTTGAATTTTCAGTCAGTAAAACCCATCAGTCAATGTGAGGCATTTTCCAGAATCCTTTCCAAGGGTTGCACCATAGGAAATGGCTGTGTGATTTAGTGTATGTTAAATAGAACAATATTAAGAGTTGCCATTTAACACAGGGTAAGGGAAACTGACTTGACTGAGTTGGGCTTGTTTAGCTCGGAGAAGAGAAGGCTGAGAGGCGATCTGATCAACTTGAATAAGTTCATGAAGGGGGAATGTAGGGAGGAAGGGGCAAGCTCTTCTCAGTGGTGGCCAGTGACAGGACAAGGGGAAATGGGTGCAAATTACGACACAGGCAGTTCCATCTGCCTGTGAGGAGGAACTTCTTTCCTGTGAGGGTGCCAGAGCCCTGGCACAGGCTGCCCAGGGAGGCTGTGGAGTCTCCTTCTCTGGAGATCTTCCCAACCCGCCTGGATGCCACCCTGTGCCCCGTGCTCTGGGTGTCCCTGCTGGAGCAGGGGGTTGGACTAGATGGTCTCTAGAGGTCCCTTCCAACCTTGAATATTCTGTGATTCTGTGAAAGAGATTATAAAACCATGTCATCTGGCTATCAATGTGAGCATTGTGTGAAAGAATACAATATAGTTTCCCAATGTGGACAAGATCCTCTGAAGGTTTATATTTTCTAGGTTATATGTAAATTCTTTATGATACCATGAGCGAGGAGACTGAAGTAGCAATATTTGTTGCTAAATTTTCAATGACCTATTCCGTGTTACTTTTTCTTCCTCAGATGGGTATTATATCTCTCTGTGCTTAAGGAAAACAAAAAAGMAACAAGACAAAGAAAATGTTTCTGATGTCTAAGAATGAGTGAAAGAGAAAGTCACTGATGTGGTAGAGAATGGGGACATGACTTTAGAATAAGGGGATATTCTGAGAAAGAAGGAAGTGGAAAGTATCATTAGAACAATGACCTTCTTGACCATTTTCCCACCAAATTTCCTTGTTGACACACAAAATTAATCAAGTAGGTTTAAAGAGAGAGGTATTTGGTTCTGAGCTTTTATAACGAGTTCATGATGCCCCTGATTAGGAATTCTTGTGTTTTTTGCTGGATTTCTATGTGGAAAGGTAGGATCTGTTTGACCGAAGTTCTGTTTTTCAGACCTTCTCCCAAACTGTGCCTGAGCAATTAGATTTCTTTTCTACAAAATGAATGTTTCCTTTCCAAGGGGTTGCTATCCCTTAAACTCTTGACATTCCTTAAAAAGTATTTCTGTGCATCTGAAAAATGCCCTGAGTGAACTTCCAAAGTTCCTTCTGGTCACTTCCTTTCTAAGAATTCGTGTATTCTTTAGATTTTCAAATGTTCTTATACCAGAAAGCAACTCAACTTTCCAAAAGTTGAATTTTTGATAAAGTAATTTATTTTAAGTTTCTTTATAATGTAGCAGGATCTTAAGATTTTCAGGGATGTGAAGTACATAAGAAGACCCTCAAAAACTTGTGTTTGGATTGAATTAAGCTAAGGAAAGCCAGCCTATTTTCTATTTCACAGCCACCTTTTTGCTAAGGGAAAATAAGATTTAAAATAACAATT
This sequence comes from Nothoprocta perdicaria, assembly GCF_003342845.1. Taxonomy (NCBI): domain Eukaryota; kingdom Metazoa; phylum Chordata; class Aves; order Tinamiformes; family Tinamidae; genus Nothoprocta; species Nothoprocta perdicaria. The sequence continues at coordinate 2,357,955 of NW_020454139.1, read as the reverse complement.
CCGTTGCCTTTTTTCTTTTTTTTTTTTTTTTTTAAGAAATCTGGAAGTGTTTGAAATGCACTATGATTATGAAATACAGCTATGATTAACAAGTTTTTTTTGGGGGGGGGATATTTTTTAGGCATATCTCGATGAACTAGTAGAACTTCACAGAAGATTAATGACATTGAGGGAGAGACATGTACTACAGCAGGTGAGAAACACTCTCATGCTATATAACAGCATGTTTATTGAGTTTGTGAAGTCACATCTATTTTTATTCCCTTCATCTAAAACATTAGAATCAGATTTAATAGCTTTCGAGTCTGTAGAAACTGCTTATTAAGGCATTCATTTCAGAATAGGAAATYATTATGTGTACTTTGAATTATGTTGCCAAATTAATTGACAGATTAAGAAAAAGAATGTCTATCTGAGCTATTTTTTTCACCATTTTATTGTTATGTTTCTCAACATAATGAGTCAGTAAATATGAAAAAAGGATAGGAGAATGAGTACAGCTGCATGTCATTACTTAATAGGAATTTTGAGTCTGCTTCTCCCTGAGGCTGCTAGGCATTTTTTCACAAGTAGTCAAATATGTTTGCCATGCCAAACACAAAATATGCAATTCTAAGCAAAATTCACTTGGAGAGAAAATGTGCATATTTATTCAGTCTTTTAAAGTCACAGAAGTAATGAAATATGAAAAAAGCTCTCACATTTATTGACAAGATATGCAATATTAAGAAATTATATTTGTTGTTTTGTATGACTGTGTTAGATACTATTGCGAAAATGAGACAATAAACAACATTAACAGGTCTAATTGTAGTACAAATGGCATTTTATAATATTTAGAGCAATTATGTCCCAAATTTAGACACTTTGAAAGAGAATTTTTAATCACTTCTTAAATAACTTCAATCACTCATCAAATTTTTCAACACTTAAGTGAGTAAAAACATATTTTTCCAGCCTCTGCATTAATCTGTGTTTATTAATTCAGGTATAATATTGTGAGTAAAGAACAGAAAATAATAGAGAGATTGGTGGAAAGCTTTCAGTTAGAGATATTCTTTAATTAAAAAGTAATATTGATGGCAGTGTCAAATGTCATCTGCTGTGACGTACTCGAGAATATTGATGATCCTTCATAGTTAATATACTCTTGTTCCCCAAGTACATTTTGTCTTTTGTTCAAATTAGAGCTTTTCTCACCAAAGTACTCTGTCTGAATGGCGGAAAGGCCAATTTTTGACTTCATTGAGAAATTGCAGGAAACTAGAAGATATGAATTACCTTCCCCATTTACATTATTCACAACTTCTTATAGAGTCCACGTGAAAAGCGAAATTGAAGAAGCCTCTGTATTACTTTATTGTAAGGTTGTGCCTTAGTTTGGCCTCTCTAGACATCAAAAACATATCTTTAGAATATTCTCACTTGACCCAGCAGAGCCTGGGGACTTCCAAGTGAAATTCTGAGAAAGAAAATCTTCCTGCAAAGAGAAGATGAAAACAATCAAGTCCTTCCAAGGACAGCTTGGCAATGGAACTTTCTTGCTGAAAGCTGAGGATGTTTCTCCATCCTCAGAGATTTTCAGGCCCTGTTAAGACAAAGTCCTGAGCAACCTGGTCCAACCCCACAGCTAATCCTGCTTTAGAAAAGCGAAAGGACTAGAACTCTGCCTTGAAATCTGAATTATCCTGTGGCCCTAAGAAATAAGATGATTCCAAATTAATGTGTAATCCATTCTTTTTTGTTATTTTTGTTTTATTTTATTTTCTAGTAGCGCTTGCTACTGTTTTGTGTGGAGGAAGTACATACTATTGGCAGAAGAAAGATGGACTTGTCCATTAAAACATACTTCAGTCTGATATTAGAATACAGTTGAAATCTACCTCATAAGAACTTACTCATATTAGGAAAAGCRCTATGAAAAGAGATATGGCTGAACTGAAAGTTTGTATCCCACACTAAGTAAATGAAAAAATAATTCAAATTAATCACAATATTTATGTGGATTTATAGCTGAAGATAGACTTTTTATCATTAATATTTATCAGAGAATATTATGATTATGTTATAAAAGCTAGGTCTGTTACCTGAAAGTGTTGCCATGTTTCCTGGAGACATTTGTCCTTGCAATTATTTTTCTCAGTTTGGGTTTGCRTAGTTGTTTAATAAAGCCTCAGGAAAAGCTGAGTTTCCAACAGCAGAGTACATGCTAGAACAGTAGACAAAATCCTTTACTGATGTAGCTTGTAGCTGTGGTTACAAGCTACATATAGTCTATACTGATATGCTAAATATATGTAAATATGTGTATATRCATATATGTTATATATGTACATACATAACAAGCTACATACTGGCATAGCCATATAATATTGACTATGAAGATCCACTAGAATACAAGGAAATTATATGAAATTCAATGAAATAAATGTGTTAACACTTCTAGAGATTCTTTTTTTTTTTTTTTTTTTCCTAAAATAGAGTATATTGCTGTGGTTGTTACAGAAAATGGTTTTCTTTCATAGTATCACAAGGAAATATTAGGATTATGCAGTGTAGTTGTCTTCCCTGTTTCAGTTCCTGTAAGCTTGTTCTACAGCTATCATTTATCACACAGTGGGTATTTGAAAACCAAGGTTGAGAATAAATTCATTACTTTACAAAAGCAGGCTGCATTGACTTCTTAGCTTCTTTCTTAAGACAAGACTCAGAAAAAGGCCTAAAAGGGAGAATAAAAAATAACATATATCCAATTTGCCTTCTAACAGCTATGAGGTTTTTTTTCTGTTTGAATTTGTCTCACATGTTAGTTACCTCACATGGTAGGGAGGTGTTACATGAATCCATGAATCATCAGATGGAGAAATGAAGCAGACAATAATGATGGATTAAAAATTATTGTATGGAAAAAAAACATTAAAAGCAAGAGAAAGGCTTTTAAAGAGAGCAAATAAATGCAGAATTCATACTAAGTATTTCAGAAACTTATACAGCCTCAAAATAAGTTAGATATTGCCTTTCTTTTTTCTCAACCTGTGGAAAGAACAATATGGAAGGTGATTAGTAAGAGAGATTTTTAATGTAAAAGGCATTTTCCTCTTTTATTTCTTTTCTGTTTCCTCCAACGGAGTTTATATCATTTATTCTCTGATAATATACATGAAGTTATTTCATTTATCATATACGTAGTTCTTTCATTTGTAGTCAATGCAGAAAAAGGAAAGAAAAAGTGAAATGGAGATTAGTTAATTGTACAAAATATGCTCTAATATTTTTCAGATTAGTGAGTTTTTTGCCACATTTGTCATTTTTCAACTATAAAAAAAGAACTACAGTTTAAGTAGTAAAATGGAAAAAAGTAAATATCAGAATACCAAATACCAGTAAATACCTATCTACCAATGCAGTRGTACAGAAACTGGAGGATTTTCAGAGGCTGGAAAACAAACGCTGCCTTTGTTTTTCAAAGTCTGTGTTCAAAGATTAAGCAGGACACTAGATCTTTGGATCTGGAGTACTGTGTTCAGTTYTGGGCACCCCAGTATAGGAGGGACGTGGAGCTTCTGGAGAGGGTCCAGAGAAGGGCAACCAGGRTGATTAAGGGAATGGAACATCTCTCGTACGAAGAGAGGCTGAGTGAGCTGGGCCTGTTTTCTCTGGAGAAGAGACGGCTCAGAGGGGATATGATTAATATGTATAAGTTCAGGAAGGGAGAATGCAGGGAGGAAGGGGACARGCTGTTCTCACTGGTGGCCAGCGACAGGACGAGGGGTAATGGCCACAAGCTGAAGCATAAGAAGTTCCGTCTCCAGGTGAGGAGCAACTTCTTTRCTGTKAGGGTGACAGAGCAGTGGAACAGGCTGCCCAGGGAGGTTGTGGAGTCTCCTWCTCTGGAGGTCTTCAAAACCCRCCTGGATGCCGCCCTGTGCCACATGCTCTAGGTGTGCCTGCTTGAGCAGGAAGGTTGGACTAGATGATCTCTAGAGGTGCCTTTCAACCTTAAATATTCTGTGAATCTGTGAATCTTTTGGTCTAATCAGACTGAAAAACTGTGGTGCAATCAGGAGCTTTGCTGCATAAAGCACTGATGATGTACTGGCAATATAAAGGATCTTGCCAGACTTGCATCTCTTGCATCTCTTTGTGAAACAGACCAGATGATTCAGAAACTATTGCCTTTCCCAAGTGAAATGAAGTGTTAATACTTGAAAAGAGAGAATAGGTGTGTCTTTGATGTTCATCACCTTCTTATGCAAAGCAGTCTACATGCAGATGTACAGCACCACGGTTTAGGGACTCGAAGATCAAGAGTTAATCTACAGGGTAAAGTATATATCTACCTCAGGTTTCCACTTCAGGGTTAAGATCAGAGATGTTAAATACAGAGTAAACACATAGCAAGGCACATTTTCTTCTTCTTAAGAAATTACTATATTATTTACATGCATTTCTACTCTCTACTTATGGAAAGTTAAAATACACTCCCATGTGCATTGTTCTGTGTAATGGGATCTACACAGCTATTCGCAAAAAGGGCAGGTATATTTGGCACTTGAAAATTGAAAATCACTGCCTTGTTTGGTGGTGGATTGCGTTCACCTTTGAGCTGGTAAAATACAATCTGTAGTTTCCAAATTTCTTAGATTTTGTACTAGTTGTCTTTTATGTTTGCATCAATGTACCAAGAACTTTCAAATGAACTTTAAGACTGCTGRCAATATTTAAGGAAACAGACCTTTTTATGACATGCTAAGCTAGAGGGTGTCTCTGAGAAAACAAAAAAAGAACGTACAATATGTCTTAAGTTGTGACATAGGATCCAGTGCCTTCAGGTTTGTCACTATGGCTGGACACAATACAGATGTGACATTGAGTCTTATTTTGAATGCCACAGAAAAGACAGCTGGAAAGAGCAAACAAAAAAACAGCCTGCTATCAGTACATGGCCCTACTAARAGACTCAGGTGACCTCCTGTGTATTTGTTGTGGAAGTCCATTTATTGGAATGAAGAAGCACATGGACATCCAGTAGCCATGACACATTGACACTGCTTTAATCCACTTTGACAAGTAACAATTTGGTTTACAACCTACAAAATTTGAAAATTTCAGACAGTCTCAATTCTGATTCATTGCCAAAATAACTTATATCCTGTTGTTGCTCTTCTCACGAATTTGAGAAGTCTTTTGATTCTCRCTTGAAAGAAATTTGGTTATAGATGGTACAACCACTAAAAAAAGATTTTTCTCATGCCATTGATTCGACTTCATGGTTGTCCCATTAAAAAATATTATTTAAGTTGGTTGTTCAAGAAATTACTGCTACTATTGACAACTGATGTGACAGAAGGCAATTTTCTAAATTGGCTTATGCCAGTTATTTTCTGTATTATTCTGTATATTTCTGTTTGGCAGCTATATGCACAATAAATATTTCAGAAAAAGATCTTCCTGATTTTTATTTGTTAGAAAAATGTAATAAATACACAAGTTTTCTTTTAACATTTGAAGAATATTTTATTCGTGTTGATATTTGCTGTAACAAATAAGCAGATAGGTATAGGCTAGCATTGTGATTGATTAAAAAATGAAACACTGTAGTCTGGTCTATAGTTCTGTGTCAGAAAGGAAGAGTGGGAAAAGATTGTGACATTTGGGTGTGTTTCATGTATATCATAGAGTACTTAGAAGGAGATACATTCAGTGGGCTTGTGAAACAGCTAGAACTTTCAGCTATTGACTTTTTTTTTTCCCCTTTCAGATAGTAAATCTGATAGAAGAGACCGGACACTTTCATATCACAAATACCACCTTTGACTTTGACCTTTGCTCACTGGACAAAACCACAGTCCGTAAACTCCAGAGTTATCTAGAGACATCTGGGACCTCCTGAGGATTCAGCATCTGTCTGCATCAAAACTGTTTTTTAGGTGAAATATGCAGAATGATATAACCGAAATGAGGAGGAAAAACAAGCCAGCCCTCTTCAGCTCTCTTTTAATTTAAAGCCAGTCATCATCTCTTGATAAAGGAGAGGAAAAGTGACAAGATCAAGACAACCACTCCTCTCAACGAGAAAATGCTCTGGAAGAGTTAGCCTGGATAGCCTTGAAAAACACATGCAAGAAGACAAACAGAAAACCTTGTTGTTAATGAATGTGTATGGTATCATGTATCTCTCTGTGGTGTTCCAGCCCACAAGATGAATGCATGTTCAACACACTGCCTTATTACATAACTGATCTATTTATTATTACATACATGTATTCTGAAGTCATTGAGTCATTGAATGACGCTACCAGATGTTGTACTGGGGTTGCATATATGTTCCTTAAATGCAGTACCATCACCATCACAAGCCTAGTAACTTTAGTCATGTTAAAGTGTCATTTCTTGCAAGCTTTCTGTGCTCATTTATACACTATAATCTTGTTTCCACTTCTGTAGTTCAGGAAACAAGATAAAAAATGAGGGACCAAAAACTGGCCCTATGTTTTGTTAATTGTCTGCAACAATAGGTTGAATCGCAGCAGGTTGGACCATAGGTCCTTGGCTGTACCTGTTTATTGATCTTGGATCATGGTAGAAAATGCACCAAATATGACTTGCTGTCTAGCCTCGGTCAAAAAAACAGTAGGACTTTTAACAACGACAACAACAAAAGTCTGTCCTGAATCCAGCACCATTTGTTAACATTCTCGTATCTGTTTTAATGTTATAATATTAAATATATATAAAAGTGAAGGTGTTTTGCAGGATCATCATAAGGGAGGAATACTGGTCCTGTTTTCTAAGGAAATGTTGTAGAAAATTCTTGATTTGAAGATATTTATTACTATGAGTTTCAACACTCAGCTGTTGCCAGTGTTTGACTTATTTTTTACTTTTTCCATAAAACTATTGGCATAACTTTGTTTATTCTTACAGTATATGGTCTAGATAATCTGTTTTGTCTCTTTTTTTTTTTTTTTTTTTTTTTAATACCTGATAAATTAAAACCCTTTCCTTAAAAAAAATATTTGTGGATACACAGTTACATTTTGAGATACATACATACATGTGTGTGTATATACATATGCACATGCATATGTGTATGCAGATGTATCTATGTATGTTTCTGTGGTTTMCTCTTTTCAGATTTTGTTATCTGTTCAGTAATCTGCTTGCATTTCCAGAAGRATTTCTTGTCTTTAGAAATGAGTATTATTTCATAGTATCTGTTATTCCTTTTAAATCAATATCCTTTTCTTGCATTTGCAAATGAAAGGATATGTAATCACACATTCAAGTTCTGTGCTCTCGTATTGGTGATGGTTTCTTGCTGAAATTATCACTTTTCTATTAGAGTTCCAATGACCCAGTGAAAAAAGAAGGGTACCAAGAAATACTTCTGGATCCAAAGGTTTATTCAGGTTTATTAGCCTTAAAATATGTGTTTTTTCTAGACTGGCCAGTATGTSACATGTTTCCTTATATGCCACATGTAGTCTGTATGTGTTGAGCTGAACAGCTGTTATCTGTATGATTTATTATTTCATGCACACAGTTTGTGCAGCACTGTARAACTAAATTGCTATTGAGGTTATTTCTTATTCAGATGGTAAATCTTAACACTGTTTCTTTAAGTCCAAAGAAAATTTTACACTTTTGAGAAAGGGGATAAAGGTTGGGTCTAGGGGGCTTTTTTTCTTATTTAAAATGTTGTTTGACCATACTCCATAGGAAGTCTGTCTTGGGCTTCCAAAGAACAAGTGTACTTTTTTCAGTAATGTTATGACTCTTATTGATGATTGGCATGAAGCATACTTGAAGCATTATGTTTTTCTTCTAAGTCCTTGTCTCAATGTGCAATTGTTGGGGGTAGGAGAAGTGTCTTTTAAAGTTACTTTTGACATCAGATAGATGATGGTGGGGAGGGAGGGCTTGCATGTGAGCGGGATTCACTTCAATTTTTATCAACATTTTATATGAATATGTTTGGAATTCTAAAAGCAATCTTAAAAACTTTTGATCTACTAGTGTGTATTCAACTTGCTATCTTATAGTTGTACTAGATACATGTGGAATTTTGTCATTTTGACTTTTCTAACTAGATTTTGTGGTGAAGCTTCTGAGTTTCAGGAGAGGAAGGATCTCTTGATAAGGCTAGTCTGAATATTGAATATTCCACTGTTTTTTAGAAATGGTGAAATAAGTCACTTTAACTATAAAATGCTACATAAGTTTTGTTGTACTTTGTGAATGGGGATACAGGAGAACAGGAAGTAGGAAAATAAGAATAAAAAGGGGATCATAGCAATTACAATGTAAAGTTACTGCTAAATTTCCTACAAATCCTGGAGCATCCTTAAAATCTTAAATTTTGTAATTTAATGAAGTTGGGAGAGGGAAGAAAAAATATAGATTGCAAAAGTGTGTGTGTGTGTGCGCGTATATATGTGTTTTTCACAGAAATCTGATAGAATAAGAGCTATGTAAGTGTTGATCTCATTTAAAAATACATTAGCTATTTTCATCTAATTTTGTATGCAGAAACAAAATAAATCCTTCTTCAATTGATTTCAAATAGTGATACTTAATGAAAAAATCATAAGAGCTGTTCTAATTCTTTAACGTTTACAAGTATGATTTTTGGGACCAGTTGAAGTCTTTCAGCAATAAACATTATGGCATTTTATTTAATATAAAACTATTTTAAAACAAAACTACCAGAGAGAATTTCTATAAATCCACTGAGATGACAAGGATGACAGCAGTAAGTAAGTAATATTGCGGAATCTAAAAGTCTTTTTCGGCATCACTGAAGTACTGCAAGTGGATTAGCAGTTATACCCAATAGCAAGGATAATTTTATTCTTGTCACCTCAGGAAGTGGATCTGTAAGTGGATAAGTAACTTTTAGTACCTTATTAGAAGTTTAGCTTAACTGAAAGGCTTTACAAGTGTTTTGGTTTCATCTATTTGAATGCCATCTCAGTCTAAAGTAAAGAGAAAGGAGGGAGAAGAGGGTGTGAACTGAACTGAGGAGAGTCCTTACAAGGTCCTCTGGTGTTTCTTCAAAAGCACTTGACCATATGAAATATTCATATCAGAAGCAATGCACAAGTAGCGCTATGCATTTTGGTAGTCCTAGAGTAATTCTAATGTTTCTTTTCCTCTGGGGAAAAGAATTAAAAGTATTTGGTTTTGTCCTGAACTATTTGATTTTCCCTTTCCTCATAGTGATGTAAAATACATTCACAATCTATTTCAGGTCCCTGGAAGCTTTAAGTATTGTCTTAACTTCTTAGAAAAACACTGTATTAGTGTTTTAGATCTCTTAAAAAGCCTGCAACTTCAAGCCTTGTTACTTAACAGTTTGCAAAAGGGATGGAAAAGCTGTAGAGAAACCTGCCTTATTCAGTTGTCATATACATTATTTCACCATCATACAGTATCTAGGGAAGGATGTTTGATTCTTTCATGATGTAAATCTTCACTCATGCATATCCCCTCTCATCTTTTATCGTGTGTGTTTTAATGGCAGGCTGTATCTCTTAGCAGGCTCTTGCTTCAGTCTATATGGGAATTCCTATTTATGTGTTTGTTTAGTGGTCCATAGTTTGTGCCTAACTGGAGTCTATTTTAAATTTCTTTGAGACCTAGCACTCAAGGCTTCTTTGTGTGATCTGTGTGATCCATAGTGTAAATCTTATTTGACATTTTTACTATAATGTGCTGAAATGGACGCCTGTGGTGAAAGTGCTGACTGACCTTTAACCATAGCAAGAGCTAGTGGACACATCAAAAATAAAGGGTGTAGAACACATTCCAGATCTTAACAAGTGCAAGGCATGTCTTCTGAGCTTCAGTATTTTCTGTAGCTGTTRAGTAGTACAGAGTATACACTAGGGAGCTATCCTGTGTAGTCCATAGTGTATAGTGGAAGGTTTATTCTTGGGCATGCAGTGCTTAAAAATGGATGATGAAGACTATGATTCCTATTTGTGCAGTGCTTTTGTGTATGCTTGGGAGTAAATCAGTGGATTACCACAGCTAAACTAACGACAATAACAAGATCATTGCTTTGCATGAGCAAGCAGACAAATTTATGGGAAAGCACAATTACACGAGGGCCTTGCATTTTCTTGAGCAGCAAGAAATACCAGGAAGGTGAATACTAGACAAGAAGGTGGAATATTGACACAATGAAAACAGTGCTCTTTCAACAAGCAAAGGAAGAAAGAGAAGTGAAAGGGAAAAGAGAAGAAAGGAAAGGAAATCCCATAGTGGCTGTACATATTCCCTTACGTTAAGGGAGAGAATAAAGCCTGAGCAGTTAGGTCTGCTTGTAAGACACCATCACACAGTTTGCAGAATGGCAGCTTCTGATGTTTGCTGCTATACCAACTGTGGTGGTATTGCTCGCTTAATGAAAAGTAGATGTACTACAGCATGGTACAAATATCTAAGCTGTCTTAATGTTTGAGATGCTGATGTCTGTTTAACATTTGTGTGAATATTACATCTCATTTATGTTCTCTGTTCTACCTCAGTTAAATTTATTTTGTCACAGAATGACAATCTTGCACTTTTCTTCATTTCTTTTAATCTTTGCAAGTCTGTGAGAACAGCAGGAGGTCATTGCTAGCTTAACTTGGATTGAAAGTATACCCTCCCTGAATGTGGTTTCAAACAGGTCATGCATTTTCATATGTTCCTTTTGCAGAATTGATGCTATAAAACTGGTCCTTCCATTAATAAACTTTGCTGTTGTCTTCTCTACAAATAAGGCATGAATCCTTTGTCATTGTTCAGTGGGAAAAGAATTCAAGGTGCGTGACCTGTTCAGGAAATAGGTTTGTGTGAAGCTGTTAACTACATGGTTTCGATCAAGACTAGAAATAAAATGTACATCTGCAGAAAGAAAGGAAAAATGTGCAAAAAAAAGAGAAATCACTCTTGCCTCCGCCTACATCGACCAGCAATACGCCCTTCCAAATCTTTAAATGCCTAGAGGCTGTCAGAGGGACTACATACAATCCATTAAGAAATCAAAACTATTGAAAAGATAAAAACAAATGAGTTGTATTAGAAGCCTGGCTGTGCAAGTAATAAGGTTGTAATGCTGATACCGCTTTCTGTGCAGGACAAGCATTCCTAGCACATGTGGTTTGTGTATCCTCGTCTGAGTGGGTGGTCTAGAAAACAGCACTAAATGCAGCAAGATGGCTTAACTTCTGAGCAGTGGAGAGATGACCTTCAGGACAGGCTCAGCCAGCACCACACAGCCCATCTGAGATAAAGCACTTTTCTTTAAACTTTATTGAGCAGCTGAGCCTTCACTGTGCTTATTTATTCAAAAATTTGAGTTGACCTTTAAAATTGTATCAGTTCCTGTGCATTTTTTACTGCTAAGCTCCRTGGTTGTTTGGAGCAGTGTAGCTCTGGAGTGGGATTATTTTGCTGGGGTTGTTACTTCTTTGGGAGGGGAACGAGAGGATAGGAATGAGTAGGGTAGTGATTCTGTCCAGCAGATAATGCCCTCTGAAATGGTTTTCCCAAAGAAACTTATCTCAAATGTGCAAAGTACATCACTGCTTTCATCACAGTGTCACTGCACACTGCATAATCAGAAGACAAACGTAATATGAGTACAAAAAGTATGAGGATGTAAGCCTGACAAGCTGCTGGAGGACTGCAAGTGGGGGAAACTCGCCAATTGTTACTACAGAAATGTGTAAGACTAAGACTATGTTAGCCTGTGGAGTGAGAGATTTCCCTAGGTTAGGGAATTTTGGAATTAAAATGCCACATTAGYGTTTTTGAAACACTCAAATCTCTTGCTTAATTTTTGGAAAAGTATTTTTCCCTTATCACAGGTGTGAGGAATAAGTGTCTAGGGAGGGCACTTCCTTCCTCCTGTCACCCTACTGTAGCTAGACAGAGATTTGCAGTATCCTTTCTGTGAATGAACAAGTTCAGTTTATGTCCAAGACTAGCTATCAAGTCTGTCTAAGATAAATTTTGTTTGTGCTTTGATAAGTACAGAATTTCTTTTAATTTCAGAAAGATAATTGTCCTCTCTATATCCATGCAATATCTTTCTTCCGGGGAAAACTCATGCAAATCTCAGGCTTTTGCAAGTCTTGTGAGAAGTTCATGATGTACGAATGAATTGAAATGTTTTGAGCATCCTGGCGCCCTCTTACAGATCTTACATTGCTGTTTCTTTCAAAATAAGATTTTTTTTCTCTCTGGATATTAAAGTTAGTCCCATCTCCCCCTAGAAGATTTTTACAGTTCTAAATTACAGACCAAAGGTACTTGCGTGATTATGGTTTTGACACTAACTATAATGCTTTCTCTGATATTAAGGCATACACTAAGTCATTCTCTGACCTAAGAAGTCTGGTAAAATACTTCGTATTGCGGTACTGAATCTTTTCTTTGCATCTACAAAAATTTCACTCATAGTATTTTGTGCGACATCTCCACTCGTTCCCATTTTCAGAATTGTCTCCCACTTAAAGTAAGAATTTAACAGTGTTGTGCAGATGTTATGCAGAGTGAAATCTTTTTCTAATTATTTTCTAATAAATTTTTAAATCTATTTTTCTAATGGAGGTTTCTGACAATATATAATAACAATATGACAATAATTATAGCAGCAATAAATAGTTCTGTTTCTAAGGAAGTTATCTGTAAGATGTTCATTCCATGAGCTCATCTCATATTTGTTTCTTTTCTGAAAAGATACTATGTATGTCGATATACGTATATAGCCCAAATATCACAGGCTTGAAGATTCTAGTTTGGAGGTCTGCTGCTCTTGTTTTCAAAGCGGTGATAATTAGTTGGGCTCATTCTGATGGACTGTAATGTCTCAGAAAAAAAGAGTCTTTTGGCTGAAACAAATGTCCTTGAACATGGCAACCTGAGTGCTGGTAAAGCTCTGGACMTCTATCTGGCTCTAAAACAAAGGCAGGAGTATTGGTGAATTTTCAGGGAAGCATGGAAGAGTTTGTTTTACCTGGATTGGTTAGCTACCCTTTTCATCTCTTGCCCTGTGAGGAGAGGAGGGCAATTTCACTCTGCAATCTGTGAAAATGTAGCTCAGGTTTATTGTAGTGCATCGGTCAGTTCATGGCCAATATAATCTACTCATATTGGCCATAAAATTTCTGAAAGTAATTTGCTTGTATTATCAGCAAACCATAGCCAAACTAGTAATCTCCTTTAGGAGACTGGTCTTTGCTCTCTTTTGGTGAAAGAAGYCTTTCTGTTAGTCATTGCCTAGAAGATCAGAGAGACAAATATGCGAGCACTGTCCCATAAATAGGGCTTTTGCAAGAATCAGTTGTCCTTAGATTTCACCCAGAATTGTACAAGCCTCTTTCATTTTCTTCCGCTGTATAGATGTATCGGTGTGCATTCCAGCTCTCTTCACAGAATTGCATTTTACTGAAGTAAAACTATTGGGTGTCACTTGCTGGATGCCTTCTCTTTTACTCTGGATAGGATCCAGCCTCTCAAGTGCATGTCTGCATTCCTTGTGGTGTTTTCTGGCATAATTAACAGCCCATATTGCTCCAGAAACTATCTCAGGCGTTATTAATACTTGACATGATTTGGCTAAGAAAGGTCCCCTTAGGCATTTTCAGGCTTTTGCCATTAGGGAGTGAAAGATCTCTGTATCATACAGCTGTGGAGCATAACTTACATGTTGTCAGTATATTCACCATTCTCTGGGCCACACAGCCAGATCATAGAATAGAATCAAAGAATTGTGGTTGGAAAAGAACTTCAAGATCATCAAGTCTTAACTACAAAACCCTCACCACCATGCCTGCTAAACCATGTCCCTGAACACCTCATCCACACATTGCTTCAACACTGCCAGGGACGATGAYTCCACCAGTTCCCTGCTCAGCCTGTCCCAAGGCTTTACTAGTCTTTCCATGTAGAAATTCTTCCTCATGTCTGACCTGAACATGAACATTCCCGTGGCACAACTCGAGTCCATTTCCTCCGGTGCTTATGTGCAGCTATTCTGGAGAAGAGATCAACCCCCACCTCACTACAACCTCTTTCCAGGTAGTTATAGAGAGCAATAAGGTCTCAGTTGAGATCTTCTCCTCTTCTTCAGATTAAATGACCCAAACTCCTTCAGCTGCTCCTCATAAGGTCTGAGCTCCAGCCCCTTCACCAGCTTCCTTGTCCTTCTCTGAACTCTCTCCAGCACCTCCTTGACCTCCTTATAGTGAGATGAAACAGTGGTTTTGCTAGGACAATCCTACTGTCTCTGTGTCCGTGTGTGCCATTTTCCCGTATCTTTTGATAGGAATATGAAGCTATGCCAACAGCTGTGCGTGATAGCCTTTGTATGCAATTGCTTGAGGGAAAAATGGCTRTTTATCTTCTCCTAGAAGCGGTGCCATGGTACAACCACCTATTTCCAAAAATCTGCTTGAGCTTTCATTATTCTGAAATTTGCATCTTACTGGCTAAAGTGCATAGCTACCAATCACTTTTCTCTGTTCAACGCATGAGAAAGTTGCCAGGAGGCATGTGCTACTGTGAGAAACCTGCATGCATGTGCCCCTTCCCTCTGCCTTCTACGCAGATCTCAGAGAGCTTCGCTCTTGCAAAGCAATCTGCTGATTAGCTCCTCATACGTCCTGCTGATCATCAGTGAGGCACTGCACCACTTTGCTGCTTCAACTCTGCCCTAGCAGAAACTAATACAATGTTCACCTCTTCTGCTCTTCCTGCAGTTGAAGGATGGCCTTATATAWCTGCAAGATACCACTTTGTATGTCTACAGGATCTAGTAAAATGGAGCTCCAGTATCTGCTAGGTCACATCAGTTCTGCTGTAAATAACTAGCAATGAGATTGCCAGCAGTTGAATGAYCTATGAACAATGCCATCGGTGGCAAAAAGTCCTGTTTTATATGTGAATTTTTGTCTTCGGTATGGTAGTTGGCATTCCCATAGATTTATGTTTATATATGGTTTATTGCTGCACACTCAGTAAAGCAATAGCTGTAGCCAGCAATTTTATTGCTGGTTTGAGGTGAGGTTTTATAGTTTGCCATAAATGTACTTATGAGGATTTCATAAAATACTTTTTTTTWAAAAAGACTGTTATTCCGGTTGTAAACATAAGAATTAAATGGAATGTATAGTACAGAAAATACTTACAATCCAGAATACATTTTGAAGATTATGTGACACTTGTTACAGATCAGAGGTTAAGCATAATTTATTAGAAAGTCTTTTAAAACATGTGCTGTCTTCATAATCTTTTGCTGATGGTAATACCATCTTTGTAAAAGAGTGTATTTTTAACCAAATTTTGTGCCTTCTGCCGGTGGTTGCAGCATGCTTCACTTGGTTCATTTGTAGATAGTGTCCGACCAGTCCAATTTACATCAGTCATCATTATCTTTGATTTTTAAAACATWAATTGCATGGTCTTGTGCTGATGCTTTTTATCTCCCAGATTTGTGAAGACAGATACATACGTTTTGCAGTCTCCTCTGTAAGAGTCTTGCAGGTGTCAGAGCTGTTTGTTTACAGGATTAGAGTGTCAGTAGAGGAATTACGGAGCAGGCCTCAGAATTCAATCCAGTCCTCTTGTTTACACAGAGAAGAGATTTAGGATGAAAATGTCTAATGGTCTTGAATCACCATGCCAGACAGGGGAGCGAGCCTCTTCAACAGTGGGTCAACTTCCTAGTGAAAGAGAAGAATACTTCTTAGAGAAGAATAAATGCAAAATCTGATTGTCCCATCATAGTAATTGCCAGAAAAAAAAATGACAAATCAAGACTTTGACTTCTGTGGTGCATTAACTTTCATAGAATCATAGAATGCCCAAGGTTGGAAGGCACCTCAGAGGTCATCGAGTCCAACCGCCCTGCTCATGCAGGGTCACCTAGAGCACGGGGCACAGGGCTGCATCCAAGCGGGTTTTAAAGATCTCCAAAGAAGGAGAMTCCACAACCTCTCTGGGCAGCCTGTTCCAGTGCTTTGTCACCCYCACAGTGAAGAAATGCTTCCTTAAGTTCCTGTGGAACTTCCGATGCTTCAATTTGAAGCCATTTCCTCTAGTCCTATCGCTGTCCACCACTGAAAAGAGGTCGCCCCCCTCCTCCTCACTGCCTCCCTTGAGGTATTTATACACGCTGATCAGGTCCCCCCTCAGCCTCCTCTTCTCCAGGCTGAACAGGCCCAGCTCCCTCAGCCTTTGCTCATAGGGCAGATGTTCCAGGCCCCTGATCATCCTGGTAGCCCTGCGCTGGACTCTCTCCAGCAGCTCCACATCCCTCTTGTACTGGGGAGCCCAGAACTGGACGCAGYACTCCAGATGTGGCCTCACCAGGGCTGAGTAGAGGGGGATGATCACTTCCCTCGACCTGCTGGAGACGCTTTTCTTAATGCACCCCAGGATCCCGTTGGCCTTCTTGGCCACCAGGGCACACTGCTGCCTCATGGTCAACTTGTCGTCCACCATGACACCCAGGTCCCTCTCTGCGGGACTGCTCTCCAGCAGGTCCACCCCTAATCTGTACTGGTGTCCAGGGTTATTCCTCCCCAAGTGCAGGACCCTGCACTTGCCCCTGTTGAAACTCATGAGAGAGCAGCCAGGATGAGCTGYTCCATCACTTTCCCGGGGATGGAGGTGAGGCTCACCGGCCTGTAGTTACTCGGGTCCTCCTTCTTGCCTTTTTTGAAGACTGGAGTGATGTTGGCTTTCTTCCAGTCCTCCGGCACCTCCCCCGTTCTCCAGGACCTTCCAAAGATGATGGCGAGCGGCTCGGCTAGGACATCTGCCAGTTCCCGCAACACTCTGGGGTGCATCCCATCAGGGCCCATGGATTTGTGGGTGTCGAGGCTCCCTAGATGCTCTCTGACCCACTCTTCCTCTACCCAGGGCAAGCCTTCCTCTCTCTGGCTCTCTTCGTGTGTCCCTAGGGCCTGGGATTCTAGAGGGCTGCCCCTGACAAACACAGAAGCAAAGGCAGCATTCAGCAGCTCWGCTTTGTTCGTGTTTTTCGTGACCAGGGTACCCATCCCATTCACTAGTGGACCCACGTTCTCCCTTTTGAGATATATGTATTGGAAACTGAATACAATTTTACAATTTTTGTAGCTGTTATGACTGACTGCTCTTTCTGCAGTTTATTAGGAAGACTTTTGCTGAAAAGGATTAAGGTAGAGTGATTTAAGAGTTCTTAATCTTTATCCTGGAAAGCTCATGAATGTGTTTAGTTTCAGGGAGGTCTAACATCTTTAATTTATTTCTAAAACTAGACTATTAAAATCTGTTTAAGTGGAGCGAAAGTGAATAGCATGTGGGCTCACAGAAAAAAAATGACAGAGTAGAACAGATTGGAAGAGATACTGGGATGTCTCTAGACCAACCATTTGCCCAGAGCAAGCTCAGCCCTGGGATCAGACCTGGTTGCAGGACTTTTCCCAGGTGAAGCTTGCCAAGCTCCAAGGACAAACCTGGCAGCAGCTCTGAGCCTGGCTGTGCCTCCCGCTGTACATACTACAGCCATCCCTGCTAGCAGTGAACCCCCAGCCCCACAGCTCCTTCTCACAGAGCCAGGCTCTGCCCCACCACCACTGCCCCACCAGCTCCCCCTGGCCTGGTTAACACCTCCTGATGCTCCCCTGGCTGGTGCCTGTGCCCAACAGGGCCTTCGAGCACCAAGCAGAGACAACCCTGCCCTGCTTGGGCCAGCCCTGCTTATGGAGTTGACATTGAGCCATGGCTCCAGCTGGTCTGTGCTGTGTGGCCCTGCTCCTGAGCGTTGCTTCCTGCCCCCCAGTTTGGTGTCCTCTGTGAGGCTGCTGCAGGTGGCTCCACCTCCTGCTCCAGGCCACTGCTGAAGGTATCGGACATGGCAAATTCCAGCAGAGACTCACCTGTAAATGGCTCCCACAAACTGTGCTATCTGACTGTCATGTCCCACAGGAGAGGGAATCAAGAGAATTTTGGGGGGGCTCGTTTGAAAGCTGAGCTAAAGTCAAGGTAAATGATATTCACTTCTTTTCCTTTTACTCCTGGTAAGCMTAGGCTGACTGTTCCCGGTTGCCTTCCTCAGTGGCTGAGAAAGGTTTCCAAAAGGACTCACTACCTGATTTTCCCAAGGATTGAAATGAGGTTGRCTGACCTGTAGTTCACCTGATCACCCTTCTAGCTGCTTCTGAAGATGAGTATGACATCTACCTTTTGCCGGGCCATGGCCTGTCTGAGATGACAGGGAGCAGTTTTGCTAAGATTCAGCCAGCTCCCTCTGCCTGTGAGATCCCAGGCATTCTCGGGGTCTGTATTTCTCAGAGGATCTCAGGCTCAGTCCTCATCCACACCCCATGGCTTTGCAGTTGACTTTGCACTTTGACTTGAGCATTGTCCCCAGGCTTGRAGAGGTTGGAGAACTTTTCAGGGCAGACCAAAGGGAAGAGAAATATAAATCTCTGTTGTAAATAGTTTGTGTTGGGGCTACAGGACATTTAGAAATTTAGGGCTGGTGGATATGATACAGTCTGGAGCTTTTGTCTTGAACAGGGTTGCAAGTTAACCAGATACATGTGTGGAGTTGCACAAAGGGCCCAGAAGGGCATATCTTATGTTTGAAGGTAAAGAAAAATTCTTTTCAGAGGTCTCTACTGTGGTAGGTTTCTACTGTGAAAAATGAGAAACAAACAAACAAAAAGACCTTACAGCCAAACTAAAAACTAAATAAGTAATAAAAAACTTGGAATTTTGGAACTTCCCCACAAAAGCTACTTGATCAGATTTACTTGATTTGAGAGAGGGTCTCACAGGGATGGGATAGAGTAAATGCAACTACTACTGTTTGTAAAATGACTGAGAATCAAATTCAGGGAAGTGGAGACAATTTTTATTTCCATACAAATCTGATCTTTTGGAGACTGCAGTGGGGAGAGGGAGCCTTAGAACCATGAGACATAAGACAATTGTGTCAGGAGGTGCTGAAAACAAAAAAGTAAAAGGAAAAAAGAAACAAACGGTGGTAATAACAAACTTCTGCTCAGTAGGGTTTTCCCCCCCCCATTAGGAAGTTCTCTGGACAGAGGAAATATTTCTGGGAGCTGTTTGGCCCCAGTAAATGCATTCATACAATCAACATGTCCTTTAGCGGTCAGCTACTTCGCCTGACTCCAAAAATGCAGAATTTCTCCCAGTGGAATGTGGCAAGGGCTTTCCCAGCATCCCCCCTCCCGCAGGCCAACAGGCTGAGATAAAAGCTTGGAGCCTTCTGGAGAGAGGAAGGAGGAAATGAGCTTAACGCCTAGTAATGATTTCCAAGGGAAATGCTGGAAGGAAATCTAGAAATGATTAGAGATGGAGATTCAGAGTGTTATCAGAAATGTACTTCTCCCTGGAGGAACTTGGAGGCATGGAGGATAAGGCATTAATATATCAGTATCTTCTTTCATTAGAAGGTTAAATCAAAGCACTGTTAATTTTTTAGTAGGAAGGGCAGAAAGGAAGATCTGAACTAAGATAATAGGGATTTGTGGGCCTAATTTTGATAGAGTATTTTGAAACTGAAGAGCATCAAGCTTAGTTTTGGATGCTTTCAAAATTCTAATACAGAATGCTTGAAAATAATATTGCTATGATTTTTTTTTCCAGTGTTGGCAAAGGGCTGAAGTGCTTAGATGGTATTTTAAGAAACTGAGTGAAATAAAGAAAACAGACTTTCTTACCTAATGAATAATGGCTATATACGGAACAAATTTCTGAGGAGAGGAACTTAAGCAGTTTATTCATGAGATCAAGACATCTAGATTTGCCTCTGGAGGAGGAGATCTAGGAGGCAAAAATGTTGAGGAAACATGAAAATGTGCAAAGGTGAGTTTTTGATACATTTCAGAAGGCTTAATATCTTTTCCTGTTCCTAAATTTTGCTGTATTCTTACCTCTATTTAACCTTTGGCCTCTATTGTGTGACAGAATAACAGGACCTTTGTTAARCTCTGGGCAGAGTTTACATCCATTGTGTCCCACTTAATGATTGCTTAATCTGTTGGTCACCTTCCAGCCTGTCTGTGTTTCTTTTCTCTCCTTTTCCTTATCAAAACAACAGAAGTAAAAAATACCACTTAGACCCTTCTGCCTTTTATTTAAACCCTGAATGCTGAAACATGAGAGAAAAGTAGTTTCATTTTAGTCATCCTGACATATTCTCTGTTGAGTATTTGTTTTAGTAGCAGTAAAGTCAGAATTTACCCTACATCTCTGAAATGCAAGAAAAGAACAAGAGTTTTACTTGTCTAGAAATGCACTGGAATACTGTTTTGAACAACAAGAATACTTAGGTTTTTACTGAACATATCTGGTAGATGACAGCAATCTTGACATCTGTCTCTGTCACTGGGCAGTTTACTCAGTTTTGTCCTTTATAAGCAGATGTATTTTATGAATTTCTCATTGTAGTGAATGCTCTCTTATCCTGCCCAAACTCTGCTACTATAATATAGTGCCTACAGAATAACACCTATGTGCCTCATATTGCATGAGGGTTTTCTGAGTTTGTGAAAATATTGGACTATGAGAAACGAAAGGGAAGGGAGGAAAAGGAAAAGAAGGGAAAGGAAGGGAAAAAGAAGGGAAAGGAAGGGAAAAGAGCAATGGTAGATGGTAGATCTCTACATACACTAGCAATAATGTCTTTGCAGTAGTCCTGAGAGACAAGCTTGGTGAACTAAAACTAAGAAGCAAAAAACGTCGAGTGGAAGATGTTTGTGCTTATTCTTGACCTGTTACATTGAGAGTGGATACAGAGCTCATTTCATCTGCTGTATTTTCTATGCACCTCGAATGTTGAATTTGCATTATTATTCTGAAACTGGGCTGAACCTGAAAATTTTTGTCTGTCATTTCTCTCCTAAAAGCTGTGGGGTTTTAATTAATTTTTATTCTGATACAAAGCTTAAATACTCTCCGCTGGTAGCAAGGACTTGATGTTTTGAAGGTTTTTTCTTACTATAGCTGAAAGCATTAAATATTGATTGCATAGAAATAAATGTTGTAATGAAAAATTCAATTATTCTTTAATGGTGTGACCTCTTTATAGCATGTGAAGCTTTTCAAGAGAATTTGTTTCATCTCTAGAATTAAGTAACCAAACACATGAGTTTTTATGAATCTGCAGAGAATCACAGTAGCTGAAATAGGTTTTGCAAGAAAGATGTTTACTATATACCCTACASCTTTAACTGAGGCAGTTAGTAAATCACTTATTGCCACTGACTATGAATCATTTTTATAGTACCTTAGAGATCAAAGTATTGCTTACACAGCACTGTGAGTATGCACGGTTACACTGTTACAGATTTCTGAGCATTAAGGGGAAATATACCATCTAAATTAGATTTAATTCAGCTCGTAACAACATCAAAAAGATCAAGAAACCCAAGAGCAATGGCATTGAATTTGTTGTAGACAATACGCAAGTTCTAGGAGCACTTTTATAGGGGGAAAGTTGGCACAGCTAAGCTATTCAAACTGCACTGTGTTTTGGAAACAAATAGATCAAATGATTGAAAAAGAATCGAATACTCTTCTCTTTCAATGAGTCTCCATTAGCTCATTGTTCTCTGGCGAGACAGCCCAGGTCTGTCCCAGACGGTGCCACACCATCATAAATCTTGGCTGGAAGCATGGTGGTAATAACGCATTTGTTAAAAGGACCTGCAAGGTAAACGTTTTAACATCTGAGATTGAAGTTAATGACCTTATCATGTAGAAATTCAGTTCATCTTTCCTGAAATCTTTTCTTTGTCATCCATCCGGGAAGAATTACTTCACCCATACAGTCAAAATAATATCCCTCCTTGTGCATTGGCCATAGCCTGGTCTCATCTCTGTTTTCATGTCGTTATTAAAGTAGGATCAGGCTGGGTTTTCAAGTGTGCAGAATCCATGTCATCTAGTTACTACAAACTTCTAAGTAATCAGTAAGCTTCTAACCTGTGTTTTAACAACAACAACAGCAACAACAACCACAACAAAAAAAGGTAAGTAGCTATGAYGCAAACAGATTTCTCCCTAATCTCTTTTGCTCATGACCTCAAAGGGAACCTGAGTCATAAATTGCTTTTTTTTTCAGCTGAGATGGTTGTTTGTTGTTGTTGTTTTTGTTTTTTTCTTCTGTATTTTAGGATTTTGGATTGGGATTGCTCTATCCTTGCTAAATTCCTGCTCCCAAGCCCGGCTGAGCTGATGGTGATCCCTGCTCACACTAAGCTGCATGTACAGACAGATGGAGCCCAGCAGAGCTATGCATAGCACTGGCGGAAACATAACGTGGCTTCCACAAAGTGCTTTTCTCTGAAGGCACCAGCCTCAGTTTTCCAGCGATAGTTTTACTAAAGGTAAAGTGTGAATATTCCTTTACTTCGCAGAGGACTTCCTGAAGGTTCTGTTATGAGAACAATGGCTTCTTTGTTTCACAGCTTATCAGCTGGAGTGAGCAAGGTCAGAGGTATTACAAGACCATGCTCAAATGTAACTGCTCAAAAGCTTCATCCCAAGCACCACCACTTCACCCCCTTGTGCCCAACCAGCTGCAGAAGTCCCCAGAGCCCTGGCAGCTGCATGGTGCAACCCTTGCGTAAGTAGCTGATGCCACTTGAACTCCCATTTAGAAACATACGAATCTCTGAGGCAGATTGTACTATACAATGTTCACTGTATTTTAAAGATTGTAGATATGCTTCCAAAYGCTAAAGAGAATTCCTACTTGAATTCCCAAAAGCACTGCAGAATGAAGACTTAAGAAAACATGTTGATGCAAGTAGCAAATTCTGCTTAAAAAATGTTGTACCTGTATAAGGCTAAACCTTTC
This sequence comes from Nothoprocta perdicaria, assembly GCF_003342845.1. Lineage (NCBI taxonomy): Eukaryota > Metazoa > Chordata > Aves > Tinamiformes > Tinamidae > Nothoprocta > Nothoprocta perdicaria. The sequence continues at coordinate 2,335,079 of NW_020454139.1, read as the reverse complement.
TTTATGGTACTGATGAAATACAAACATGAAGAACTGATTTATTTGTTTCCCTTTTCTCCTCTCTTCTCCAGAAATACAAATGCTATGCATTTCGATTGYTTTCTTGACTTAAAGATGGAAGCAATAACTGTCTCAGTATCTATTTCTGGATGTGGAAGGTTTTTGGAGGACACACATCACTACAAGATGTGTTCATCCCATCCCATTTCTGTGGAAATCAATAGCAGCATGGCATGTGGAGACAAACCTTAAAGAAAACAAAGCTTTGCAGATGACTTTAAAGCCACCAAACATGGATTTATTTTTTTTTTTTTTTTTACCATCTGTGTACTATCCAAATCACACAGTACCTCTGGTGCTAATTAATCTAATTGGTGAACTTATTTGGGCAATGTTTTCAAGCTCCACTAAGCTCTCTAAGGCCTTGGCACGCAATTAAAGAAGGAGCTGGCTTCAATAGCTCTTTTTTTTTTTTTTCCTTAACTGAACAATTAAATCATATTTTAATATCTTTATAGAACTTTTCAGCAAATATGTATATAGTTTACATAGATACATGTACAGACATGTGTCTGTTACTAATTTTGAATCCTAAGTAGTTTCAAGACTTTGTCTTTCATTAAAATTTCCTTGAAGCTTCAATCTTGTGTTGGATTTTAAAGAGACATCAATAAGTTCTTTCTTCTAGCATGCTTTTTAATATCCAYGATTCCTTTTTCTTCTCCTTTTCTTTGTTTTTTTTTCCCTTTTATTTGTGTTCTTATTCCTGGTTTGAAGGCCAAGAGGGAAGTTCTCAGGAAGGAGAGTGGCCATGAGGCAGAACGGGACAACTGGGTGCTTGATCAGCTTGACTCTAACAAGGCTCCTTAAGCAGTAGTGGGCTACAGACATAAAATGACCAGTAATGCTTTTATTTCTTGCATCTTTTTTAACCCGATGCTTAAGAAATGTGCTCAGCTAAGAGAGACAACATACTGTGTTTTGATGTCCCAGGCACTGAGTTGTGCAAAAGAAATTTCACTCTCCTGGCACTTACATCTCTGTCCGTACGTTACAGACTGTTCTTTCTCCATGCCTTGTCATAGATCTAGTGCAAAATTAAAGCCTGGATAATGGAAACAAATAAAATGCAGACACTAGGTTTTAAATGAGATGAGGCGCAGCTGTTTGTCCCATTGGGTAAGGGAAGAATTTTCTCTCCTAGGCTGCCACCCACTTTGACAAGGTTATAGAAATTATCAGTGACTATTAATTACAGTCTCACTCTTTCGAAGAGCATTAAAATATAATTACAATTGCCTAGAAATTATGCAGATGGTCTGTAGACTAAGATCTGATTTTAAAAACAAATGATGCAGAAATATGAAAGGACATAAGAAAAAAACTACCTCTGATGACAAGTTTTTCTTTTTGTAATTGTCCTCCTGCTTTGTTTTACTGTGTAGTTTCACTATAGATACTGTGTCAATGCTTTGATATATGGAGAATCAGGATAATTGAAATTAATGGTACAAAGCACATTAATCTGCTCATTGGCAACTTGAATAGTGCTAGTAATTCTATGTCAGCAAGTGTCTAAGGATGCAGCATTACTCCCTTTAGTGCAAGTAGGAGGTAGTTTTTTTTCATTTGCTTCTATTTGTTCTTGATTTCCTGAAAAAGGAATCAGATACAGACACACTATTTGTTTATATTGAAATTGGAACAGAACAGTGCAATTGCTTTCAATTAAACCTTCTTTTTATCTTTTTTTTTTTTTCAGCCATTCAGAATATCTTTGAGTTTGTTTTTTAAACTTCATGTAAATGCATTCATGCCAATTAGTTCAGCCCTGCAATGGGACTCTGGTGCATATGTGACAAAATGAGCAGAGTAACCACTTCAATGTTGCCAGTTGCTGCTTTCTTCACGGCAATTTCAAATGCAAGACAGTGCCACATTTTTTTGTGCATATATATGTCTCAACATCCATTCTACTTTGCTTATTACATGCTAATTTTTGCCTGAGAACTATAGAAGTGCAATGAAGTTGTCTCCCATCTCTTGCCTAGATGGGACTAAGGAGTTTTGAGCAAAAGCTTTAGTATATGTGGTTATGAATACTGTTCATTTTAAACACCAGTGATGTTGAAATCTCTGTAAGGCTGAGATGTTTATAATTTAATACTGTGTTTCTCACAGGAGCAACTGAGAAATCCTCCAGAGGATGGTAAAAGAAACTACACAGCAGAAAAAGACTTCCCTCCAAAAGTAGCTGAACTGCATAACTTATGAACCTTCAGGATGAACATTCAGGATGCAATCTGTATTTCTTTCTTTCCTTTTTTCTCTAGCCAACGTCATTGTTCTCTGGAAGTATTAACATTAGCAGGGGGAATAACGCAAACATGGCTAATGAAGAGGGAATAAACCTGCCCCTACTTCCCTATCACGGTCCGTGAACATGATGCAGTGAGTAAAATGAGCAGGATGGCATTCCACCTAYGTGGTCTCTGCTTTCATTTACTGAACAATTTCCGTGAAGAGCAGGGAAACTTTAATGAAAAGCTGCTGTCGAACCGGCCCTTGGGCCAGGTGCTCCCRTCTCCGCTTGTGGACGAGCAGCGCCCGACAGCCCCTCGCCCCTGCAAAGTGCTCTCCACATCCCCGGCAAAAGTAGGACCAGTCTGGAAGCTATATAATTTTGTGCTGAGGAACAGAATATACAGTAAATCAGGATTAGCAGGCAGTATTTTGCTGATGTCAGTGCTTTAAAGATAGCCTCAGATGAGTATGTTCGCCCTGTCACTCAGACATCTTTGGAGCTGTTACCCGCTGAGATAATGTTACCACATGTGAGCACAAAAAGTGTGAATACAACAGGTCAGATAAGTACTATAATAAATCAATAATCTCAATTTGGATCAAAATTTTCAAGTGAAAGAGAGTATTCTTCCAATTTTCCTTTTTTTTTTTTTTTTCAGTAACGACAAAATCCCTTTGTAAAGTCTGGGTTTTTTTTTTTCAAGGAATATATGGAAATTTACACTTGGTTTGTTGTGTGCTTATTGTAAATATCTTGCAGATGTTATATTGTAAGATTTGGTTTAAAAATACATCTTAAGCAAGGAACACTTCTTAAGCCTTTTATCTGTACTGCAAAGACAGTAATGATACACTACCTTAACAGATCTAAGGTCTGCATAAAAAATAATTAACCAACTAAATGACCAAATGAATTTTGATCCATAAGTGTTTAATAGGATTGATAGTTGCATGGTGCTGCTGTCACAAGTGTAAGTGATCAGGTATGTTGACACAGCAAAGCTTTAGGTATGTCTGGGGATTGTCTTATGTGGAAATCTCCTGCAAGCCTATACTGTTCCAGGCAGCAATTCAGAGCAGCTATCTCAGAGAACAAGCAAGTGGGACAGTGCCTAGGGAAAACCATYCACATTAGGCTAGTTTAAACCTGGATGCGTGTACTATGTGGCTGAAATAACCACGTGGAAGCCACCTGCCTCATGCATGGTGGTCTCTGGAAAAGTCCACGCTGAAGATGGGCCTGGTTCATAGAGCCGCTCTGCAGCCTGTTGGGCATCCTGCTCTGGCCATGGAAAGTGCAAGCACCGGGCAGCAGTAACACACGAAGGGCCTATGCCCATGCACTGTGGCTGATTTGGGGTCTGAAAGCAAGTGTTTTGTAAGGAATGTGTTCCCACACTGCTTGCATAAGCAGGTTTTGCCTGCAAAAATTACTCAAGTAGCTTGAAAGTGGTCGAAATTGAGGAGACTGCCTATTGATTGGCAAGAGTAAAAGGAAAAAAAGGACAAACATGGATAACATTAGCATTGTTTTGTAAAGAGCTCAGTCAAAACTACAGAGGTTTTTTTTGCAACTAAATTGCAGCTCACCTGCATGCAGAATTAACGTTTCAGATTTATACTGAATAGGGCAATTCTGATTTTCCTGCAGATAGCAATTTCCACGGGATATTCTGAAGGATTTCACAGGAATTGCAACAATGGAATTTTAGGCTAGAGAGCTGCTTTTTAGGCTAGAGAGCTGCTGTGCAGACTATAAGAGAGGAAATTTTATTCCAGTTGGGACATAATAAATAGAAATATTTTTATAATGCCTTTGAATACAATTGCTGTTTTTAAACTTCCTTTTTAAAAAAAATTAAAAATATTTTTTCTTTTTTCAATGAAAATATTTAACCTAGGAAGAATTTGGTAACAAAAAAACCTTTTCCATTTTCCTCAAAGTGGAAGAAAATCAAGTATGACCTTTGTTTCTGAGGTATTTTACATAGAATTGATGATGATGATAAATTCTTAAAACAAGACAAAAATTAAAGTTATAATTCAAGCTCTCTTTAGAACTCACACTGAAAGTTCAGACTATCCATGTTAATTTGGTAGAGTTTGGTAGATTAATACTGATTAAGGCATCTAATAATCATTTTTTTAAGAGCGGACAACATCCCACTGGAAACAATCTAGGAGGATTGTTTGCTTTACTGAAACGGGGTGATGAAAATGCAGTCACTTCTGTCTTACACTGTTGTTTTCTTCCCCATCACTGGTAACTGGCAGCATTTCAGCTGGATGAAGCCTGCAAACCAGCCAGGTCTGCGGGTCTGTGGAAGTGATAAGAGCTGTAAAGCTCAGCTGTACAAACAGATCTGCTGTCTGGCMTCACTTCCACTTTTTTTTTGGAGAGGGAAATCTGAAACAACTGCAGCGCTAATAGTAAAGTATTTGCAAAGAGGGAATGGATTTGGATTCCTTACTCAAAGCCAAAACATTTTGATAGGGTTAATCAGTGGCGTTTCAGTTTTGGAAAGGGGACTTTGCTAACACACTCATCTTCACACTATAATGTGGTCATTGAAAAGAATTTAACACATCTGTTAATTTAGCTGGACAATTTTCTGTTCCATTGCTGCCAGTGTTCTGGCAAGACCAGCCTTCGGGAGAGATGGGAAATGACTTGATCTTGATATCTTGATACTGTACTTTTTTTTTTTTATTTATTTATTTTTTTTATTTCTGTAACAGACTTGGTAAGCCTCAGTCAATAAGATTATAACAGGTTCGAAAACACACACATACACAATAGCCTATGTATAAACCAGTTTGTGAAGCTCATTTCATAAATGCCAGTGTCTTTGTGGACTAACATTCTCCTAAGAGCAGAATAAAGCAAAGTTTAAAATGYGTTGTAAAAAGCAATACTTAAAATGTATTCTCAACCATCAATTTGAAGCAACTGACAAGAACCTGTACCTAAATAAGTGAAACAGCTCAGCGTCTCAGCAGCAGGTGGGCGCACTTGGGATGTTACACAGTTGAAATCACATTTAACCTGCTCATTTTAACTGAGCCTACTGAAATGATAATTCRAGTTTTAAATGCTGCATATTGGGGTTTGGCCTTGCACTACACTGCAGGGCTCACCCTCAAAGGCTACTAGAAATAAATATGAATCTCAGTATTGTGTTTCTGCATGATCTTGCTCTGAGCTACAAAAATGACGGGCCTGCGATACCAAAGCAGATCGCAGGAACCCAAGTTTCTTCTGTGTTAGAAGGTTTAAGAGTGAATATTTTCCCTCCTTCCAGAGGAAAAAGACAGATGTTCTTGGGAATATGGATATAGCGATGTGGGATGCTTTATTTTTTTGTTATGCCAAATACCAAACGCCAGTGACGATTATGAAGGAACAATAAATACGAAAGCCATGTAGAAACAAGATACTGTTTCCTCTCTAGGATGGATTTAGGAGTTCTCTGACAGCACACTGACTGAAATAYTTCCATTATCCATAGCCAAGTGCAGGATTAGTGTCCCTAAGTTTTGATACAGTGTGATGAACACGGAGGAACACCTGTCTCTACTCAATTTTTTCCATGTCTTCTGTGAGATCCTACCAACCTGCTCTACATTAAACACCAAGCTACAGTTGCTTCAGTATCTTGATTTCTATTTACTTCCTCACCTAGAGAAGGAGGATGGTTGGTTGCTTTTAGCCCTTTGTAGCATACCCCTCTTTGGCTTCTCCATGACAGGAATGGAGAATTGAAAAGACATCTGAATTGGGAAGATGTTGAACTAGTGCTGCTCTGTAATACGACAATGGAAAGTTTCCTGCTATACCTCAAAGACTCTTGCTGAGGTACCTGGACCCACAAAAATAATTTGGTCAGCATCACTCTTTGTTTTTGTCTCAAAGATAGGACTATATCACACAGATTTTATGTACTGAGGAAAGCATGGGCACCAGTCCATGATGACCATAACCAAAGGGCATCAGCAGAACAARTCCCTGGATACGGGAGGTGCTAATATCTCAGTCACATTAGTGAGTTAAGCTTGGTGGGCAATGATAAGACTATGGGAGCATTTCCATGGTACATGCACATTTGTAATAGACATAACGTCATTTTACTAGCAACTTTTTAGACTTTTAGCAATTCTCTTTTTGTCTTATCGTTGAATAAAATCCTTTTTTGTTTTCCTTTTCTAGTTATCCTAAACAATCAAATCACCACAAAACCCAGGCAAGAATAACCTTCCAGAAAAAAAGGGATTTGAGGTTTCAGGATTTTCTTGAGGGAATCTTTAGCTTTCAGATATTCATTCTCTCCCTGATGGCCAATTATTCTCTCACCTGACAGATCAGTGAAGGACATCTCTCTAGTGCCACCTCGTGTGGCTAAGTCTAGTATTGGTCTGTGCTGCATGAGTGAGGAACGTCAGCCCCTTGGTTGGGGGTGATCTGTGACAGATCTGTTTGGACTCACCAATTCCCTGGGCAGAGTGTTCTGTGAGACTGTCCAACACATGGTACCACTCTTAATATAGGCACCAAGAATACTTGAGAGAATTAAGAAATCGGTATTTACATTTCGGTATTCACAAACACAGTAATGCTCATACCAACAACCTTGCCTTTTTTGCCTTTTTGCTGTGTAGATTCTGTGGAAAGATTGAAAAGACTGATGAAGTATACAACTTCAAAATTTAGTATTTGTCACTTCAGCAATCAGTAATCTGATGCCACTTACAGGCATTACAGACATCATATTGCCATCACAAGTTGCTTCTTCACAGCTCCTCTGACTGAATGACCTCTTCCTGAATAATGATCTTAGTATCTAGGAAAATTGTTTGTGTTTGAGAGGTTTGATTATCCTGTGTTAGGRAGATGTGCATTAGCTCTACTTGTTACCTGAACTTCAAGAGTTTGAGTGAAGGCAATCAAAATCATTTTCTTTTCTTTGCAGAGTGTATTACTTCTATTGACAAGAGGAATAATAACAGTGCAGTTAAAAAATTCCTATTTCTCCATTATTTGCAAAAAAATTCTCTTACATTGTTAACTTTCTAAGTAAAACTGTTAATGAAATCTATGCTAGATAGATAATATGATTTTTCCCTAAGATGTAATTCAATTACTAACAGAAAAATATTCATACACTTTTCTAGGGATCCATAGTAGTACTTAGTCTAATTCCTTGAGGTGAATCAGAGAGCTTATGTTAGATTTCCACTCTTTCACTGCTTAGAGTCTTTCTCTATTCCTCTCTCCTCAAGAGAAAGGAGGGAGATCAGGAGGCAGTTATTAGCCTTTTTCATTACTGTTCTATTAGCTGTAAATGTACCTCTCGAGAGGAGAGATAAGCACCGTAGAGGAAAATTACATCTTGGCTTTTGTATGGTTATTTTATATGTCCAAATTTGCAGGAAGGTCATGTAGCCTGTGAACTGCCTACAGGTAGAGCCATGAAACAGGGAAAGAAATCTGTTTCTGTGACTGCTTTCCCATTGGGCATTAGTGTGAAGAACTTTTTAATGATACTGACATTTTTTTCTGTTAGGCAAAGAACAATGTTTAGATTGTACGTTATAGCAGTGCCCTGCCTGTGGCAGATGAGGCACRGGAATTTAGGTCTCTTGACAAAACTTTCTTCTTAGTGCTTTCTGTAACCAAAACATGAATGACAAAGAGTAATAGAGCATATATTTACATCATATCATATCTTAAAGATATTACTATATGTGTATAGTAATACACATATTGGGGACTGAGCCGGGATGCTCTCCGGGCTCCAGCTGAGCCAGCACCGCGTCACAGCCCCAGGTTGTGGCTGCAGCAATGGGGACGGGGAATGTCCAATGTCTGTGTGTGATCAGCAAGCCTGGTGAGAGCAAGGAGAGGCACAGGCTGTGGAGAGAGGTTACTGCAGCTCTGCGGGAACCTCTTCACTTCTTAAGTGAAGAAGTGTGCCTTGTCACTGCACTTCGTTACTCTTTTTCTTGGAAAAAGTGATGAATTCATACCCATCGCACCCAATTCCACACCAGAATCAGCAATGAAGACTTATTCAACAGCATGGTGGGCWGCAAGATGCTAGCAAATCCCTTTAGAAAAACCTTCCCTGGCCAGAAGGGAGAGCTTTGTGGGCGGCCTGTCAGACAGGAAGGAATGGCTGTATGATTGGTATGTTCAATTTGGAAAGGCGTGGATGACTAAAGGAAATGCACATGTGGATAAGTGCCACCTGTTCATTGACAAACATAATGGAGACACATTGTGAGGCACGTAGGAAAAACTGCTCAGACAGAGAARGGGCATTTTCCCAGGTTTTCCCAGCAGCAGCAGTGCCTGAGAAAAAGTTACAGGGCGACCAGAACCATGACTTGGGTAGCTGCATTTGCTGCGTCTGCCCAGTGTGTCCAGTGTCAATCTTCCCACAAATCAACTTATGAATTAAAATATTCATTTGGACTTTTTGAACCAGTGGATTGGGCTGGGGTKAACAGAGCAGAATTTGTCACACACTGTCTATTTAGTGGCAYGGCTAAGAAGAGCTTGGTGAGCTGRGGAGGAGCGGTAAAAGCTCCGCAAATCACCACTGTCCTGCATGTGTGTGTTTAGAGACAGGAAAACAAACGCCCCAAAAATACTAAATAAGGAACTTGTGTGCCAGTGTTTTAGCTGTGAATGATTAGGAAGTTTCCAACTAAGAAAAACCTTTCATGGATCTTCACAAAAGAAAAATATTTTTAAATAGTATTTTTTTTCACAGATGGTGGAAGAGATTCTTATAATCACTCTGAGCAGGTAAGTGCTTCAGTGCAAACATGTTTTTCGTGTGCTTTGTAYAGAAAATGAAGTACACCTTATTTGTGACACTCTTCTCCCTTGTGCAGACTMCAACTCCGCATTCGCTCTTCAGTGCTATTAACTGTTCAAAGCAATATTTGTGCTTCCACAGCTCTATTTTTTTCTCAGCACAGCACATTGACTGTGGAAGGGAAATACACTGCAGCTGCCAAGAGAAGAGGCAGCCGGCAGCTCTGCTCCGTCCTGGGAGCAGAAATTCTGAGAGATCCAACTATGAATCAAAAAAAAAAAAAAAAAAAAAAAAAAAAAAAAAAAAAAA
>NW_020454139.1:2234128-2325360 GCF_003342845.1 Nothoprocta perdicaria | reverse complement strand
AGGAGAGGAGAGGAGAGGAGAGGAGAGGAGAGGAGAGGAGAGGAGAGGAGAGGAGAGCTACGGGGGCTGTCAGTGCAGGCACTTTCACGGCTTTGCCAGCCCGGGCTGTGCTGCTCATGCCCAGCTCTCCCGGCTCCAGGAGCCGCCATCCCCTCTGCCCAGCACCCTGCTGTGGGGCTGCCCCACACCTTGGGACATGCTGCTCTGCGTGGCCAGGTGTCTCTGCTCTGCTMTCTGTACTGGCGTGAGCGCAAGCTAAAGGTCTGATGGTCTTTCCAGTGTTGGCACTCMGCTGGGAGCCCTGAACTTCTGCAGCGGTCTGGTCTGTGGCCAGGGGAGCACAGGCTTCCCCACGACCGGGTGACGCCTGAGCATGGTGCTTGCCTCAGGCTTTCTCATGTTCAGGGCAGGAACAAGCCCCAAGAGCTGCAGAGACCTGGTTGGCCTGGATGAGCCCCTACAGAGTCCAAATGGGGACCAGCATTAACCTCTGCTGCAGAACGTCCCATATTGTCCCAGCAGCTTCCAGCACAAAATGTACCTGCATCTCCAGATATACCTATGTGCACAGGTAAGATCCACAGCCACAAGTCCTGCTGTGGGAGAATTGCTGCTGCTTTAAATAAAAACAGGGCAGATGATAATAACATGCAATTAAGCAGTAGCTACTGCCAGCTCCTCCAGAGCCCCATTAGTCCCACAAGCTCTCCTTGGTGAGTAAAAATGCATAGCAATTTCTGCTCCCTTTTGCAGTAGCCAGAACAACCATTTTGTCTATCCATAGATAAAAATATTTCGTTATGGTATATATATAATCACATTCCCAGGAATGAAATTCCATTGTACAACAGAAGTCTCTTCTCTCTTTTGTCTATCTGGGACTAAGATTTGAAACATTTTTTTAGTGTGCTGTTGCAAGGAAGGAGATGAGATGTTTCTGCTTTCTTTCACTGTGAAGTAGTAGCATACTTAGTAGAAAGGTAAGGCCTTTTCAGTTCATCATTTATTGGCATATAAATACTAGACAACTGATTTCTTCCCTAATGGCTCTGAGGAGAGCTGGGTGCCTTGTCTGAGTCATTGCAGGAGGAGACAAAGTTGTATTAGTGCCTGGAAAGGTCTGGAAAAAGAAGAGGTATATATATTTAAATGCATATAAAGGCAATGAGCTCTTAGCCATCCTATTATTAGACAGCTAGAAATGAATACCAGATGTCCTGTGTGGCAGTGGCAGGGAAGGGGAATGATGTTGTTTTGTGAGCACCTCTGATATCCCTCCTTCTTCCTTCCTCAGGAGTGGTTCCAAGCTCACCAAGCATAGCAGAGGCACATGCCTGTCCCATTCCCAGATTTCCCAGGCAGCTGATCCTTGCTTTCCTTGCTTGTGCTAGAGCAAGGCCAGCCCGGATTTCCACCATGAGGCAGCTACCGGCTCAGGCAGCTCCTTCCACGTGGACTGTGAGAGAAGGCGGCAGCTTTCTGCGCTGCCTGAAATCCTCGTTAGCTTCCGAGTGGGGGAAAAAATGCACGTGTGTTTCCAAATGTTTAATCAACTATAGCAGATGCATCAAATGGCAGTGTAGCATTCTTAAAAACATAAAAAGCCAAAATGGAGATCAGAAGAGTGTAGCTAAGCATATGTGCAAATACRACAGTAAAGAAGCCAGAGGGGAGGCAGGGCTGCCTTTTTCTAATTTTGGTTTCTAGTCCGCAGCAATTAAGAGTGATTCAAACGGGCAGATATTCATGCAGTCATCGAACAACGTCTCCATGGCAACTGCACTAGCTGTGCATTGGGAAAAGCATTTTTAGCCGTGCAAGTTGCTGCACAGAGCAATAGCACTGGAGGAGTCGGCAGGSACGCAGGCAGGAGGGTACCTCTGGGCCACTGCATCCCATTTCTGTGGCTGGAAGGTGGCCACCTCCAGCACCTCCGGTACTCTTGTCTTCCATGTGTTTGCTCTTCCTGCTCAGGGTCCTCATTTCTGAGGGCGACAAGCCGCGATTCCATGTGCCCATGGGAAGCCTGTTCCCTCAGTGCAGGACGCGAGCAAAGGCTCAAGCAGGAGATGAAGATCTGCACATGTGGATTTGCAGCACATGTTTCAGAACTGCTCTGGCCAACGCTTCCCCACCAGACCTCTTTGGACTGATGAGCTTCTTTTATGCATTTTCCCCTCTTTTTTTTTTCATTTTTTTAAACTCCCCAGGGTTTAGGAGTAGAGAGGTCAAGCCAGAGTTTATCTGACCTTTTAAACATCTTTTTCTATAATAAATTCTATATTTTTAGATGTTATTATATTTTGATTATTTTTAAGCATTTTCTGTCCTCTTGACCATGTGTTTTGCAGAGACGGAAATTCAAGTTCTGCAGAAAGGACACGTAGGAAAGTAACGTAGGAACTAAGCTAGTCCTTCCTGGATTTGTGCCACTTTATTCTTGAAGTCTAAATGTTGCTCAGACGTGGGACCCACAGCCTCACATAAYGGTAAATGACTGATTTCATCCCCGTGGCCAGTGCCACAGAACCTGTGATGCGGGCAGTAGGAGAGGCATGGGAATGTGTGTGTTACCRCAGACTGCTTCCTTTGGTGTCTGGCTGCTGGCAGGCTGTTGTTTCCAGACCAGTTCAGGGAAGGACATGGATTTGGGACTGAGCAAGGCTAGCACTCAGCGCCAGTTTTGCTGTGGACTCAGTGTGACTCTCTCAGTGCAAGTGGCAGAACCTCTGCTTAGTGCTGTACTCTCTCCATCAGTGAGAGACTGGGAAAGAGCAGGGACCATGGGCAGGAATGTCTCATAGACTGTGAGCATTTAGGTCCCACATAAATAACAGAAGTGAAATTGCAAAATACGACACAATATTCATAGATCCTGCTGACAACAACAGCAAGGAAACTTTAAACATAGAGAGGAGAGGTGCTGAGTCATAACTAACTGTTCCCTGTATCAGATCCTTTATATCAGGAAGATTTATATATTAATTATTGGTAAAATTTTGCTGTAAAGATGTGTAAGAGCTTGGTGATGCTGTATCCAGATTTTTTAAATGCAATATTCTGTTATTTGTTCTTTATAACAAAAATATGGGCAATACAGATTTATATACTAAGACACTATATTGTATGTATATGATCGTATTGTGTAATTGTATATACTATTATTAAATTGCTTGTGCATAACAAAGGTATCTTTTCATTTGAAAGTGATACTGTCCAAAACCAAAAGATTTTCTGATAAAATAATCCTTGTGTGATTTTTTAACCTGCTGGCATGCAAGGCTTTACAGATGTTGAACACAACCGAAACTGAGATCTGCTTTTATAGTATTTTATACACTAGCACATTTGCTTATATGTAGGGAGCACTTTACAAAATTGCTTGCCTGGAGTTTAACCTCAGTTATTTTGGAAAGCTTTGTGTAGGGATGAGATGTATTTCCAAATGCATGTTTTAACATGATACTTTCTACTTGACTTATTACCCTTAGAAACCACCTCCTCTGAGCTGCCTGCTAGGGCGGCATCCCTCTGAGGTTTCTGAGCCTTAAAGGAAAAGAAAAAGTGAAAGGGGAAATCTGCAGCCTGCTCTCCCTGGATTAACTTAAGCCATCGTGCACTGCCCGCACCGGGATGAAACGGAGCCTTTCAGAGCCTGGGACAGCAGCAGGGCATCCCGCGGCAGGTCAGAAACGGGACCTTGCCCCTCGCCACCCCATGGGAAAACAAAGGGAACCGGAATAATCTCCGGGAGGAGACAGCTCCAGCAGTACYGGCCACGCTGGCCACAGGCCAAGCCAGAGGGACCTGAAGGGGAGCAATGGGAGGCACTCAAAGAGCACCGAAAAGGGAAGTCGTTAAACTACCAMCAACAACAAAACTCTCATTTGTTCATTTGTTCAGTTTTCCTTCCTTTTCTGCTTGTCTTGCTCTCCCTCCTCCCTGTCTTCCTGCCTTTTCCTTTTCTCTTTCCTAAAAGAACTAATTCAAAGCAAAACTTTCTTCCAGACTGTACTAAAAGTCCAAGCCTGATGGTTTCCGTTTCATCAGTGCTGCTGCTCCTGTTTTTAGTTGTATTTTTAGTTGTATTAGTTGTGTTTTTTCTGCATAGCTCTTGTAGAACCTGACTTCCTTAGTTACAATAATAACAATAATGAGGAGGCTGTGAAATCCTTGCAGAATGAAAGGAAGGGCTTTGAGTGGCAGAATGAGTTTTGTAAGTGCTTTTGTGATGTTACCTTTGCAGCAGCAGAATGGTTCATTTGTTCTCAGTTAGTATATAATAGGAAAGGGGGAAAATGACATTTTTAAAATCCAGGGGCTGGTTCCTTGCTGGTGAAAATGATTCGGCTAAATAGCAGACAGTAGGGTTGGGTTGACATATTCTAGCTGTGAGTTTATACTTCTATTATTTTTTAAATATAAAAGAACAGAAATATTTTGGAGAAGTAATTAGTGTTAAAAATGTGTCTATACTGACAAATTACAAGGGATGCCATCATTCGAAGGATTTCACCKCAATATATTAAAATGGAGGTTAAATTATATGTAAACCTACAAACAGGCTCTGTTATTTTAGGCAACAAAAGGAAAACTAACTTCCAAGAAAGTAGTGGTTTGTGTGGCATGTTGCTGGAAAAATAAATTAACACCCACTCATCTGAGCAGAAGATGAGACTTGCACATATACTTTAACAAAATTGGCCCAAATGATGCTAATGGTTCAACAGTGGTTGCCTAATTAGCAAAATGAATGGAGCAAGTATTACATGTTTTGGCAGATGAGAGAGAGATATTAGATAATGTTTACTTTCACTTTTCCTAAATTCTGTTTCTAATTAGCACCAGGATCCTTCCTCTATAGCCATTTGGAGCACAGCTTTGGGACGGCTCCTTTGATGCAACGCAGCACTTCTGTGGCTACTCACTTGCCAGTATTTATGCTGCAGAGAAAAGATGCAACCTGAGACATCTCCTAACATATGGCCCAAGAGGAAAAGCCTTTTGGGGAGGGGAAGGAACTAGGGCTCCAGCCGATCAAAAGTATTGCAGTCAATCTAAAAATATCCTTTGAGAGTAGGTTTCCCCATTGCTGGCACAGCTTTGTTTTTAATGACAATCTGGTAAGTATTCTGAACAGATGAGAAACATTCACATAGCACAAAAAAACTTGCGTTTTTGGAACATAGCTGAATTTCTCCGTGTGGTGCAGAGAGGGGAGCAGCGTGTGGGAAGGTCTGTGTGAAGCGGGGATACCAGCTTCATACACGCACCTCCTCTGRCCACACACTTTGTGACTCATTCTTCACTGCAGATGTGACTTTACACAGACAGTAGGACTTACTTTGCAACCTGAATCAAAATTAGACTCTGCAGGGAATCCTTGTATTAAGGCAAGTTCCAAAAAATATTAGGTTCAGCTTCAGCTAACAAATAATACTGAGTTGCCTCACTTGGGGTCTTAAACAACAGCTGAAGCTATAGCTGCTCACAGAGACTGGTCTTCAGATAGCTTTTAAGGAGACATCTAAATCTGTCAGTATGCCTTGCATCTGAGCATCCAAAATAACTGCTATTTCTTAAAAAATTAAGCAATTTTAGCTTTGAGAAAGATAACTATGAGTAGCCTCAGCAGCCTGGACTTCAAGTCTAGTTAGTAAACTGGTGGATATAACACCAGAACACTTGCAGGGATCCCTAGTAATACGTGCCTGCTGCAATGGCTCATATATTCTTGCACTGCTGACATTAACTCTCATCTCTAAAGTGGAATCACTTTGTGCCTTCATCAGTTTTGTTGTTCATAAACCTCTTTTGCAGAATGTTTTTTAATAACTTAATCTCCATTGCTGCTGTCAGCTTTTTTCCCTTCTTTTTCCTGTCTTTCAACTTTATTTGAAGTTTGTGTTTTAGAAAGAACTGAAGCCTGCAGTTCAGCTGTGCTTGGTACTRCATAAAGGGAAAAGCACTTTATGGAAAAAGCTGTTTTGGTGGACAAGAGTTAATGTGCTGGTAGGAGAGGCGCAGAAAGCAAAACCAAGTGATGTCTTTGCTGCACACAYCACGGTGCTCTTACATTATTCTGTATCCACACGCCTTGTCACCACCAGCTGTGAACTGAACCTACAGTTTAGTTCTCTGTGATCCTTTGGTGGGTAGAGCTGCCTCTCTGCAGCAGTATTGACACAGCAAGAGCAAAAGATGCCATTAGGTAGAAAACGCAAGGTTTCCAACAGCCACTGTCTAAGCTACAGCACTGTGAATATGGAAAAGTTTAGCAGACTGTCTCCAAAACAGGACATACAGCATTTATGCTTCTAACTGGACTGGAGCTGGTGGTGTCTCATTATGGTCAGACACTTTTGACTCTTCTCTTTGTTACTTAGATAGCTGGTTACAGTTGTCCTTGCAAAGTCTCTGTAGTTGCCACTGATATCTGCTCAGAACAAAGACTGGTCAGGAATTTGTGTCCTCTTATGGCTATGTTGATTTCCCGTCATCAGGACTTCAGAACAACGGCAAACAAAGAGACATCCCTGATCAGTGTAGGTTCTGGTAAGTCAGCAAGTGGAATTACATGTGGTCAACCAAACAGGCAGGGGCAAAATACATTCTGGTCTAGTGGCGGTCTCCTTGTTGATAACAGAGGAAAGAGGCTGGTTTTGACCCATMTATCTTTAGGTCAAGCTTTGTGAACTTATAATTTTTGCTTTTTTTTCCAGTCACACCACAAAACTTGTGCAAGAGCTCTTTCTCCTCCCACGAGTTAACCATGACACAGATATCAAGAGGGATACTTGTGCATCTGGGGGAGGATTAGGAACTGGAGCCTGTGTCAGATACTGAAATAGAGCTAGTACTGGTAAGAAAACTGCAAACTTATTTTCTTCAAAAATATCAGCCAGATTTGAAATGACAATTTCTGAAAGAAACCGAAGACAGAAGACCAAAGAGCTAAAATTTTGTGTACAGTATGAGAATGTGTTCAGAAAAAGTTGTGTCCTAACTACACATGTGGCTCTTTCAGGTCAGTTTTAAAGCTGTTATTCCACAAGCACTCACCAGAAAACCTGTCTTGGCCTTCAACCAAGTCCTCAACACGAAAGTTTTCAAAAACCTAGGAATATTTGTAAAATRTTTCCATTTCTGAGGCTGAATATTTTTCCACATGAAAAGGCTGGCGTGGTTTGTTCCATTTTGTCTGACTTTTCCAAAATGTTTTGTATGAGCCCTTAGCCACCAGARGGACTTAAATGCATTCCGGCACTAATCACAGCACAAATTCCTTTCGCAGCAGCACTGGCAGGCCAAAGCTGGTGGTTATGCATTAGCTGCAGAGAGATATGCAACGACTGCAGGTGGCAAAGGTGGAAACAAGGGTGGAGGGGAGGCTTGTGCAGGCCTCCCATCAGCAGGAGACACGGGCTTGTGATGGGAAAGTCCTGCTGCAGCTGCTGCTCCCACCGCTGCCCTGGTCCCCAGCTCCAGACCCAGCTCAGGTGGCCTCACCCTCAGCCAGAGGAGTCTTGTCTCCTTCTCTGCCACTGTTGCTCCTCTTTCCAGCCTTCTTTCTAATTCTGCTCTTCTTGAATCATCACTGGAAGGACGGAGGAAAGCCGGGGCTGGCAACCAGGATTGTGTGGAGAAGGTGGACCATGGGCTGCCTTTGCTATGTGTCTCACTTGGCTCTTTGCTTGCTCCTAACACATGACGTCAGTTCTAAGAAAATCTCCTTTGGGAAAGACTGCCTGCTGTCATTCTGCCTGGACAGTGCAATGTGCTAATAACAGCAACCTTTAGCAGAATTTCTCCTCATTATTAGATACATCAACTTTTTTCCCCTCTGCTCTGGTTCTAGCCTCTCTTGCTGAAAGAGCCTCATTGGGGGTAAGAAATGAAAAGATTGTGATGGACTGACTTWAATCCTTTATTTTGCATACTTTATTCCCCTTAGAGCACATATATATGATATTCCTTCTCTCTTCATCCAACAACTCATTCTGGGGCTGCTGAAGCTGCTACTGCTTCAGGAAAACGCACAGCAGTGTGTGCTGTTCTCCAAGACGTTCAGTTCTCTTTCTCCAGCAGACAGCTTTCTTGTTCCTGTAGCTGTGGTATGGCTTCTTTTCCCTTTATGCTGTGTTATACATGCTTTGTTTTACCAGGAGCTTGCGCATAATTTAAGTCCTAATATTTTCCTGATGTCTGATATCTGAGGTGAGGAGAAAACCTCTGCTTTCTCTACTCTTCCTGCCTGTCTGCTGCAACATTCCTTTTCAGTACTAAAAGTTTACTGCTTTTGTTCTTTAAGGTAAAGCAACTTCTGATATGATTATTTGCTGCAGATGCTTATAGCTGTCACTTTCTTTTCTCTTTTGAAAAAATTGGCTTGTTATTCTTGGCTGACCGAGCAAAGCAGCCTTGGGRAACCCTGTTCCACAACAGCCCCCTGGAAAGAGTACCTCTCCGGCTACATATAGAGCTTTCAGYCACCAGCTGCGGCTATCACTGATTTGAGAAACTGAGGCACAGGGAAGTGTAAAGGTTATGCTCCTGGCCAGCTGCCAGGCTGAAGGCAGAGCAGCCATCAGCACCACAACAGCTTTCACAGCACCACACTGGTGCCATCCCCTGAGTTTTTGTTGCTTCAATGTATTTCATGAATAGCTTATCATCTAAAGATCTTTAAAAAGCTGCCATGAAGTGAGCTGAGGTTTTGTTTAACTCCATCACTCACTCTTCCATGCAGGATGGTGAGCTTCATAGGGAGAGGTCTACRGAGACCAAAAGGGGACTCTATGACATTAGGGACTGCGTGCTAGGCTCTGGTGTCTAAATACGTATGTAAAAGTCCATATTTATGCACATGCATGCCTAGCTGCTTTCAGAGCCTTTCAAAGATGTCCTTCTTAAAGATCTGGTCTTCATTAACTAATAATAGTTCAGGTCATCGACTGACTTACCTAGGACAGCTATTATAGTTCTGGTAGSTAGTCATCCAAACTGGATACAACCAGAAAGCTACTGATGGATGAAGTGCACTTATTGTTCYTGCCTTGAAGATAGTGCTTCTGTTTGGTTTAGAGGTATTTTACCTACATAGTGTAATCATTTTGCCTTGTCATTATCTTTCTGTTGTGACAATTACTGTTTATTAGTTATCGAGAGGAGGAATGCCTGTGTTCCCTACAGTGAACCACAGTTGACCAGGY
Source organism: Nothoprocta perdicaria (assembly GCF_003342845.1). Classification (NCBI taxonomy): domain Eukaryota; kingdom Metazoa; phylum Chordata; class Aves; order Tinamiformes; family Tinamidae; genus Nothoprocta; species Nothoprocta perdicaria. The sequence goes on along the minus strand of NW_020454139.1, from coordinate 2,316,148 downwards.
GGGAAGACCAAGGGCTGAGACACCCTTTATAATCTATAATGACACTGCTTTATTTACCGGGTCTCCAAAAGGACCCTGTGTGTCCTAACAACAACATGTATTGTGTCAGAAAAGAGGCTGTAGTAAAAGTGTCCGGATTTTCCTTCCTAAGCGAATGAGTGAACTATGGGATGTGTAACAGTGTAACTTTTAAGGCAGGTATCTCTATTGGAAAGGTAGAGCATCTTACCGTGCCTCATTGTGTCAGCATGGGGAGCAAGACYAATGCCTTGAGCATGAAACTGAGTCACCAGAGAGATGTGGCACACAGGGGCTAAACAAACTGAGAAACATGAACATCTCAGCAGGGCTGACTGCCCAGGTGAAAGGCACAGGGAACATCGCTTCTCCGTGGCCCTGTAGGGAAGGGGAAGAGGTGGCATTTCCCAGCATCCGGACAGGGATCAGACAGGGAGATGTCCACAGGCATCAGGAGAGATGGCATGGTGGGCTGCAGCGATAAAGCCCCAAGTGTCAGAGGTGACCCAATATACACACCTGTGTATGCTGGAATTCTTCCTTATACATGCTGAAAACTGGAGCAACTCTGACTCCCTGGCACCTCCTTCCTCCTCACCACACTGAGCGTTGCACAATGAGGTGACAACAAGGAGATTCAGGGTGTTTTTTTCCCTCTTTCTTTTCATAGTTTACCTAAAATGGGAARTTTGCAGCACATGCTCTCATGCAGTCAACAGACTGCTTTGGCCTTARTGTCTTCCCTCCACATTTGATTTATTATTATTATAATTATTATTATTGCGTAATTTACATATGTTCTTTTCTGGTCTGAGATACTCAGCAGTAGAAAGAAGGTGTTTTTTTTAAATTTTCCCTCAGCATTTTCTAACTATGAAAAATATTTGGCACTGTTCATGCTACTTTTCTGCCACCTCCATAAGAAACTCATTTGTTCATTTGCTTATGAAAGGGAAGAAGTCATCTGGGAGCTTTTGCTCAGTTCTAGGAAATGCCGGCTTTGGGCTAACAGACCTCTTCCAAACCTCTTGAGCAGTATTTCAGATTACCTTTTGGCTATTGCAGTGAGCTGCATCAAGTGTTAGCCTTGCTATAGAGAAATGAAAGCTGAAGCAGATTGGCTACCTGCTCTTCATACAGTTTGTCGTGAACTCTGGATCGTCACATGYCTGATGGTAACAGTATCTTCCTAAAGAGCACGCATAGGTCAGCTATRCTTTTGAAAGGTCTTTATAAAGCAGCTGAGCTCATTCCAGGAAAGAATTTCTTCCAGCTTTGACCTTTTGCCTTTGGTTTTCTGCCCATACATCTGTGAGCAGAAAGGCTCTCCATCCATGACAGAGGTGCTTAGGACCTGAACGGACCCAGTGCTCCTGGCATTGCAGGATACCAGCCTGCTGCTTCTTGCAGGACTGCAACTGCTGGGAAGTTCAAATACTCAACATAGCGTTGTTGCCACGTGCAGGCACTTGAGGAAAGGAGCTGAGCCATGGCTGTGTTTAGCCAGCACACAAACAACTAAGGATACCAACAAAAGGATGGCCACCATACAGCCAGGGAGCTGTAAGTACCATTGGAAGTGACKGCAATTTGACAGCAGAAAGGGTTGATATTAACATATAGATTTCTTGGCTCCTACTAAAGCCTGCCCCCTCAGCTCTACCAGTGCAAATGGGATCTTAAATGAAGAACACTTTTGGTTAAGTTTTTGTTTTGCTCATCCTCAACCTGATGTGGTATTTTTATTCAAAAATAAATCACAAGGCAGATATACTGAGAAATTKTTGTCTTTTAGCTTTTAGAGATATTGCTAAAAGAAGGAAAGACAATGAAGATCGTTACACATTAGTGACTTTGGCCTATTGCAGGTAAGCATAATTGTCAGAAAGAGCAGAGGTTGTGATGTAGCACAGTGCAGTATATTCCTCTTGAGGAAATACTTCAGCTGTGGTACTGCCAGTTTAGTAATTGACACTAACCCATTTCCAAAAGAATGTATGCAGTGTATGGCCTCACCTAGGCAAGCCATGCAACATGTCTGTGGTATGTGGGCAACAAAGGTCTCTCTGTCATGATTTACAGATTTACAAACATTTTTTGAGGTTTTTGTTGACGAGAGCAGGGATGACTAATGGGGAGACATGGACACGCTTTGTGGTCGCCTTGTGCACTAGTGCACTGCAGCCTTTGGGAACCTTGGCACAGGCAGGGAGCAGCTGCAGTGCAGCGCGTGCGAGCGCGTCCCCGTGCTCCCCTGCTGCACACTGCAATTTGTTTGCTTGTTTGGGGAAAGCCCTGGCCTAAACAAAACCCCTCAGCTCGCCAAGTGTTATTTTCCCTCCACAGCCCGAGTCCTGCTGTGAGATCCCCGCAGAGGCTGAATCTGGAACACTGCTGCTTGGCAGCCTCTTTGGAAGGGAAGCTGATGAATTTTGCCAAAGACGGGTCTTTCCAGGAATACATTTTGGTGGAGAGAGGGAGTCTCATGAATTCTGGAGGAGGGACACTAAATTTAGTGATGCTATTAAATACACAGACGGTGTCATGCGAGACGTGTCAGCAAGCAGCATGGTCCACGCTGCCCATGGCCCTGAGCAATAATTACTGTTAAAATAGTTCTTCCTCACTCAGGCCTGCAAAGCTGTGCCAAAGACAACAGTCTGTGGAGCTTATTGGTGCTGGCAGTTGTGCTTGTGTTAATGGCATGATAAACAAAAGGGCTTTAGAAGAAGTCTTTGTATGTGTTATAATTCCTAGAATTGAAATAAAACAAGCCAGTTGCAGAAAACAGTCAGTTTTCACATTAGCTCTTAATGGTCTTAGTAATGCTGGAATAGGCAAAGTTAGTTAAAAATAATAAATAAATTGTCCAGATAGAATGAAACATGTTTGTTCCTGGGCAGAAATGCTTGTCAATGAATGGCTGAATGAGAAGAATTAAAACTGATAACTTTAAGTTATTTGAAAACTTGAAGACATGGCTGACAATTTGGTTACTATTTTTTCCCCACTAAAAAAAAAAATTACATACTATGCTTTGACTGAACAAGGTCAGGCCTGTAAAACAATACACCATTTTTAAACAGTGTATGAAATGAGAAGGTCATGGTCTTTCATGTGAGGAAATGTGCCTTATGTTTGTTTTTGTTTTCTTTTAGTTTAGGTTTGAGTCTTTATTAGATATTGGTTCTTGCACTTCATTTTGGCCAAAGTGGCTGGAGCTGCTTTTGTGTGGAACTGAAAGGAAAGATATATCCAGCAGAGRTTACACCTGTGCTGCTTTTTAAGATTGCTTAATGCAAGGTTTAGGTAAGTCACTGAACAAAAAAGTGAAAGGAAGAATGGAAGAAAGTTTCAGTCTCTGCGTGGTTGAAAATCTGCAGATAGTCTGAATGAACCATTTGAAGACAGAAAAGGTTTAATTGTGGCATAAACAGTCTTCAACAAAGTTAAAGACTATCTCTGTCCTACTGCAACTTAAAGCAAATCTATCTGCTCTTTTTTAAAGTGCAGGTGGCTTCTTTAAAATGCAGTTAGGCCTAAAACAAGATCATGAGCATTGGAGGCTGTGACCAAATGGGAAGACGACCTTCACTATGTTGAGCTTAGATTTGTAAATACTGCTTCATTTACACGACTAATGAAGTGCTCAGAATTAAACTCTGGAGGGTGAGAGAGACCTTCTGGTGAACCAGACTGTTTCCGTGCAAGTGTCTGAGTGTGGAACCTGAGATGGGGTGAAAGTGAATGCTGCAGTGAAAGGCTCTGCATCGCCCATGGGGCAGAGCAAGAGCCTCAGCACCAGCTGCCCTGATCCTTCCCTGCCAGCAGGTCTCATTCTGGCCCATAGTAAATATTGGCTTGAGCTCTGAAACACGACTTCTAATACCCTTTCCAAAGTATTTGCCACTGATTTGATATAAGTATTTGCCACTGAATAACTATGGCTATTGCTGTATCTTCATAAACATCAGCTGTGCTCTTTAGGGCTAAATAGGACTTTTTGAGGTGTCTTCAAAACAAAACTTATAGTGATTGTCTTAGAAGCAATGCTGCTGTAATATTTTGTACCTTTATCACAAAATCCCACAGATGGCTTTGTTCCACATAGGAGGAAAATCAGCAAGCCTTCACACTACCTTTTCTATTCTACTCCCCAGATTGTTTTTAAATGCAGATTATGGGCTAGAGATAATAGGCAATATATAACAACAAAGCAAAGGGAATAGAAGTCTGTGTAACTGTGTAATGTAGGGAGACTCTTGGGTCACATTTCCTCATTGCTTTGTTTCCCAAATCCCTGGATGTTCCAGGTTTCGGTGGGGCTTTCGGTTTCCTGTTTGGTAAGCTGGTTTTCTTCATTCATCAATTAATTAGGTCCATTCTACCCATGTGGAAATCACAAAATATTTAATGAAAAAGTGATTTTCAGACTTCCTTTGTTTCCTGGTTTTCTGCCCTCCCTTTCCCCTGCCCCCATGCTGTCCTCAGGCTGCATGCGCTCCCCCATCTCCGGCTCTCCCATGTTTGTGTCTGCAATAACCTGGCAGAGTCCACGGTGCGCAGAGGGGGAAGCTCTTTCTTCATTGTGTGCTTTTATGTATTCCCTGCCCCCCAGCTGCACAAGTTCACAAAATCCGTCTCTATCCCTACAGTAAATTCGTTCTCCCTGCTGGAAAGCTCCCATGCAGCATTCTGGGTGGCAGGTCAGACCGGGGCTGCATACAAATTAGCTGGAGGAAAATGGCATCAACTTAGGTAAAGAATAAAAGCAAACTGACTTCAAAGAGAATGCACCAAGTTGAATCTACAGTTACTATACACCAGGGGTTTAGTGTTAACAAAAAAAAAAAAAAAAAAGGAGAAAAAAAGAAGCAAACCTACAAAACAGGATTTATTGCACTCTCCTTTCTTTCTTTCCATGGTACCTAGGAATAGCTTTTCTAAAAATCATGATCAAAATGTAGCTCTTTGACATTGGTTTGGGCTGTGACAACTACCAGCAGCACTTTACTCCTGATGTTTCTCAGCAATGTGCTGAGACTCCCCTGCTCGTCGTGTCGGGACCAGCCTTGCGACACAGAAAGGGGGAGAGCCTCAGACGGCAGATCTGAATTGGCTGCTATAAATGAAGTCTGGCCAGCTTCCCAAAGATTAGAGGGCTTCCTCTTGCTGATTTTCTTTCTTTTTCTCCTTTCTAGTGAGTCACTGATGTGTGCACCTCCAGCAAAGACACAGTAGTGAACTTGCAAACTATACAGTGCATTTTCAGGCTTCTTCTCCTTTTTTTTTTTTTTTTTTTTTTTTTTTTTTTTTNGGGGTAGGGTATGCAAAAGGGTTTGAAAAGAGAAGAGAGGTTAATGAGATTTTTTTTTAAGTCTATTTTTGCTTCTCCTCCCCATTAGCTCAGCAGATTACAATAAGAAAGAACTTATCAAAAACATGTCTGCTCGTCTTTATGAGAAGTCCCTGTATTAGAATGCCATTGCATTGTAATTAGGTCTGTCCATTTTGTTTCTTTATAGTTTACAATATTCTCCTTTTCGGAAGGCAAAGTTACTTTGCAGGCCAGGATTCAGAGATAAGCATTGCTAGTGCACTGGCCTTTCTTACATTCTTTAACTGGAGAGACTTTGTATAGCAAGTTTTAAACCTATTTACCTCTCCAAACAACCTGAAAACATCAATTCTTCTTTGCTGAATGGTCCTGGACTGCCTAAGGGGGGAAGGGAGAGGGGGAAAGGAGAGTGACAAGTTATATCCAAACCATGGAATGGGAACAAGAGGAGTGAGTTTACAGTGGGTGCCTGAGCTCTGTAAAAAAAGGCAAATATCCAACAAGTATGAACTTGAGCATCTGAGCTAAATCATAGTCACTTCATCTTATTTTTCTTCTGGGCACTTTTAGACCATGTGCAGAGTATGAAGCTAAATTACTAATATGTTAGTCACAGCTTTTATAAGGTCTTCTTAGGGGAACTCGTGKTTTTTTTTTTCTCTCCTTCTCTCTGTGTGCTTCCCCCACAAAACCCATTAAAATAGTTGGCTGTCCCTGATTTGTCAGGTGCAAAAGACAGGAGTCCACATCGCTTCCAGAGATGAAAGCTTGTTTCATGTGGGGAGAGATACCTCACAAAGGTGCAAATGCAGAGCACTGCTCCCAAGACAGCCCTGACATCCTCTTTCTGCCCTGCCTGCAACAAATAACAGTTTTTGACTCCTGCTTGCAGAGCGGTGAGGAAAGAAAGCATATGTGCACTGCAAAAATCCTCTCATACACAAGTCTAACCACAAGAATATCAAATAATTCCCTCTTGGTCCATAGGCTGGCTTTCTCAGCTACCCCAGATGAGCCTGTTAGACCTGGCTTTGGGATACTTGTTAAACCGCATGGAGTACGTAGGGAGAAGAGATTAAAGGAAGAATACAATCTGTGTGAAACAGTGGCCCTGACTAAAGAAGCAGATGATCTAAGGAAAGGAAGAGCTTCCCTTTAAACTAGAGCCTCTGCATGCAATGCAAATGATCCCATATGCAGCTGCCACTGGCAGGCAGCCACCCGCCTACAGAAGAATAAAGTCAAAGCAACAATTCCCCTGAACCCTGAAGCTTAGTGACTTCAAACAAGAAAAAAAGAAAAAGTGACATGATTCTTTCCAGTGAACTCTTTCCATCTCTAAATTGTGCTGATGACCTCATCAGCTACAGCTGTCTACTTGAAGCTTAGCTTCTCTCTGTCCAATGGACCACATCTGGTACGATCTGTATATTTGTACCTGGGATGGGAAACATGCAGAACCTTCTTTCTCCAAAACGTTTAAAGAGAGCTTTGGAAATGAATGTCATCTTTTGTTCACATTGGCAAGTCCATGCAAAATCCATCAACTTTATGGGAACTATGTACAGAAGGAGAGATATCAACATGGACGATTCAGTAACTATTGCCTCATTGGAATAATTATTCTGAGGTCCAGCTGTGACTGTATCAGATTCAAGTACCTACATGATCTCTACATATAGCCTCAAAAGTCTTTTAATTGGGTCTGTGAACTTCCCACCTTACTAGACGTGCCTCCCCTGTGAGGTTTGTTCGGAKGACCTGGGGTGCACGTGGACACTTCCATGTCGTTGCTGCCACATGCATCTCAGCTGTGCAGCCCGTTGTGACTGAAACAGGCTATCTTTTGGAGATAAACTTCTTAATCCAGTGTCTCCATATTCCCCACGAGTCAGACTCTTGGCATGTGGTGCAAGTTTAGCACATACAGTGCAGGGAATGCAGTAGGCTTTAGGCGGATTTGTGTCTACCATATTCAGATGTATATTCAAATGTGTCATTTAAATCTTTCCTGACTCACCAGAGAATTTCTTCAGTGCAGAAAGAAACCATTGGGTTTCCATTTGATTTCAAGTGGCTACCAAACTGCACAAGTTAGAAACTGACATCGCTTTTGCTGTGTTCACTGAGTAGCACCTCAAAGACTTCACATAGGTCACAGTACTAAACAGTGTGCAAAAGCAGGGAAAGAATAGTGCCCAGAAAAAACACAGTACAAGTCCCTAAATTAGCAAATAACATTTTTTTTTTTTTTTTGTGCACTCACACACATGTGTTTATGGGGTGAGAAGGAATGCCACTTGGGTTGGGATTCCCACCTGAGGGAGGATTAAGCATTCGGTTTTAAGTTAGCTGTAAACTCCAGTGCTTTGCTGAATCAGAGCTTACTGGCAAACATGAAAAAGCCACAGAAGAAGGAAAGTGAGAAGCCAATCTGAACTTGTAAGTTAGTTGTGTATTACCTCTTCTTTCTATGTGCAGCTAAACAGCACAATTCATGGCAGCTATCTGCTAAGTGATTATTGCTTATCCTATATGCAAATGGACTTAGARGCAGAATTTGAGGAGCAGAAAGCTGCAACTCTATGGCCTGTTCTGGAGAAATGTTCTTCCAGGGAGCAGCCAACAAACTCATAGCTGAGAGTGCTGTGGAGCGGGGAAGTAAAAGCTGACTCCACAAAACACAGGAGTGGAAGAAGAGCTGTGAAAGAAAGCTCGGAATGAGCTACACTCGTTTGTCTCTCCATCTGCTCTGGGAGATGTGCTGCCACCTTCCAAAGAAGCTCAGCCTTTGGAAGAGTCTTTGCAAATGACTTTTAAATATTATCACTTTAGCTAGTGTATTTAGCTATGAATGCCTCCCTACTCCACTGCTTTTGTTTTTTGGAAGATCTGGAATTTTTGCATTTCAGAGGAAGGAAAAGCAGGATTAGAACTAAAAACAAGTGAGAGGAACTTTCAGTACAGCAAACTTAAACCAACAGAAAGTTTTGTGGGTTCTTAATCTGAAGATTCCRTAAGTTAAGAGCAGAATAAGCCTTTCAGTTTGTGAGGATGTGGTATAGCAGTTSCTTGATTCATTTGAGTTTCTTTTCCCTCCCGAGCCTACAGTTCTGCAGGATATAGAGACAGTTCAATGACAAAAAAAAAGTCCAGTCCTAGTCGCTGCAGAAGTTACTGTGTTAGCTGTCCCATATTGTGGGAGAAACACAGAATGAGGTTGGAAGGGACCTCTAGAGAYCATCCAGTCCAACCCCCTGCTCCAGCAGGGACACCCAGAGCACGGGRCACAGGGCGGCATCCAGGTGGTATTGGAAGATCTCCAGAGAAGGAGACTCCACAACCTCCCTGGGCAGCCTGTGCCAGGGCTCTGGCACCCTCACCATAAAGAAGTTCTTCCTTACATTCAGATGGACGTCTGTGTTTTGGCTGTGCTTGTCACCTCTCATCCTGTCCCAAGGCACAGGTTGCTTCTCATCCTGTCCCAGGTGAAGAGCCTGGCAGCATTCCCCTCCATCCCCCCTTCAGATATTCATATTCAATGCTCACATCACCCCATAATTACAATCCCAACATATAGAAATGTGATAAATACAATCCCATTCTCAAATCAAATAGCATTTGCTCTCCTTACACCCAAAAAAAAAAAAAAGAAAAAAGAAAAAAGAAAAAAGAAAAAAGAAGAAGGAAACAAATATGCGTGTGGGAACTGAGCATCTCTAAGCCTCTGGGTTTTATTTTGGTTAACAGACTCTCCCTGGAACTTTGGCAGGCTTCAGTGGATACACCTGGAGGGCTTCCTATCATCTATGGGACTTTTAAACTACTCTTCACAAATATAACCACTGCATTTAAGCTGGGGTGAGGAAGGGAGATGACATTTTTATGAATACAACCGAGGGCAAAATTTGGCCCAAGGGCAAAAATTTAAACCTAGAATCGGTTTCTCTTCTCTTGCCCAGTTTTGGATATTACAACTCCAAAAGGAAAAATAGATGCCTCATATAAATTAAAAAAAAAAACCCCAAACCGTGAAGAGTGTGAAGAGTGAAGAGCTCTGTCATCTGTTTAGGCTATTGATAAATTGTGCCTCCATCTTTAAACAACATAGGAAATAATGTAAGATCTTAGCCCACAATATTAATAGATGGTATAATTTTCCAGTTGAATTTAGTAATACAGACCTGACCCTGGAAGTCTCAACACTATAATGTGTCACATGGAAAACTTTCCTGTTTTGACTTATATTTCTAAGATTTTCTGCAGATAAAGTAACAGTTGCTCCTCTGGTTAATAAACAATATGTCAAGCTTGTCTTCTGTGTCTTAACTAAAACRCTCCATCGATCCATTTTTTTCCCCAGAAATCTAAGAAAATGGTTTATCTTTGAAGTTGTTCACTATGTTCAATATTTCCTGATGTCCTATGKAAATCCTGTCAAGCTAAATATTTTGTTAAGAATTCCTTCCTTTTCCCACTAAATCTAGAGCAAAATACTCAGTTCAAGTCTTTTTCAGAAGGAAAAGWCTAATTTCCACCTAAAGCACAGGCTAATCATAAAAATATATGCTTAAAACATAAAAACAAACAAGCTGATAAGTTTACCAGGACTGATGGGAATCACTTCTGCCCAAATCTTCGTACTTTCCTGTAGTGTCTCAGATGAGATGCTGTTCTGTCTCTGCAATGTCTAGTTCTCTTCATAGYTTCACCACTGGAATCCTCCTTTGTGGTGTACAGATTCCCAGCTATGATTTCTGAATCAGCATCAGGAACATGAATACCTCAGGAAATATCCTGGAGGTCCAGAATAGGTTCAAAGGCCGACAGCCTTAGGCAACTGTGAGCAAGTTATAAGCTGAGGTGACAGAAGAAATGGGAAATCCGGATCTTTTTACCTTAGATAAAAAACATGTAGAGTTTGTTTTATCTTCCAAGGACAAACAGGAAGTTCAGATATGAACCACAGTTTTTCCTATTTACTGATATTTTTTGCTGTCATTTGATATCCTCACTTGAGAGAAAATAAGGTGCCAATCAGATGCATGGAAAATATCATTTAGTGCCATCTCTATCAAGAGCAAAGTGTTCTGCAAAGTAAGGGATTCCCTCTCCTCCCACACGTGGTTATATATATGTATCTATCTCTATCTCTATCTCTATCTCTATCTCTATCTCTATCTCTATCTCTATCTCTATCTCTATCTCTATCTCCCTCTCTATCTCCCTCTCTATCTCTATCTCTATCTCTATCTCTATCCCTATCCCTATCCCTATCCCTATCCCTATCCCTATCCCTATCCCTATCCCTATCCCTATCTCTCTTTTTGTATGTTACCAAAGTGTGATATGTCATATTGTAGTGTCAAAAATCAGTCTGTGGAATTTCAAGAATGTCTCCGCAAGAAAGGAACCTACTCTCTGAAATGTTAAAGTGATTTTAAGCATGCTGATCTGGGCAAAAGATACAAGTACTATTCTTTCCAGAGGTGTGTCCTGCCTCAGCATTGTCTTGACTAGATAATATCTTAACTTAAATTCTTATAAACATCATTATCTGTCACCTGAATTTATGACCCAAATCCACAGAATTACAGCTTTGTACACTCAACTGAGCCACACTCTTGTCTTGAAATGCTGTTCTAGTACTTATCAAAGCAAAATGAAACTCAGTAGGTAGTGCAACAGAGTGTAATCTTATAGAAGTTTCTAAATCACAGGAGTACAAATGCTTCTGGAAGAGTATTGGGGTTATTTCCTGACCCTAAGGCCCCTCATATTTATTTCTTGATTTATGAGGAAATGTCTCTTCAATATTCCTTTGTCCTTCCACAGATTTAACAGTAATTTTTAATTTTTGGGTCTGTAGTCAATTGCATTTCTTCCCTTGGTGGATACGCCTTGTTGGCTGAAGATAGGGAGGAGGGCAGCTCACAATATCTGGGCACTGTGAACTACATGGCCCTGTGGACTAGCAACAGCAAAAGCATATCCTGCTGGAAGACCCTTCTTCTAATGGAGCATTAAAAGGGTATTTAAATGCCACTGTCATTACCTATATGACCTGTTGTAGAACATGCAGAACTGGCAAAAACTTCAATCTGGATATGTATTAAAGTGTTGCAACCAAACTATGGATTTATGGATGAGGCAAATTCCTTACCTACATTTCACAGCAAGGACAAAGCTCCTCAGCACCATGGAAGGTGCTCACCAGTCTCAGGCACTAGAGGAGGAGGCAAAAAAGAGCTCTACATAAAAGGTTTTAGTTAAACTTATAGTCTGCACACCTTGGCAGTCACTCAGCTTGTGCCTGAATGTGATTCTAGAGAGCTTGATGAGATTGCTCAAAGAGCTGTTCTTCGTCTCATTTTAATATGCATATATTTGTATCCTATCATGTGCTGTGTGTGAATGAGGCTTTGACTCCCAGCAAGGTGAGGTCTGATTGATCTTCTCTGATCTAAAGAGGAGTTGCTACAGTGAAAAAAGAGGCATTAAGAGTAGTGTAAGACGGTGTGCCCATAGCAATGACTGGTGACACGTAGGTTAATTTCATTCCCTGCACGAGAGCTCATGCTGGGTATATTGTGGCTTTATGCAGCTGTGAGCTATCAGAAGATCTCGTGGGAAATGGCATGGCTATGAAATGAATTAACCTGTATCACTGCTGCACAGCAGAGACCGTGATTAAGATGTAATTCCCCCCAGATAGTTTTATACTTCTCTCTTTGTAGCCATCACTAATTCTGAACTGTAGCTCTTCTGACCTTAACCCTCTCTAGAACCACGGGGACTCCACTGAGGCAAGACTGTCTGTTTTAAAGAGCCCAGCACTCCCTCCTTTTCTTGACTAACCAATTGTTCTTGGGGAACAAACTTTAGGGAAGATCGACTTCAGGAGCAGAGAACTTGTCACTTCATGGAAAGCTGAATTCTGCAGAGGCTTTACTTTGGGAGATGAAAGAGGCTTTAGCCTTGGGTGCTAAGGAAACTATGCAGTATTCAAGCTCTTCAGAGCTGCAGTCAAGCTCATTGTTAGCTGTCCAAAGGAAGTATCGTCCTATGCCTGTGTAAAGCCTCTAAAAGCTTTCCTTTTGATGGGATCTTTCAAAATGGATAGCTCAAATGATACATAAGAATCATAATGTCAAATGAATTTCATGGCAGAGAGAGATCTAACATTGCTTCCTAAGGTTTTCCCATAAACCAATGCTAATGAAAATTTCTGAAGTTCTTGTGCGGGGGCACTGACTTTTATATTTCTATCTCTTCTTACAGCAAGTACTATTTTTTTCAGACACTTTTGCACCAGGGTCTTTTCCCTGGATTGCTGTGACTGACTAGCCTTTTTGCCAAGAGTCTGAGGCTTGAAGCTGTTGATTTACCCCATAACAAAGCATGACATCTTCATTATTGCAATGCGAGTTTCAGCTTTCAGAGACGAGTTGGGGTCTGAAGGTATAAAGACTCCACTGAAAAGTAATTCAAATCCCAAATAGCAATATTAAAAATGAAAAAATAAATCAGCTTCAAAGTGCAGAATGTGTTCTATGCTTTGCAAAATTATCTAATTTAAGAGCTTGAAGGAAAACATATTCAGGGTTTCCTGTTTTATCATTCCCTTCAAGTAACCTGGAATGTTCCAATGTTCATAAACACATATAAATTCTGTAATCTATAGATTTTCCTTCCAATACTCTGTGAGTCCTCCAACTCATTTATTTATAAAATATATGGTCAGAAAATTCAGATTAGGACAGAAGGTATGAACCTGATATTCTAGATGATGATGCTTTTTTTCTAAAACTGTGCGAATAATCTAACTATTGAAAATTTGATAAAGGTGACTGAGCAGAACTTTTCTCCTTTCTAATGTTTATACTTCTGGATCCTTGCCCATCAAACCCACCACAACAGGGTTATCTTAGAGATTAACTGCTTAAATAATTGTCTGAAAAGTTGTGAATGTAGGTGTGCAGATTGGAGCAATGAGCCTGCATTTCTTCTTACAAAATGTAATGGCATGCCTCTCTGCTGCTTTTGGAAGAGGAAGGATTTTCTGATACTTTTCCTATTTTTCTGTTTGTGCAATAGAGAATTCTGGGTGCACTTTTCCAGTATTGTCATACGTGGTTCAGCTCTGAGAGTCGTGCTTTAGGGAGTATTTTCACTCTCTGACAACAAAAAGATTTCAGAACAGCAGTTCTAATGTTTCCACATTTTCCAACACGCATTTGAGATGAATTGCACACGCAGAGGTTTGTTTGAAATATTTGGATGAGAAGGACAGCCTAGCATGCCAGACCTTCATTTGGTCAAATGCTGGCTGGTTTGACAAACAGCTGAAGACAAGAGACCTCTGCGCTGTGTAAGCATTTGTAACGGTGTCACCACCAGTGTCTCACTGGGATGTGATGCTTGTAGTGACTTGATTATTTATTTTGATCATYATGCAGGTAATCATTCCACATTTTTGAAAAATTGGTAACTTAGAGTCTTTTCATTTTTTTTGTAGAAAACAGTCTTAATGCAAATTTTGATGTCCATATGTGGTCCGAAGACAGCAGTGTTTTTCCTGCTGTGATGTATTGTGAGTATTTCCATTAGCTGATGCCTTGCAGATGATGGCTCAATATCTGATACTAAGGTATTCTAGAGGAACATTTCTCACCATTTCCTCCTGAAATACTGATTTGKGGATTAAGTACATATTCAGTGACAAATTGCTTGTTGTGTAATCCCTCAATGCGAAAAATTATTGACTTCCTAAGCTAGCCATTAACAGTTTCTCAGCGTCATGAGTCCTGAGAGCTGTAAGTTATTGGAAAGTTTTTGATTTTCCCTGCAGGTATTGCTCAGCAAGCCACCTGTTTGTTAATGTTCAGTGAAGGGAAACACTCATTGCTGTGGCAGTAATGAAAGAGCTTCCTTCACTGTCAGGAGTCTTTGGATTTTCACTGGACCCATTCAGGACCATTCAGAAGCATGAACGCTCAAGGAGGAAGATAACTCTGAGAGTGAGCCATGTTGGTAAGTCTGTGTGAGACTAGGTGTTTAAAAGCTATGTAAGCTGCATGTAGATTACAGTATATAATCACTTATCTCATTAAAATCCTTCCCTGTTCAGGGAGCAGAGCAGTCACAGCTGATACTGGTAGCTTTGTGATAAGCTGATAAATCCATCCAAAGGAAAGTGAAGCATTTCCCAGCTTGATTGAAATCCAGGAAGCTAAAGAGATGGGACTGGACAAATGAGCAAAGAAGAGAACTGATTTTCTACAAGCAGTGATTAACCAGACTAAAGAGAAGTTTTTCTGTAGCAAAAGTTGTTCGTGTCCTTCTTCAATGGTCAGTCATTAATGAACTCTATACTCAAGAATCTGGTCAGAAATTATGACAAAAACTGTTTCCAACAATATGGACACATACACGAATCATTTCAAAAGCTATTTGACATAGTTTCAGATTTTCATTGAAGTGGAAAATTTCATCTGGATAAAAATGTTTTGACTACTTTAGAGTCATAATGAAACTTTCAGGCACAGAGAAGAAGAGAAAAAAAGGCATTCAGAAGACTTTCTGGCAATGAGAATATTAGTCTACAGATGTCTCATTATAGCAGAGACATTGGAAGGGAAAACAGAACAGACTTTAGTCCTTCAGGGTAATAAGAAGCAGGTGAGAAATCAGAGAAGCATAGAAAAATCCAGTCTGYGAAAATACTTGAATGTGATAGTAGCTTAAAAATACAGTTACTTTTGTAAAAATTAGTGAAGGTGAACAGGAGTACCTATATTTTATTACACCACTTTCCAGAACTTTTACTCTTCCTAGTCTAGATACAGAGCTGGAGAGAAAGGCAAGGACATTCCTCCCTTCATCCAAAAAAAATCAGGAAAAAAGTACTTGTCTCTTAGTAACATAGGAACAGAATATTCTACAGAGACAAAGCTTCCCAGACAGTCAGATAATAACACAGCATTTTATTCTATAAATAAAATTCCTGTAAAAAGAATATTGTCATTTCACAATTTTTGCCTGATGTAGTGGTGCCCCCCAAATCAAAAATGGATTAAAGATGTCTTTATTGAGATTCATTATATGAACATTTAGTTTGATTTTCTACAAGATACTTCAACTTCTGTTTCCAAATTTGCTTCAGAAGACATTAAAGTCCTGTGGAGCTGAATTTTCTGGCTTTATTTTCTAAATACATAAAATATAACTAAAAGATTTCTATTTTATGTCATATGGTTGTAGGTGGTCTAAAATAGCAGCTCAGCTTTACAAAACATATCTGTTGTTTTTTTAACAATCATGTTTTAGTCTGGAAAGGAGGAGCTGATTTCTTCATAAAAAATATTACCTCTTTACAGAAATGTTACAGGAAGCTTTTTAGATACCTCTGCTTGCATTTCTGTTGACTGCCAGGCTCTTTAAGTGGAAGCAGCAGCAAGACCAGTTCACAACAAGCTTCCGCAAATACGTCTCCAGTCATTCATCAAGTGTGAACTTAAGGCTGARGACAGGAATATGGAGGAAAGGACAATGAAAGGGTAAGAGAGAAATCTTTTATGTTAAATTTGCAGGGGAAGAAATGGACCTGGAATTGAGAATACAAGATATGCTAGGTCCCATGTTGTCCATGCTCATGTCCATCCTTTCATTGAACTGTTGACTTTTTGAGACTTCTTTCCTCTTTAAAGGCAGATTCTTCCTAATACGCATGAGAACATTTATATTACAGAAATATAAAAAGAATTCCAATTTCATCTTTTCAGTCTATTTTTTAGAGAGTACATACAATGTAACCTAAAATAGATCATATAGAAACTCTGAATAACTACACATATTTCATGATCTGAACTCTGCTATTTACTTTTCCCAGAAGTACTCCATCTCATTGTCTTACACATTTATATCACTTTTTAATCAATGTGGGTAATATGAGGATGGTATCTTTTAACTTTTGAATAAATTACTAATAACCACTTATATTCTGATAAAGTTTGTATTTTGTATTTCTTGTAAATTCAGGTTTCTCCCTCTGGTATTCATAAGATACTGCATTACTGCTGTTCCTTCCTGTGCTTAGACTGTGATTAAACTACTTTGAGTTTCATTGTGGATCTGCAAGAACAGAAATTCAGCTTTTTTCATTATGGTTTGAAGAGAAAGGAAACAAATCAATTTCTAAAATTTTACAGTGGCAATTATATCTGGAGGGGATGATYTGTGGAAGAAATCAATTCATGCCTTTATTGAATTACTTACCTAATTTGGTCACTCAACTGGTAGAAACAAGATTTTTTCATTGTCGTGTGAATTTGATATCTGAATGTCAGGATATATCTTTCCCAGTGGATTACTTCAGGACCAAATGGTCTTGCCTAAGTGTAGGTAATCCTATTTGGTGATGGCCCAGAAACACATGAAATGCTCAAGTACTTAAGAATGCTCAAGTGCTTAAGAAATGAACATGATAGCTTACCTTATGTTTTTTTTTATCTTGAGGGGACATTTATTTTGAATACCTTTGACTTTTTTGACCATCACGGTAATCTGAGCATTCTTTTTGATTTCATGATGTTGAACCATCAAAGGAGACTCTAGCACAACTTTAAAACATTTACTTGATATGTTTACTTACATATTTATTTTTACTGTAACTAGTGGCAGAGACTGGGAAAAACTGTCTTTTTTACCATAAAGAAAATTGATCATAGTGATGTGTCCAGGCTTAATTTCTTTGCACAAATTTGGTGACGCATTCATCGAACTATTTACTAATAATAAACATATTATGGAATGGTTTGCTAAAGAATGCAACCGAATTTTTGGCCCATCTGGAAGTTGCTTTGGAGCTCAAGACGATATGGTAACATTTGGCAAAAGTGTTTTCCATGTTCCCAAAGTGAAAGACTGAGCATGTAAGTTAAGTGTTTTTCTATCCTTTTAATTTCTCAGCATTTCTTATTTTTCATGTTCTCTACCTAAGATATATATTTTCTGCAAAAAAAAATACTGAATTTGTCTTGCCTAATAAGAAGTGAGATGTCTTGATGAGATGTATTACACTGGACAGAGCATCAGCAGTTGCTTTACAGTTGCTTTAATCTGCAGTCATTTGAACCTGCTGAGTTCTAGGTTTTTTCGTCTGAAAAGCTGCAAAATAGATAAGACTTTTTTTTTTTTTTTAACCTCTTTCCCACCTTTTGAATCTAATTTTGCTGGCCAGTGTTTGAATGAAATTTGTGTTTGTCATCTGGATAGGCTGACAGAAACAACTTTCTGTGACCTTTCCTTAATCAGTCTGTGTTTCACTTTTGGATGGATTTTAGATGCTGGATTCTTCTTCTTCTCTTTGTGATGGAAACTGCCAGAGCTTTAGGTGCAGGTCTAGTTTAATTACACCAGCTCAAATGGTTGAGCTCTAATTGTCTGCATAGTTGATGTGCAACTGGAGACACGGATTAGATTGCTATGTTACCTGCCTCTGCTGGGCCAGGTGAGTCAAGAGAAAAAACTTTACTGAGAATGGTTCTCAAAATCAGAACATTAATAAGCTGAATAAAGTATGTAGAAGTGAAAATAAAAAGCTACATATAAAAAATACATTTCCAAAAAATTTAATTTGGCAACAAAAATCCTAGTCCTGTTTTGTTCAGTGAAGTTATTTTCTTGGTTAGATTCTGGATCAAAACTTCACACAGCTGTCTTTTTCCATAATGGGAATTCTCTACTGAGTGTTTCTGTTTCCAATAGTTGCTTAGCAGATTTAGGATTTAAGTGGTCATAGCTAATCATTGAGGTTAACATTCCATTAAGATAGAGAAAGATCACACCAATTTCTTTCTATACATTTATTTCAGTCAGTCTTTTTGATAACCAAGAAAGAACAAACTGCAAAGAATTTGTGAAGTGTGTTTTAGCACACACAAACCTGTAATTTCATTTAAAATAGTAACAGGAACTGCAGTTAAGGAGAGATAAAAATAGCAGGATAAAATTGTCTCAAGAGCTACAGAAACATCCTAGTATATATATGAAATCCATCATCTCTCTGAAGACAGGACACATGCATTTTTTCTTTACTCCCTTGGTCAGCCTGGTCAGCCCCTAAATATGAGACTTTATTAAGTCTCTCTCTCTCTCTCTTTTTTCTTTCTTTTTTTTTTTTTTAACGATACAATCTAATTGTTGTAAATAATTGAAATCCTTCAATGAACATAACCACTGTGCATAATTGCACATATTGTGTATGGAAACTGACCAAAATATATGATCAGAATTTGTTGGAATATTTAGAACTTTGGAAATCTGGTCCTGGATGCACCAGGTCAGGAGGATATCATGTCAGTCTGTGCATTATTTTACTACCTTGTAAAATTCTGCGGACCAAAACTGGCTGGTGTATTCTGATTAAAATAATTTCAGTTTTTCAGTAATTGCTAATGTTTGGATTATAATGATCCCCAATAAAATTTTTCAAGTCTAAGTCAGTGGATATGTGTGACTTTGCGTTAAATTAGTAGTTAAATTCGGTTTGTCACAAATAGTCTAAAAAATCATTAATTGCCATCGAATGCACTGAAATATGGTATCCATTTTCATCTTTTTTTCTTTAATGGATAGAAATAGTCCTGAAAAAAATCATGTGAGGCTGGAATCCTTCTCCTTGAACTCCTCAACTTAGTATCTTGCTGTCAATTCCGAATGGCCAAATTAGCTGGAAAATAGTCACTTGGAGAAAACAAACAAGCAAAACAAAAACCCGAATGCATTTTTACTCTCCTGAAACTACCTGTGCTTCACCAATGTGCTCAGTCACCAGTAAAATCCATAGTTCAAATCCTGCCCTGACTCTGAGGAAGAATGGATGGAAGGCATCAAAAAGGAACGAGTGCTATTGCAAACATGAGCACAGATTTATTTCCAGCCTGCACCATGCATTCCAGCGGGGATTTGTAAGATCCAATATCAGTTGGATATTTCAGAACAGCCCTTCCCATAAGATGAAATCATAACACATACACAGAAAGTATTACACATGGGGAATAAATGGCATTGCAATTCTGAAAAACATCCAGTAAAGCCACAATATTTTATTGCTCCAGCAGAAAAATTGAATCTTACTAGAAGTAACTGCCTTAGCTCTTCAAAAGTGCCCTATTTAATGCCACTCAGTGTCATTATTATAAATGGATGTTTCTGGATAATGTGTGAACTTACTGCTTTCTGCGTGTGGGCAAACAGTTGTGTGTTTGCTAGAGATACCAGACTGTGGACAGCCTGCACTGTACCAGCAAAATTCTTGTAGGAGCCACCTGAGAGCTTGTGGGTCAGGATCCCTGCTAAGTAGGATGCCAAGGAGTAAAAACCTGGAGAGAAGGGCTTCCAGAAGACCTGTCTTTTTTTCAAGGGTAACATCCTCCAAGCTCCAGAGAGGCCTATAGCAATGAGCAGGAAATCAAGCAAAGACAACAGGAGGTCTGCCTGGATGCACAGGTTACTCCTCACCTCACTCAAATATCAGAAAGCAGCACACTAGAGATAGAGTGAGGGACAGAAGAGGTGGCAGGAATACAAATACTTGCTTTGCTTGGAGGTCCAGGGATGGGATTAGGAAAACTAAAGCCCATCTCGAGTTACGTCTAGTGAGAGACATAGAGAGACATAGAGAGACAAGAAAATTTTCCACAGGTACATTAGCTGCAAAAAGAAGACTAGGTAAAATGTGGGTCCACTGCTAATGGAGAAAGGACTCTGATGACAAAGGCAATGGAAAAGGCCATGGTAACCAATGCTTTTTTTGCTTCGGGACCAGCTTTTAGGATTTGTAAGTCCTTGAACTCAATAGGAAAGTCTGAATGAAGGCTTACCTTTGAAGAAGAGCAAGAGGAGACATTTGGAGAACTCCAGGCCAACCAGCCTCAACTTGGTCACTGGTAAGGTGATGGAGATAGTAACCTTCAAATCATTCTCAAATATATATGGGACAGGAAGATGGTCAGGAACAGTCAACAAGGATTCACAAAGGGGAAATTGTGTTTAGCCAACCCAGCTGGTAGGTTAAACTTTGGCCAGCCATGGCATTCCTTGAAAGCATGACTGGCTTTGTGGGTGAATGAAGAGATTGTTTATCTAGACTTTACTTACACTTTTGAAACCGCCTCCCATAACATTCTCAAAGGCAATCTTGCGAAGTCYTGGCTAGAAAAGTCAATAGTGAAGTAAGATATAGTCTGGCTTGGCTCAGAAGTTATTTTCAGTGGCACATGTTAGGGAGTTCAAGGGATCTACCTTAAGAGAACTGAGCACATTTCTCAGTGTGGTGCCACAGCTAGAGTTGTTTCCCCAGAAAGATTCTTACATGTCCTTCCTGACACCCACAGTTTTATTTGGTAGTTTGTTTCATCATCTAGAAGGGCTGAGATAGGCTTTCTAGGCAGCTGGAGCTCTCCAAYGCAGATTTCCTGCCATRAAGATTCCTGGTGGCATCTCAGGTCTGTCAGGGGTGAAAYCTCACTTCTGTCTTCTAGAAAGTAGTAGGAAGAAGAAGCTGTGGTACAGTAAGACATTACATTTTCTCTTCATCATGGTTTATTATGCTTTCTTTGATAACAGAATTTCAAAGATGCTTTAGTCAGGAGCCTAGAAATATCACTTACCAGTTCGTCTGTTCATTATTTCCAGCAACCTGTGCACTTAATTTCACATCTGTAATTCAGATGTGGCAGCTGATGCACTTCCATCCTACTAGAAATGAACCTTGAGTGAAGTGAATATCTCACAACATGACACTTCAGTTGAAGTCTCCAAGTAAGAAAGAAAGTTTCTGTCTTACATTTCCGGTGTAACAAACCTACAACTGATTACTCTCACTTTCTATGTAATGTTGTTCTGTGCATTATAATGAACAGATGAAATAAACAAGAAATAAAAAAGTGTACTTTACTAATAAATCTAAATTTCCAACTGAGCAGTCTATTTAGGCTCTATCCTCCTGTCAGCTGCTATCACTTACATGAATTTAAAGATTGGATATGTATATGTATAGTAAACCGGATAACATATCAGATTGAGGTGGAGCTGCTGGAGAGAGCCCAGTGCAGTGCTACGAGGATGATCAGGGGCCTGGAACATCTGCCCTATGAGCAAAGGCTGAGGGAGCTGGGCCTGTTCAGCCTGGAGAAGAGAAGGCTGAGGGGGGACCTGATCAGCGTGTATAAATACCTCAAGGGAGGCAGTGAGGAGGAGGGGGCGGCCTCTTTTCAGTGGTGGACACTGATGGGACTAGACGAAATAATGAACAGACGAACTGGTAAGTGATATTTCTAGGCTCCTGACTAAAGCATCTTTGAAATTCTGTTATCAAAGAAAGCATAATGAACCATGATGAAGAGAAAATGTAATGTCTTACTTTACCACAGCTTCTTCTTCCTACTACTTTCTAGAAGACAGAAGTGAGGTTTCACCCCTGACAGACCTGAGATGCCAYCAGGAATCTTCATGGCAGGAAATCTGCATTGGAGAGCTCCAGCTGCCTAGAAAGCCTATCTCAGCCCTTCCATAGGAACTTAAGGAAACATTTCTTGACAGTGAGGGTGCCAGAGCCCTGGCACAGGCTGCCCAGAGAGGYTGTGGAGTCTCCGTCTTTGGAGATCTTTAAAACCCGCTTGGAYGCAGCCCTGTGCCACGTGCTCTAGGTAACCCTGCRTGAGCAGGGCGGTTGGACTMGATGACCTCTGAGRTCCCTTCCAACCTTGAACATTCTATTATTCTATGATTCTATGATTTATGGAATAAAAATTCTCTCCTGTGAATTATAAATAAGAGGACAATGCTGGGTTAAATGCTCAGTAAATAAATACCCTATGTTAGTATGCTTTGTATAATTTCTGTCAGACCTGATGTCTGGAATTTGAAACTGCAACCTTAAAGTGGTCTTCAAGAACCAACCTAAGACAGTCTTCCATCTGCCACCCTGAATTGCTATTCATGATATTATCCTGCAATATTGTCTTCCTCTATCTYACTGGAAAAAGAATTCTGTCTTTCATACTTTAGAAGTTGAATAATAATAAAAATCAAAACAAAAAAAAAGTGAAGATTGACTTAAGATCTTTTTCAAGTAGACCAGTTAAACAGTGTGAAAGGAAAGATGTGCAGAGGAATAAGGTTTCAGGCTGTGCTRTCACAATTATTTACATTTTTTTGTAACAGAGAAGAGTGTCTTTGTTTTTCCTGTCTATGCTCAAGGAAATTGATTGCATTATCACTCATGATGTGACACTTCATTGTTTAGGGTTGCTGTTCTAGATAGTGAAAGATAGAAAAAAAGAAAAGAAGAAAGCACTGCAAGTTTTAATTCCTTGGGATGAATTTTAACTAAATGTCAAAATGTCAAGTGTTACAAATGCTCATTCCATGAAGCTATTTGAAGCTATTCCACAAAGGACATTTGACAGTGTCTCTGTTGTGTTTCATGCTTTGATGAAAGGTGTCTATAGTAAGTGAAAATAAACACCTCCCTTTACCTCTGTTTGGGCCATGGTCCGACAGTGGGAAGGGCTGACATCGCTGTCAGGCAGAGCTCATGTTTGGGCTTTGGGAAGGCTCTGTGCTATCCCAGCACTTTTTATGGCAGGATGGGTGCAGATTGCTCGTGCCAAAAAAAGCTGGTATCTCAATCCAAGCTTTGACTTGCTGCCAGCTAACAAGCTAGAAAGTTTTGTCCAAGGCTCTTAGCCATCTGGAAGAAGCTTATCTCCCTCATCTCCCATCAGACAGACACAAGCAGTAACTAACCAGGAGTGCAGCAATAAAGACAACTCGTTTCCTCAGCATTTTCCCTGTGTCTGTGCTTTGCCCAGTGTGCAATGCTGTGGGACTCGCTGTGACATCTTCACTTAGGGTCAGGTGTCATTTCAAATTTGATTCCCCTTTTGATGTTGTGACTGTTTTTGGGTAACCTACAGTTGACTGGAGACAATGATAGGATTAACTATTTAGCATTAATTAATAAAGCCTGTGATGAGYCTGTTGGGCGACAGAAGAGCAGTTCAGGTTTCCCAAAGCTGCCGCAGTCCCAGTCTGCTGGGACCAGTGTGGACCATGAGGTGAAGGTTGCTGGCTCCACAGCTGTGCATCCCTGCTGGACAATGTGCAACTTACCATTGCCTTTGATCTATGTGTCCCGGCCTCCTGGGACAGCAAGGAAAGGGAGATGCTACATCTCTGGCAGGCTCTGTGCAGAATCCTGGGAGCTCCCCACACCGTCCTTGCAGTCGCTGCAGCTGAGAGCTTGCTTTTCTAGGAGGACCTGCCCATTCGACACTCTTATGCACAAATCCAGAGTTATTCCTGGGGGAGGAGGAGGATACTGGCTTAGGGAGCAGAAAATTTTCCATTTACTGAAATGGTACACTTGTAATACTGCTTGTTTTTTTTTTCATTTATTTGCCTTGAAACTTTTTTTCAGCTGGGACAGTTAATGAATATGAAAGAGATGGTATCTGTGTTGTTTCATCTGGTCTCTTTTATAAAGCACTCAAGTCAGTTTTAGTAGCTGGAAACGCAGCCGTTTCTCTGCAAATGCAGATGTTATCAGAGCTGATAAGTCAAATTAAGGTCTGAACAAGTAACTTTAGACTACATCTCAGCTAGTTTAAGAATCAGTTTTAGAGGTTTATAATACCACAGTGGGTACTATTCTGTATTATCTCAATGTGCAATGATTTACACATTTACCAACCACTTACCATTAATAACATGGACGCAGAAAATCCCAGTGAGCGAAGCAGAAAGTGTGATATTGAGCCAAGTTATCATTGGTGTGCTGGGGCCTCTATATAGAAAGAAACAGTGCAGAAGCCTTTATTGAATTTATATAACTTTATGTACTGATATTCATTCACTGTGATTTCCTTGAAACTTTTCTTTCTTTTCTAATTTTGTTTTAACATTGCAGATTTCTCTATATGATAGAGGAGAAGCATAGATAAACAGAATTTGCCCATGTTTAATATTGCAAATTCTCAATTGCTTTACAGTTTTTGACAGAATATTTTTCTAATTATGAGCACAAGAGAGCTATACGTTTGATGTAGTGATAAATTGAATAAATTGTTAATAAACACAAGTTTCAACAGGAAGTATATCTAAGATGCAAAACAATATTTTGCCTCAAGAAAGTCAAGCACTCCACAAATCTAAACCTGTTTTTTTTTCCTGCCACATTTGATATGTTCTGTTGTCTGACACATTATTTGGCTCTCACCACTGAAGCGTTTGTGAACGTTATGCTGCTTAATTGATGGTAGCCTCAACAAAGAAATATTCTCTCTTCTTCATTGCTCCTTGCAGAGAGATTCAGTGTATGCTAACTGACCAACATGGAGTCTCACAGAATCTGGTGGCAGTACCAGGTGCTAAAGCCTGAGCTTTAGTGGAGCTCCCTGGATGGATGCCAGTCTGCAGTACAGTTCTTTTCCAGTGTCTGCTGGGGAGCAACAGGGTCACATCCCTACATAGCCTGGAGTCTTTAGCTTCAGCTAGGATTGTTATGCTTCCAAACAGTGCAATTTTGGATTGTGAGGTGAATTTTATAATTTATATGCTTTATATTCTTATGTTCAGCAGAGGTAATACCAAATTTGGAGGGGTCACAGCAGAGCTACTGCAAGCTGTGGGCTCTGGGTTTACATGCTGTTAGCTGCAATGTGCTTCAGCTTCTAAGAAGTCTGGTAGCACATGGCACCTTCATGGCTTTGGTCTGAGTTTTGGATCACAAAAAAAGGGAGGAGGAGGTGGCTGGGCTGCAGRGCAGCTCTGCCCAACTCTGTCCCTCATCTCCACATCTCCTCTCTGCTCCGAAGAGCAGCAGTAATTACGTGCTGTCTCTCTTGCTCTGCCCGCCTGGGCTGCAAGTCCTCTGGGTGCTTGCTACTTTCCAGCATCACCTATCGCAGTCACATCCTGCTCCCTGTGAGGAGCCGTGGTGGCTGGTCCAGCCCAGCAGCAACAGCCGCAACGGGCTGAATGAAGCCTAAAGAGAGGCAAAGCTGCGCACAGCTCAGCTCGTTGCACTTGATGCTGCTGTTGTTCCCCCTCTGAGAAGAAAAGCCTTATCAGGAAAGAAGATTTAGCTTCATGAAGTCTCATGAACTTTCCCTTCCAGTGAAAAAAAAAAATTGGGGAAATTTGAAGGTATTTCTTAGTTCTTTGTATGACAGCATTCAACGGAAAGAAAATAGCTACTATTCCCATTGTTCCCTCCCTCTTTCCACAAACACAATTCAACATTTTTTGAAACTATTTGAGGAATTATAACCCTTGAAAGATGGTTTAAATTTTTGTTGTCATAGAAATTGCATATTTCCATCTTTTCCATGAAACTGGACAGCTATGACTTTAGAATTAGGTTTTTAGTACAAAGATGTCTTTTTTCTTCCTCATGATGTGCTTTCCAAATATTTTCTACTAGACTAAGTTATTTCTATGATGTATGTCCCCTGTTATACTGGTGTACAGTTATTCACTGCAGTCCTGTAAGACACAATCCATCAAATATTTGTAGGGCTTCAAACTCAATTCCTTGTGGATGCAGAAGGACAAGGCTCACTCCCACAGTATGTAGGTGAGAGACAGGGCACCCATGCAGGGCACACGGATAGATAGAGCACAGCAGCATGTGAATTGCTCCGGGCATGGTTTGTCTGCCTGCTGCAAACACTCCAGCCTGGGTCCTAAAAGCCCAATAATTGAATTAATGTGACCCTCCACTGAGCTAATTAGTTCTGTCACTGATTAATTCAGGTGCAGTAGCACAGTGGTAAATGTGTATGTTTGTTGGAGCCAAGCACTATCTATACAGCACTGTGTGTCCGTAGTGTGTATAGAAAGTAATTGCTACAGAGGATATAGGAACAAGTAAAGGTAAATTACTGCTAATCTGAGAAAAAAAGGCACATTGAAGTAAAATCTGGCTATATATCAGAATAATCAGGCTGTATATAACATCTGTCATAAGTTATAGGCAGAGCTAATAAGCCTGAATATGGTGAGTCTATACCGAATCAAAAATACCATATTTACATTGAATCAAAAATACTTTACCAGTCTTGACTGTTTCCAGCAACTGTCTTTGAAGGGTCTTTTTGACATGCTTCTCCTCAACAGGTCACACAAATATCTGACACAACAGGTTAATGTGGAGGTTGCAGGACTTGTCTGTAATCAAAGTCGCTAGCTGGGGTTCTTTCTTTATTTCCAGGAATCTGTTCACTCTGAAGACTTTCTCTTGGAAAAATCATGATAATATTCCTTAACCATGGGCCTAGTGGACTGGAATCCTTAAAATGATAGGTGTGAATTGAATAGCACTTACGCAACTCTGGGCRTGGTCAATTGTTTCGCCTTTAATGAGGAGTCCAGAGGGGAAAAACAAAACAAAAAAAACTATGTTAATAAGCAAAGCTAAGCCAGTTTTATAAGGCTCAGAAGGCTTTATAAGGTTCAGAAGATATTCCTGAGTGGTTTACTAAATCTATTGAAACTCAGTTTGAGTTTCTTTTCTTTGCTTTGCAACCCAAGCCCAAACTATAGTCCCCAAAATATATTCCTTCACAATTTTTGTTTTATATACGTATGTTTTCAGAATCTTTTTTTATGTTGCTTATCAACAAAAACAAGTCCACAGGGCTTTTTGTCTTGTAGCAAGCTTAGGTCATTAATTGCTTCAGAAATTTACAAATCATACTTACATATTTTGTTTTAACTCTCAAGTGATGAGATGAACTCAAATGAACTAGGTGTCTTCTCAAGGTGTCAATGGCCAACATGTGTACGGTTTTTAGAAAACCTATATTGCAAGTTTCAGTATGTTTGTTGTGTATTCTATTCCCCATTGGAAACTTGATGCTCAAGTAAATTTTTTTGTGTCAGAATAATTTCTGTTAAAAGAGTATTAAGTAGAATATGAGTAGTTGCAGTGGTTTCTTTATCATCTCATGTCTACCATTCTGAACTTCCCATCATGTATGTCTTTCAATTTAAACCTATGCCCTCCTACAGTCCACATACTTTCCTCATTGCCAGGATGCAAGCAATGAAGAGGAAAGCCTCCTGGCATGTAAGATTAAGTAGACATCAAAGTGATGAGGTGAAATTTTGTTAATTTTATACTGCAGAGAAGATGGAACAAAACCACTGCCATTTTCAGGTCTCTTACCAGATTTTAAAAACAAATCATCCTAYTCAGAAATAGATTAAGTTGACCTAGCTCTGTCTAAAGTAAAGTGTTTCTGWAGTTTTACCCAGGATTTTTTTCATGGCTACTGTCTTTTGTGAATAGCTAATATTTTGATATTTTCTGTAAGTAAATAGAAAGAATATTATGTACAAAAATGCAGAATGACTTTTTTTTTTTGCTTTACAATTTACATTTTCCTTAATCTCACAAGAACGCACAGAAACACTACTGCACACACACATAAAAGCCTTTTCCACAACTTTCTTAGTTAAATCTGTAAAAATTAGTTTCACAATGTTCTGTTTCAAGCTTTTGAGCGATGAAAAAAGATGAAAATGCTCCTTTTCATAGCAGTATGGAAGAGAGTTAGAAATTGAGTAATGAGATGTGCAAAGGAGGAGGCAAGAATAGAATAGGAATCTATATGAATAGGAATAGGAATAAGAATATGAAATTAGACACCTGAAGAAATAAATTAAAAAGGAAAAGAGGAGTCAGCTTAAAACCGTTCTGTTCTTAGTTTATGTCAATTGGCTATGAAGCCTATTCATGCCAAAATTCCCATGCCTTCATGCCAAAATAAGCATGAAGACTATTTTTGGTAGGGATATCCCCTCTATAGCTCAAGTAACTGGAATCCATCTAGCACACCTTTTCCTTATCCTTATCCTAAATTCTAAAAATACGATATACCTTGGAGGCAGAGGTGCCATCAAGAAAGATTATTTTTCTCTTTTTTCTCTTTCCTCCTTCACTAAGGACATTTGTAATTAGCAGAAGGACAGCCCCAAAATGAAATCTGCTTGTAGTTGTCCTGAAAACCTATTTATGAATGATTGAAAAATGTGTTTGGTGGGACACAAAATAATTTCAAAACAGAGTTTTTCCTGGTATAGCATGAATAGATTAAGTCAGTGCCCTGATGGTAATTTTGAGGCTGGGTAGACACATTTATTCTCTGAATAAAACTAAGGTAATTTGTAGATAGAGAAAAATTGAAAGCTTATTCTCATTTATTTAATGATCATGGACAGATTTATTATTTTAATGTAAAGAAAAATTGTACATTATTCTGTCAACTTAATGAGTTTTTGAATTACAGTACTCAAATCCTTACTGTGAAAATGATATTTTCTATTGTCAGGTAAGTCCTAAATTTGGAAGTCATGAATGAAACTTWAACTTTAATAAAAATAATTTAACTAATTTATAATTTTGATATGTATTCTGGCTAAGAAAGCTCCACATTTCCGTGACTTCATTTTACTGAAAATAAACAGTACATGGAACACCTTACATGTATATCTGTACCAATATGAAAATCTAAATCAAATGAAATTTGAAATATTAAAAAAAAATAGAAATAACCTGATTACACTACACTATTTTTGGCTATTAAAAAGAAAAGAACAGGATTAAAGAGATAGGAACATTTTATGGCACCCGAGTCTCATATGTCTTATAGAACTTCAGAGATTTTATGAACATTGTTTAACTAGATAAAGGACACTGTCAAAATTTCACCTCTCAACTTACTTTCAGCTCAAAAAATACCAGTGTATTTAGCCGCCCTTCACAGCTTGATGGCAGTAATACATTTTGTTAATTCAGTTTGCTTAATGAGCATTTGTCATGTCTTGTGTTAGTGACTGGTAACATCTGAATAAACCTTAAAACAGTTATGGCTCTAGCCAAATATGCATTTTGCATTTGCATTTTGCATTGTCCTTCTGTAATAAAAACATCAGACAAGGCCTTAAAAAGCTGTAATAAAAGCCTRTGGCTTGGATTCCTTTCTGCAGATGGAGACAGGATAGCTTGTATGCTGTCCACATGGTGGATAGCTTGTGTTCCCTAAATTTGTAGGTATACCTAGCTGTTACAGGGTATGGCCAGAGGTACTTTACAGAGACACTACCTCTTCTCCTCTGTAGCTTTAAGGCTTCTTAGCCTTAAAAAGAGCTATAGACCTGAAAAACATAGTGTTTCAGTGAAGAACAGTTGGTCTCAGACTCTGAAAGTGGTTCCTTTAGCTGCAGYGTGCTGGCTGCATTCAGGTTCATAATTATTGCAAAGCAGCTGTGATCTCATCCCTGTGCATTAGCGCCTTTTCTAGCTCATCTCTTGGCAACACTTCAGATTCTCTGTACTGACAGACCACAGAGTGGAGATAGCAGAGCAGAAGATAGCAGAGCAGACCGAGATACAGGGAGCTGAAAATAGTAGAGGTTTTTGTTAACAGTGTGTTCATGGCTTTGTGCTAGAGCACAGTTCTTTCTTATTAGATGTGATTTGGTTGKAAGTAAAAGAAAAGTCACTTCACAAACGCACTTTGAAATTAAAGTCTAATGTAAAAAAAAAAAAAAGTTATTTCAGTTTGAGTACTCACACACACGCACACACATTGTGAAAACAATAGGAATGGTAAAATACACAAAAATATCCAGAATCTTCTTTTTGTGTCTCTTTGCTAAAATCCACTATGTCACAAAATTTATCTCTATGTTCTGTGCCCTTAAGCACAAGTGTAAAATCTTTACCAATAGAATTATATGTTATTTGTGAGAAAGTGCAATGCAATTTTTGATAAAAAAAAACTCAGGGTTTTGTAAGTTGTATTTTAGTATCTGCTAAAAGCTGAAACTTACCTGCAGGAAACCCTATTGGAACCCATTTTGTATGGCACATGAAAGATTTACATATTTGTTACAAGGACAGACAAATTCTGTAAGACTTAACTAATGAAAAAAAAATACTTTTTTTCTTTGGAAAACTTACTCAGAATTTTAGAGAAAAGCAGGACTCCTCCCACTCTTTCCTGAAAGCATACTTTTATCTTTGTCAGTTTAGCTGAGTTGGGCTTTATCTAGCTTTAGCTGGCATCGAGGGGTCTGAGTCCATTTCTTGTCAGACTTGTGTCTCAGTTGCCTTACTGTAGCCTCCTCAAGAACCTCTTGTTCTCTGTCTTGTTCTGCTCTTCAGGGGAGAGCAAAGCATTGACAAACTCCACGCGTCGGTTAATTTGACAATTCCCCATGTGTTTAGAGATCACCATAAGCACCTTGGGGATCCTGAGCGCGGGCAGTGTTTTTGCAACGATAGTTTCATCATAGTTCCTTACACTTTCAAGCAATTGTTTTAATGAGTGTGGGTCAAGAAAAACATAGCAGTTTCTAATGGGTAAAGGGTAAGGAGAAACAAGTCTGTAGAGCAGCTTATATCACAGCGTTATGAACTTCACTACTAGAGTTTGTGTAGTCTGTTGTGTGTGCACATTTACCTTCAAAAATACATTCAGTTCTTCAAAAAAATATTCTTTCCTTTTCTATCACCTATTACCCAACATGATTCTCTGCAAAGGTGAACAGCATGCTACATTCGGACGTCTTYCCTACACACACACAAGTGCATGCTTGATATCCATGCACACAACACCCTTCTTCTGCAGCCTCCCCTACAGTTCTTTCTCTGGAAGCTTGGTAAGCTGGCGTGCAAAGCCAGAGCAAATCCTATAATGTATTTTAGAGGAAAATTCATGCTATTCCGCAGTAAAGAGTGAATATCTTTGGCCAATGGTGTTGCCTGGGGCAGCAAGAAGTGTTGTTAGGACAAGCATGCATCCAGTTGTGACTGGCATTTTATGTCTGAAATTAATATTTGCACTGCTACCAACTTGACTTTTGCTAAACCGACCACAGACTATCCACTTACAAAGCACTGGGAGAGCTGACGACCGGCCAGGATTGTCATAAGGAAGGACCTGTGTGGAAAGACRGCCTACAGCTGTCTTCCCGACTGCTCCAGCTCAGCCATTTCTTTTTTAACAGAGGCAAATTTCTGATATACTGTTTCACAGGCATAAATATGAGCGCTGTGAATTGGTGATCATCAGCCAGTGCTGCTGGGCCATGGAGGACAAGCACAGCTAACCAACCGAGTCTCCAGCTGCCCTCATTCTGCCAGTATTGAAACTGCTCTGTAACCAAAGACTCTGAGGCTTTGAAGTCTTGAGCCCCAAGCTGAGACGAGGCGAATCAAAACTCAGATATCCCCGCCTGAGCCTTGACAGCTCCATGCTCCCCTGGGTTTTTGGATTCCCGAACTAGCAAAGGCCCTCTTTCTTGCCTTAATGTGTCAAAATTATACGGCAGTCATTCTATTATTTCACTCCAATGTCCAACCTGATCTCATGGCACTTCTGCTGTTTTGTGCCACTTTCTCATGAGAGAAAGTCATTGAAGCCTGATGTAAATCTGGTTCCTTGTCTTTGGATATGCTCTGTCCTCATCTGTAATAAAGATCAAATTCTATTTGTCTGATTGTTTTTAAACCCTGTCTTACATTAAGAAACTCAACTTTATCCCTTGTCAAGACTTGACGAAATATTTTCCCCTTTTGCTTTGTTTTTTTATAGTTCCCTCAACTTTAAAAGGATGTTTATTTTTTCTTCTTTTCATCAGGCTTGTGAGATCAAAATGATGTTTTCTCTGAGAGCCTAAAATCCTCTTTTTTTAGGTCTGGTCTTGTATACTGCTGACAGGAGATAAAAAAAAAACATAAATGATTTTTTTTTTAATGAAAACTAGAAAAAATACCACCAAATTTCCTTCTTAAAAAAAAAAAAGAGCAATCTCCTGCTTTTTCTGAATGACATTTTAGAGGCTATCCCTTTATTTTCCTTTTATCTAGAATAAATCACCATGAAGCAGAGTAGTAACTCTTTTGTAGGTGACTCTATTAACCCTGCTACACAGAATGGCAACAATCCTAGGTGCTAAAGGGATTCTTTAGTACATGGAAACCTAAAACCATGAGTGCTTCAAATAGGTAACATTTTGCATATGATGCACATGATGCATATGGTATCACTGTGAGGGCAATTTACAAATAAGAAATTCTTCCCTGTGAATGACTGGGGAATTTCTTACCTTGTTTGTCCTTGAACAGAAGTACTCTCTTGGGAACAAAGCAAGAAATACTGTCACTTGGCAAACAACCTCCTAGGAGGAAAGTGTGATTAAGAGTGTTAGTATTTTGCTCTAAAAACCTGCACTGGCTTGACCTATAGCTCTTGAAATAGGCAGGAGACAGTGAATGTGACAGAGGAGCAGAGGATGAGGCTGGGGACAGGTGTGGAGAATTTTGGCTTTTACTGCAGTTTGGAAGGTGCTTTTCCCTTGACGAATATCTGGTTCAAACTGAGTTCCCATGAATTTCAGGGAAAATAGACCTGTGGCAGGGGTAGTTCAGAAGCGCTCAGGGGAATTCGGCCAAACTCTATTCACTAAGCCAAAGAAAAAAGTTTTGGACAGGACAGCATAGTGCACACTGACACAGGATTAAGGTATAGCCCCTGCCCAGGGGTTGGTACTAGGTGAAGTCAGTCATGTTCGTTTGAGATAAAAGCAAATGATTAGTTACTCTTCAAAGGCTGTCTCAAAAGATTTCTTATCTTTCTCGGGAACAAACTTTCTGTAAGTTGCCTCAAGAGGTAGGTAAATAAGAAGTTAAAAATATCTGTACACGGGTCAGAATAAGAGCTTGTACTTACCATCCTAAGATGTTAATGTACTTGAAAATCAGACCATCTCAGCAAGGTAACTATCATTAGATAGACCAGTAAGGAAACATTTGTGTTTCAAGTTTGCCATCTGCTACTGCAGCTGAGTAAATTCTACCTTTGTGTCCTAGCAACCTCAGGAAAATACATATGGCAAAACCTTTCTTTCTTTATATCATAGGAGCGTTTTGATAGTGTAAAGTCTTGACAGTGACCTTCTAGCTAACAGTTCTCTCACAGAGTATAAATTATAGATTTCTTAAAGAAAGGTCTGAAACACTTTAACAGCAAGTGATAATTCTTATATTATTTGGCAACATTCAGGAAAAAAATATGTGTGCTTCCAATACTATTATCTTCTTGTGGGGCAGTGAGAGGCTGTTCTTGCAACTCAAGCATTGTATGGTTTAGAGATTTGGGTTCAAAGAACATTCTCAGTGACCTTTAGCAGTCACGTGCCCTCTCCATTTCTCAGTTCCATTTTGTAAACTGATTACAAGATATATTCTTGACAACGGTGTACTACTATCTTTGGAAAAAAGAAAAAAAGCGCATTTATATAGACATGTACTCCACAACTAAAGATCTAAATTTCAACAGATTTTTTTTTTTTTTGAGGTGCTAGTCTAATCACTCCTTTTTGATACAAGAACAAGAGAGAGAGAGAGATCTAAATCATTAGCTGGTATTTTCCATCTGAAAACGCAGTTCTCTTTACAGTTGTATTTCACAAAATCCTTTGAAAGGTTTAATTTTGTTCCACTTAAGAAAAACAGCTTTTGAAACTTGGCAAGTTACCAAAAAGAGAACCAAAGCAAATCATCTAGACAGTCCTTAAAATTGTAGTTTTTCCAATTTTGTCTTGATAATTTAGTGAGAGACTCCGTAAGGGAGTCTCTATCACTTATCGTAGTGCAGACTCTGCTTGTCAGTCCGACCATTTCCACATCTCTTACAGTAATCCCACTCCCTCCATCTTTCTCCTTATTTGTGTAGTTACACCTTTCAACATGACTGGAAGAGTTTGGATATCTAGTTCTGTAAAGCAGACAGAGCAAGTCAGTTAAGAGTTAAGAGTCTGAGGACAGTAATATAACAAAAACAATAAAATTTTTATCAGTGTTTTAGCTATATTTGGGTTTAAATCTGACTGCTTTTTTTGAAGCTGGTAGCTGTATTTTTACACAGGTTTTAAAATTACTTTTATTTGTGTTCAGACCTGCATTGTTATTTGCCAGTATTTCTTCCTCTATCTACATATATTTAGAAAACACATAGTCGTAATGTTAGGTCTTCTTTAATATTTCCCCTTAAACTCCAGTAAAATGAGATAAAAATTAAAACCATATTTCTTTTAAAAATATCAGAACAGAGTGACTATTTTGAGAGGAGCATTTCTAGAGACACAACATCTGTAAAGAATGCGAGAGGAGAGGAAGCAATAGTGCAGCATATGGTTTGCATTTCGAATTTGAAGAAGAGATGGTGTTGTGAGATAGGTGTCCGATATTTTATTGGAATGCAACAAGGGAGAAACTGCATAAGTTTTCTGCTTAAGAAATTCTGCAGGGTAGACCATGTTCTCTGAATCTCCTTATCTTCGTGTGGTATTGCAGGAATCTAAATTCACCTTGCCTTTATTTCTCCAGTGTTCGATGTGGGTTCCACAAGTGCTGCAGATCACTCTCAGATCTCAAAAAATCCTTTTTTCAGCTTCTAACTAGGAATATTTTCAGCTCACTTAAGGACAATACCTACACCATTTGCTCAAAAACACTATTGTCAGCCCATATTCAGGTGTGCTGAGTTCAGAATATCAGGAAAAAGAAAAACAGTGAAGGAAGGATAAACAGTCCTTCTGGACAAGGGACTGTTTTTTTTATTTGAAAGGGGAAATGAAAAAATGCAAGTTAGGCTTGATATTCTTCTAAAAATACAAATAGATGTAGCAAAATATTTTGGAATATTGAGATGGGCTCTCAACTGTTACAAAGCTCCTGTGCTAGCTCACAGCCTGGCCAAATTCATTTTATGTTAGTGTGTGGTCAGGATGCACTTTGAAATTATATATGCCTTTAACTGACTGCAGTTGCAGGTGTTCTGCTCTGTACCTTTAAAAGCCAGATCACTTTTTTTGATGCCTAAATATAACCTTGAATGGCTGAGCAACCTGTGTTTTCACACATCTTTCCAAATGCTTTAAAACATAAATAAGGCTTGGATTACGTATATGTTTCTCTAAATGCAAATGATGCTTGATGTGGAGCAGCTCCTACTCAGAAACCCTCATGGCTTGATACTGATAACCATAAATATAGGTAACAATATTACTGATGCATTCATGACATTAACATGTAAATATTTCCTTTGTTATTAGTTTCATTGGGAAAGTAATTGCATTTCCAGTCTCATTCTTTGAACAAAAAGTACAGTATAATCTTACTTGGTTGGTACCACACTTCAAATCTAGTTTGTTACACTATGGATGGGTCTTTGAAGAATGTGTGAAATTCATGCACAACACTGTCTAGACATGTGAAATTGCGATCCTATGTCATATAGCCTTAGAAGAGTAGTTTTGCTGAAGGAATGACACTTAAGGGGGAGTCTTTTTTTTTTTTTTTTTTCTTTTTCCTGACGTATCCTTTTACTAATACCAAATTACAACAAATTTTATTAAGTACACTTGTGTCAAGATCAGAAATAACAGGATGATTTCCATCCACTTGTGCAACAGCTTACACCAGGAACTTCTTCTGTACTCACAGCTCCATGTGCAGGGAGAGACCTTAAAACTGACAGTGTGAAGAGGATCCACTGTCTGGGGCAAACTCAGATCTGCTCCCAGGGGCACTGGGAAGGAGGTTGGTTTCCCATGAGCTTTTCCCAAGCAGACACACTGCAAGAAACCTTGCTCAAAAATCTCCCATTGAGCCATCCAGAGATGTGCTTAGAGCAGTGATGCCAGAGCTCCTGAGAGCTGGAGGATGGCTCTCAAACCTAGGAGCCAGCTGGCAGCTGTAAAATTTCCTCTAGAAATAAAGAATAATAGACACTAGCAAAATAAAATGAGTGTAAATGAAAGAGGCAGCAAGTCCATGCTCCTCTGCAGCCTATGCACGTGTTTACAAGGCAGCACCTGAGACTTGCCCATCATCGTGGCGCCTGCAGGTGCCCTGCAGAGCCTGCAGTGGGAGCAGGGACAGGGGGCAGGGTAGGGGCTTTCCTTGCAATAACGCAGCTCTACCAGGTGTCCCGGAGAGCTCAGCTGCCACTGGCACCCATCTTCATGRCCTAACATGGGGAACCCTCAGGACGGGCAGAGTGGACAGGGGCTGTGAGGAAGGAGGCAGKATGTGGCTGACATCRGGATTGATCCTCCTGTACSCCAGGACTTGGCAGTGCCTGGGAGSCAGGACACCACGGWAGGTGCCACTACGTGTCCCTGGACGTTTAGCAAGACTGAACGCTTGCTTCTCTTTGTGGAATCATTTCTGCTGCAGGGTTGATTGGATATATTTGCTCATTATCTGGAAAATCTGTCTGGGGATTTGTGGCAGCAGGGTAGGTGAGGTAGCTAACAGGTAGCTGAGAAAGAGAGAAAATTACTTCTGCATCAAAGCAAATATTTGAATAGTGTCCTCTCTTTAAGAAATATATCCACCCATTAATGTGGGTGAACAAAAATCTCTATCAAATGGGAGATAATAACAGTCTGAGCTACACAATGTTCAGCTCTCAACAGAGAACTGAATAAGTGAGCACCAGTTTGACAGCTTAATGCACAGCAAGAAATTCCTAAATTAATGATTGTTGAAGGAACAATCATGAGCATCTTCTTTTGCAGAAGATTAATCTTCTTCATAGGCCTCTGCAAATGCAATTTTAGTAATAATTTGAAGAGGTTAAATTATTGTCATAAAGCTATTGCCATATTCCTAATCACACTTAAAATTATTCCTAGCCATTGGCAGACCTGAATGAACAAGATTTTGCTGTCAAGACATCTGCAGTACCACCTTAGAAGACAAGTATCAAGCACAACCTAGATTAACCCCCTTCCGGTAWGAAAGAGTAAGTTTTCATCCTTTTCTTTCTGCTGCCTTTTCCTAGAGGTGTGGTTACTGGTGTGTCTTCTCCCCGTACTGAAACTCTTACCTGTAAATAAATACACAGTAACTATTTTTGAAATGCCTTCTGAGCCTTTTTTTCACACAGTCACAGACTGGTTGAGGTTGGAAGGGACCTCTAGAGATCATCCAGTCCAACCCCCTGCTCCAGCAGGGACACCCAGAGCACGGGGCACAGGGCGSCATCCAGGCGGRTTGGGAAGATCTCCAGAGAAGGAGACTCCACAGCCTCCCTGGGCAGCCTGTGCCAGGGCTCYRKCACCCTCACAGGGAAGAAGTTCTTCCTCATTGGTAGATGGAACTTTCTATGTCCATTAATAGATATTTGTCTTTTGCTTGTCGGTCATTAACTGCAGTTCAGAATAAAGTCACACAGTGTTTCCTAGATTTGTCTCAGTTGTTGCAGAGGGTAATTTGTGGGGGAATATACAGGTACATGATTAATGATTTCATGGCTGGAACTTGTGAAATCAGAAAGAAAAGTCCTCCAAGGCACCCTTCCTCAAATCACCTGAAACTTACCCAAAGTCTTAATCGTGTTGGTGAGTCTGATCCCGCTACCTGAGGACTCCATGTGCTAATGATGACACCCATCCATTGTTTGCTTGTACACTGTCATAACAACAAAAAAGTGCAAGATGACCACGAGGATGAGTGGTCATCATGAGGGTCCCAGCCCTCCCCTGCCATCTCCCCACCCCATCCCTGACCATCTCTACAATACTAAGGACTCTTGAAAAGTTCAAGGTGTTGAATATTGATATTACAGATAGAGGTTCTTGGGGGGTTTCTATGTGGAATGGGTGCTACGTCTGCAAGACCACTCTAAGTCACCTAAATCTTTAGCGAATCCTTTGCAAGTCCAGCAGTGTTCAAATGAAAAGTTGTCTTATATGTTGCCCTTTGAAGGGTACAGTGCTGTAGATGGATGAATATGTGAAAGGAAAACATCTTAAATTATCCATCCTCTTTCTTTGGGTTGTGCTTGCCAAAGAAGAGAGAACTGCAAGGCAGCGGAAGGGTGTGCTTGGAAACCTGAATTATGCTGCCAGTGGAATCTCCAGCACTGACAGCAATGAGCCTGACACCTCTGGTCTAGACTGTGCTCTTGGCCCCAYATTCAGCCAGAGCTCCTGCAAGCAACCTGAGAAAACATGTGCATGCAAATGTGAGCAAGTATTGTCAAGGCTGTGGGCAAGCTCAGCCCTCTCAGTCAGAGGTCATTTTTGGAGTGACCTGGTGCTTCCCTTCTCACCGGCTGTGCATGCAACCTTCCTCTGGCTTGGCTGCACTTCCACACGTGAGTTCCATGGCTGATATTCTTCCAAAGCAGGAGTGTCCTCACAGCTGCTGCATGCCTGCAATGCTGCCACAAGAAACTGCAAAGTCACTGATGTGTCCTCGGACCCCATGACAGATAGTAGCTCACTGGGTGGATCAGCCGTAAATTCCATATGATACTAGGTAATCACCATTAATTCAAGCAGATTAGTTATTTACTATACTGCTGGATGATGTTTAAAAAGTGCAAAGCATCTACTCCATTCTTCTATATGTAAGAGAAGGGTGAGTAATGAGAAGTTCTTTTGGGAAGGTTTTTACTTTTTTACTTTACTTTTAAAGGTAATATCAAACACAMAGGAGAAGATAGCATCGGTGGCTGTACAGACTTCAGACCCATGACTTCAGCCCATATAAGCCTATCTCTGCTGAATTTCCTATAAGTAACATGCTAATACAGCTGAAGTGATAGAAGTGTGAACTAGCCACTTGAATTGCCACCAGTCTACAGGTGACTTTCGCACTTGATAAAGCTGATGCATTTATGCCTATGCCTCTTAACCAGACTGAAGTAAATTGGCTTGTTTCTATTCCTGTTGCAATCACAACTGTGATAGCAAGGCAGCCTTAACATCACATGCCTGGGGATGTAGACATCCAGCCAGGGGAAACTAGAATTGCCAGCACCACCATGGGCTCATGTTMTGAAGGCATGTTACAGAATCCCTCCACTTCTGTAATACTGAAACTGCTTGCCTGCTCCCTCCGAATACTGTAAGGTAATGCTTGTGAAATGCTGAGGAAAAAAAAGGCTGAGAGTGCTTGTAAATAAAATGCAAATGATGTGCCAGTATAATTGCACAGAAATAAGGATTCTGGACAAAGTTCCCTTTGGGAGTGAGTACTGAAGCTATAATGGCATGTTGGTGCAGCCAGTTCAAGCGCTAATGAGGGAGTTTAGCAGCTGAATAAAAGGGACGTCCATTACATTTTACATTCAGAATTACTCTCCTAAGGGTGGAACATCAGCATGTATCAAAATAGGCACCTTGAGCAGCATCAGTATAYCCAAGAGCTCTGTGGTAGCATTTTTTTTCCTTCAGCTGTATTGGTTATTTCAATAAAAGATACTATCTTTTGTCTGTAAACCATGCTGTCTCATGAGAAAGCGTGTTAGTTTAGCAGAAAGTTAAAGTGATCTATGTGGTATTAGACTGCTTTGAGGAATTAAGGGATATTCATGAGCATGAAGATTGCGTGTTTTGCCTTTTTGCCAATTGCGATATCACTTTTTGCAAAAGAAAATTTGTGAGCAGTGGGGTTATGTTTTATTGGAATGAATAACTTCC
Organism: Nothoprocta perdicaria; assembly: GCF_003342845.1. Lineage (NCBI taxonomy): Eukaryota > Metazoa > Chordata > Aves > Tinamiformes > Tinamidae > Nothoprocta > Nothoprocta perdicaria. The sequence goes on along the minus strand of NW_020454139.1, from coordinate 2,276,214 downwards.
ATGGTTATCAGAAAAAAAAAATAGGCAGCTTCAGGATCACAAGCTGGAGGAAGATTCTGAAGTTCACAAACTAAGCAACTTTTTCAGCAATAATGGCTGACCTAATAAAATAATTGCATAAAAACCCTGTTTTGCCTGATCTTTATCTCATGCAGGCTACAATACAACTATCATTAAGATTTATTTTCACTCCTAATTAGAGTCGGAACACAATCAATGTTAACTTACCAAGACCATAATGATTTTGTTTGCTGCTATGGGTGATTATAGTAAGTGCAACAGGTATCAACCAACTGTAAATTCTTTCTGAATGAAGAGGATGTGTTAGTAATCCTATACTACTCTGTATTCGATAGCATTTTGGGGCTTTCATTAAGCAAATATTGAACTGTAATACCTCACCTGCCCTGATTTGAACTACACGACATACTATTTAGAGCATGAGTCATTTTAAACATAAAGCAATGAGATTTTAAAGCAGCAGCAGTCAGTCTGTGAGACTAACTCYGGGTTGTTTACAGCAGAGTCTAAATGGCTTTGCATACTCCTTCTAAAATAAACCTGTCCATTCACAGACAAAAATATGTCCCATGGTAGAGTCAAACTGAAAGAAAGCAGAGTGACTTGCACATCCAGTCTGTCCAAGCTGAGACTACAATTAAATGTTTAATTGAACTGTATTGCTGAATACACTGAAGGGCAGTTATTGTCCCAGAAGCTCACATTATTTGACCCCACAAGGAGATTTGCTTATGAAAGTAGTAACAATAAGTACAGATATTTTTTAACAGAAAGAGTAAAAGCATGTAGTTTCCAGATCGATAAGCAAATATAATGATGAAATTTTGTCTCTGCTTTTGGTGAAGTTTTACATCTCTTCTGTAATTCCTTATCTATTTATCTCTTCAATGTTTTGCCTAGGTGTTAGAATTTGGACTTTGCCATTAACTTCAGGCTGAAGTTTTTTAAGCATCTAACTCCAATTCTCCTTTCGGAAAGCAAGGTAGCTGAAGGAGCTGGACATGGTGCTAGTCAGATACAAGTCTGACGACAGATGCAGGTATATAAAAAAGGTATATGATATTGTTTTACAGGATGATGCATGTTCCTTAATTTATGTAAAATCAGACTCCTAGGGTGATGCAAACCATCTGGGTTTAGAGCTTTCCAAGGAAGCTATTTCTATTAGCCGCTGTGGAGCAGAAAAAGCACCCTTTAAAGGTGAAGGCTGCATTTTGCTAGGATATGATCAAGAGGAATGAGAGGTATGAGGACAGCATTGGCACTTAAGTATACTTGTGAAGTACAGTGTGTACATACTGAAATCTTGCTGATCTCCAAAAGAAGCAATTAAATCTGAGTGATGTCTTCGTCAAGTTTTTAATTTATCTGTGCATGTTTAGCATGCTAGATGCACRAACTTATTCATCTTATGCTTATGCAATTATGTATTTCTAGCTGAAGTGAATAAATAGAAAGATTTGTGTTAGTAGGGATCCACAAATATTTTTATCCTTCCCCAATAAATATTCTATCTCCTTTCTCACTGTCTTTCTGCCTGTGGTTTGTCTTCAATCATATTTGTTTATTTCACTACCACAGTGTGGAGTGCTGAGTCAAAGTTAATCCAATTAGATCATTTACAAAATACTTGAAATTTATTTTGCAGGTTCATTTAGTTAGGGATTCATTGCCAAAAGAAAAGAACCAAAATCACTGTACTATTTCTGGTATGKAAATACGATCTCTTTAGTCATTGTATTCTCAGGTGAACCAAGATATGGCAGCTCAAAATTGAGTCAGTGTAACCTTATATTTCTCAAGAGAAAAAGAAAATTTGCATCCAAATCACCTCTTTGTTTTCAAACACAATGTTTAGATCTCACAGTCATTCTTCTATACTTCTCTAAGAAACTAGCTAAACAATGAACAAAAATAAATAATCTACATGATTTATAGTTCTCAAATTTACCAAGTGATTTRGCAGGTAAAACTATTTCAAAACCTACTGTGGGGTTACTCTTACTGTGGGTTACTACAACTGTTCCTAATGATTTTTAAATTGCATTCTGACATACATAGAAACACGGGTAAATTTGTTGTCTGATTGTTGTCAATYGCTATTAATTTGTTGAAGTTATCTGATGCTTTACCAGAACTTTGCCTTGAAAATGTTTATATACTTGCATATATACACAGAATGGCTTGTGCATCCAAAGGTTTGCATGCCAGACACATTAAGACCTAAGAAAATATGTTTTCTCTCCCTAAAAATCTTGCATTGCTTATGTTATAAGACATCAAGTGAACTTTGCTACTGACTTCAAAAGTGCAGCATTAGTGAAYATAAGTTATCCACCCAGATAAAGACTTGCAGACCTATATCCTCAGTATGGGTATGGCATATGCAAAGTTTTTCTGCAAGTCTTCTGCTGCTGTCTTGAATTAACTGGCTTGATATTTTTGAAGGTACATTCTGCTGAATGTTGCTCCTCATTCTTAAATACTATTGCAATAGGATATCTTCCCATTTGGGTTAGATCAAGGTCTAAAGTATGCAAAATAATGTTTGTGCCCTTTTAGTTACTAGGACTTTAATATTCATGCTTTTCATGCATTTTATTCATGCATTTCGCTTGTATCCTGTATCACTTAGATATAGGCCATTATTCTATATTTTGACATCCTGTATTAACCAGAGATGCAGCTCCCTGGAATTTACTTCGCATTGTTACATGAAACTGAGCCTGGAGTGAATCTAATAGCTTTTTTTTTAAGCTAGGCTTTATTTTTGAATGAATACTAACTTTTTTTTCTTTCRCTTTGTTTTCCTGTGGTACACATTCCTGACAGTGTTCTGTATCTCCCTATGTGTGTTCTTGACGAGACACACAGTCTTACATGAATTTGGTTTAACCCTCCTCTCTGTATGGAATTAGAATCTCTTTTTAAGAATATTTGTTCAAAAGCCAAGAGTTGGTTTTGAAATATCTCTAAAAGCACCASCAATCTCTCTCTCTTTTTTCCCTTAGAAGAAATCAAAATATACATAGGTTGACAAAATTCACCCTAAACATGTTCTCTAAGACAGTAGACTAAAAAAATAGTTGAAGATCAAGTGTCTTAAGTCTGCCTGCCGTTTAGTAGTTGAATACTTCAGAAGAAATATGCATATACTTTAAACAAACAWCTTGGCTTTCTTTTTGCCTCCTTTTATGTGTTCATTCCTTTTCATCTTGCAACCCTTCTTATGCATTTTCCTAGAAAAACTTTCCTTATAAAGATACATGGGAAAGCAGGAGGCCTTTCTTAGAGCTCTCAGAACCTGCAGCTCCAAAAACTGAGCAGAGAGAGCCTAGGAAAATCACAATGGAAATGACTGGGACCATAGAAGCAATTTCTTCTGAAAGTTTCTTCTTTCTTTAAAATATGATTGGGGAAATAGTAGGGAGCACTTCTTCCTTTTTGCCTCCCTTTTTTTTTCACATCTGGACAGCATAATTTCTCCATCCAGTTGTGATTCACGCTTTGTTTCTTACCGTTCACAGAAGAGACCCTAAGGTGAGAGATCCTGCAGCCTTTCTTACTTGAGTATCTGCTTGCTAGTACCATCAGCAAGACTCATGTAGTAGCTGTTATCAGGACTCTGTATTAAGGTACTGCTTTTCCTCCACTTCTTATCTCCTGGAGATAATGAGCTGATTTTCAGAAATGCATTTTTTCTCTGACCTGTGTATATTTATCCATCACTTAGAGCACAAATCAAACAGAGAAGACAAACAGACACTGCTTATTTTATGTTTGTTTTTTTGTTTTTGTGACAGAAGGTGGATTTTTGGACATCATAATGGGAGGATAGGTCCCTGCTCTCTCCATCCTTTGCCATTTCTCCAGTATATCATAAAAATCACACACGTCAAATGGGAAATGGGTGCTGAAATGGATTTTTGCACCAAATTAAACACTGATAAATGGAGCCAAGACTTTTATCTGGCTCATATCTTATGCTTGTGTTTGGTGTATTAGCAAGATAACCCTCTGCAGAGCCTGACTTGTTGTCTGATGCATCCCAATTGTAGCTGGAGCTTTAGACACTCTTTTGCTTGACTGCTGCCCCTCTGGTGTCCTCAAGATGTGGTGCAGAGTGATCTTATGATGCATGGTAAGTTGTGTTACAACTGCAGAGACCCAGTTGTCTTCATGTTCCTCTTAAAGCAATGAAAAATGTCTGATGTCCTATGCACTGTGGGGTTATTTTGTGTATTGCTCTGTCCTCTGTGTAGGGAAAATCTTTTCAGAAAAGAAACCCTAAGGATTCCTGAAGCAGCATCAGTCCGGGGACAACTGCTCTCAAAATATGACATAGGTCGGATAGATACTGTCACTCTGACAGAAAAGTAAATCACTGAGGTATATTGTTCAGAGATGTTGTTTTGCCTTTTTTTTTTTTTAAATCTTCAGTGTGCACTTAAATTGAAGTTAGATTTTCGTTGAAGTGTTTCTGTATATGAAACTGTGTGTATTTGRAATGTGTGCAAGTTGCTACATATAAAGGTTTTCTGCAATCCTTTCCTTGGAACTGTCACTATCCATTTGGTGAAAATCGTGTTCAAAGCACACAGTGAATGTGAGGGAGAAGTACCATCCTAGCCCAAATCATATCAGCACATATTCACACACACATGAGAACAAGTTCAATGTAGAGTCTCATGTGCACATACAGGGTAGATCCAGACAACACATTTTAGGTCTGGGTCTCCACCCTGAAGYCCTGACAGGAGGAAGACAGAAGGTCTTCTCTGCACCTTCACTGCTAGCTCCTAGCTGCTTCCAAGACTAAACCACAGCACATCTTCTGTGTCTGAAAAGAGTATAAGTTATAAAACCTTTTAGTGAGTTCAGCTTCCTCTCCATTAGTATGCACCAGCTCTTCCATAAGCTGTATTTCATCCCACTTAAAGTAAGACCAGGATCATGACTACGCACCTAACATTGTTATCATAAAGATATGCATGGCTATGAATATATGAACTCTAAGATGAACTTTGTTGTGTCTTTCCAAGACTGGGAAATCTCGTTTATATCTGAAAGGTCTGCTTTTTTTTTTTTTTTTTTTTTTTTTTTTTTTTTGCTACTAGATGGAAAAAACTTGCTTTCATCCTCTTATTATTTTACTAGTAAATCTACCAAAATTCTCTGCATGTGCTTCTTCTTGTGTTGACTTTAGAGGATGCCAGGAATAACAGTGCTAAAGCCAGAAGTGCTAGCTACTGTCACATAAAATAAAGTCCTCTTTCTTCTGGTTTTCTGCAGCACCTGCAACAGTAGAGACTCAGCGTTGGCAAGCTAGAATTAKGAATAGTTTTTCCTTTATATAAAGAGTACCAAAGTGAATTCTTCATATATTTATTTAGATTTGTACAAAAAAGAAAAGAAAGCATCTGAGGCTCTTGCCAAGCTGCTTAGTWTTCTATACTCAAAGAGAAAAAATGTTGAGATAACAAAGATTTATTTTTAAGTTTTGATAGAACCTGGTGTAAGTCCATTGTTGGGAAGAGATTATGTTCAAATGTGCTTAAAGACAGGCCTTAAATCAAAACTAAAAATACTAGATGTTGATAAAACTTCAAGCCAGTTCTGACTTTAGGTGTCTTTTGCTTTTGCTTTGGCTATATGGCGGACAGCTGAGCACACATATTTCTGTGGCTCATGTGGGTCTGCTTTATGGCTTGCAGGGTACCAGTTTATGTCTTAAGTTGAAGGAAAACAGAGGAAAATTTGCAGGCTACACAACATTCATTAACAACATGCAAAATTTTCTCCACTATGCTCTGGATGCTAGATACAAGGCAGATAAGTGATGACAGGAAGAAATTAATATTTATTTATTCTTTAATTTTTTTCTTATGCTTTTTTTTCCCTAAATGCATAATTATAATAACAGTGAGCAAGGTGAGGACAGTACAAAGAGCAATAACATTTACTTTTGCCACATCTATACTTAGTGTCTGAAATAAATGGAAAAAGATTCAAAAAGAAGGAAGAAGGCTGTGATGTTGGACTGCATCTGTGTTGGTTTTGAGTCTGCTCAATAAGAGATCTTATAGAAGATTTTGAATGAGTTCACCTGTAGCTTTGTTTTAGTCTTCATTTATTCAGAAAAGATCATATTGTGGGAGTCAACACTGAGAGTTAATATTAGCCTGGAATGTTAAATTTAAAAGGAAGTTAAATTGCTGGATAATCACAACAAAAGCACATTGGATAAAATATGCCMCCATCGGTGCATGTCAGATGGATCTTCAAGTGTGATTGCTTCAGATAAAGCGCATCGTGGGATTTGAAAGGTCATTCAGGGGATAAACTCATACAAACCTAGCCACAGTGAGGCACAGGCACCAAGTATTAGTAGACACTTTGTCTTGAGCAGGTCCTTCAGAGCAGAGATGTGAGGACATTCTCTTCTCTCTTCTCTCTTCTCTCTTCTCCAACTCTTTAGCTCTCTATTCTGTGGTCGTGGGGAGAAAAAGAAAATACCTTCCCTGATCTCAAAGGCATGTTATAAGGCACAACTCACGTTTGCATCATGCTTGAGGACGTTCCCCAGAGATATGATTTTGTGCGCATTGAAGTCAGTTGCAATGTCCTTATCATCCAAGAGACAAGACTCAGGAGCAAAGGAGGACTAACTTCCTGGCATTCAGCCATAGACAAGATCACTACAAGAAGAAACAACCACTTTTTTTTTTTTTCTGTTTTCAATTAAATTAGTTCTTATTTACATTTTTCTAAACTTCAGAATTTGCAGAGATGCCTGTAAACACATTTCAAGCACTCCAGTGCACCGGATCAGTCAATTACAGCCTTCTAAATACAATATTAATAGAAGAAGAAAACAAACTTAAACAAGAAAAATAATCACCAAAAAAACCAAAGCTACAGCAACTATTTTTTTTTTCTTTTTCTTTTTCTTTTGCATTCACTGTATCAATGGATATGCCTCCTGATACATGGATTCAATGTATCAATGGATATGCCTCCTGGAAAAATAATGGAACCTGTGCTTGAAAGGCAGAGACTGGGCTTGGGCCTGAGCAAGCCTGAAGTTGCCTTTCTCGCTCCAGGAGTGCARATTCCCTCCTCACAGAACCATGGCAGCATCCTAGGGAAAAATGGGCTCATCCTCTTCCTCCTCCAGCCTCATCTATTCAGAAAACCATTTGTCTTGTTGATTCCATTTAAGTAGGGCCTATTCTTCTGAAGAACAATAATTCCTCTCTTTACTTTTTTTTCCACTCCCTTTTTAGAGTGAATGTTTGGGCTGATTATTTGTAAAAACACGGGCTGCAAAATTACTAAGGGAAGTGTATAAAGAAAAACAGCTATTTTACTCTTTAACTGAACAAAGAGTCCTGCCAATTTTCAGCAGCAGCATACCACTTTCATAAGTGTAAAAAGAGGGGAAAAAACATACAAATAAGACCAATAACACTTGTTTGCTTAATCTTCATGTATAATTCTTCCGGCTTTGGTGTTTTAAAATATTTATCCATGACATGCTATCTTTCTTATGAACAATCCTTGCATGGATTGTTTTCTACCTGTCCTGGAGCAAAGAGGAAAGATTTGCTTAAGGGTTCCTTAAATACAGAAATCACCTTTCAATTTACTGTAGTCCAAAAGATCTTTCTGTTCTTACATTATTTCCACCCCCTCCATAAAGAACAAAACAAAACAAAACACACACACACACACACAAGAAAAACATGACCGTATTTTTTAAAGCTAAAACCAGCGTCCAGAATTCAATACAATACAAAGACTACAATTGTTCTCACGATAATAATTGGACCACATTGTCCTCACATCTAATTTCTCTGTTGCTATTTACCTTCCCCTCTGTAAGCCAGGTTTTCCTTTGTGTTATGTCAGTCACGCGGAGCCGAGTGCCTGGAAAGCAGCCAGCCATCATCTGGGGGAGCTTTCATCCAGTCCCCACTACCTTTGCCATGGCCCAGCGCAGAAGTGAGTTATGGCAGCAGAGCCAGAGTCAGCAATCTCCTCTCGCTACGCAGGTGCAAGCTGTCGCTTGTGCACTTCGCCCTGCGCCAGGTAATGGAAAAGGGCATGGGGGCTGGAATTTCACAGCTGAAACAGGAAGCAAAAAGGGGGTCAGCCTGTATTTAACGAAGCACGTCCTTCACCAGTTGAAAACCTTCTCTTAACATRTATCAGGCCATGGAGGGAGCTTCTCAAGGAATGGGGAAATTTTTGGATTTTCCTGCTTTCTTCTTCTCTTTCTTGAACTAGTGTTTGAATCTGGATGAGCAAAAATTCAGGCATATATATCCTTTCCAAGTAAGGAGTGTTCTTAAAGAAAAAACGTACACTTCTAGAACCATATTACAATTCTCTGCAGATTTCTTGTTCCAGTTTCTACACAGCCAGAAATCTCAAGCTTTCTCACTAAGATGATGCCAAGATTCAGTGACATCAAATATCCCATCAGTCCTTCCTCAGATATAGTCTGCCAGGTTGAGGTCCAGGAACATAGAAAACTCTTCTCTTAAAAGGGGATTGATGCCTTTGTTTTTAGCACCAGACAATGAACAGATAGATGCACTGGAAAGAGAGACAAGTTTTTCATAGACATTCTTGCACATTCCCACATATCTTTGGTAATGGCTTTGCTATCTTTTCCTGTGAATGAAACACAATACATTAACAGCTTTGTTCAGATTTGAGACCGTAGACTCTTTGTGTCTCCACGACAGCTGTTTCAAAGTGTTTTAAAGCATTGGGCTGCTGCCAACCCTCAGCATTTCTTTTGTTTTCAGTACACCTTTATCACATTTTTAACTGAAAAGCTGTTCAATATGGTTCTGCAAACAGCTTTTCATGACCTCAGACCAACTACTCTAGAGGTTTAGTGGAAACGTTGAACAGCAAGGAAATATACTCTGCAGATCTCAGCATTAAATGTTTTTGATAAAGAACAAAAACGCTTTGGAGAGAAGTTATGTGCACTCCTGCCCCATTTATCTTTTGTTCAAAAGATAGATGAGATTATAGCTTATTCTGTGTACTGTGATAACAGCAGCTGTTTAAGAATATAAGTATTTGTTGATTTGCATGAATTAAAAAAAGATCATTCACCAGTACAATTAGTGTTTGGCTGCTCTAAAATCCAACCTCGGGATGTCTTGGAGAATGATGGAATTTCAATGTAATGGACAATTTTTACAAACACATTTTAATAATTTTGTCCAAGGCAGTTGGGTGACCAGTGCATCGCTACAAGGCAAAAAGTATCTTGAGAACCTGTCTCCACTATTTCATGCTTTTTAAGGATGTAGTTCAGACTATGTGATTGTTCTCCTTCTGTACATAATTAAAATCAGGAACTAAATAGGCATTTTTCTTTGTAGATTCCTGGGTGCAGGTAAAGAGTGAAATATGAGAAGGTGAGGCATTTCAACTGTTTCATTTCAACAGGTACTGTGTTCAAGCTGTTGGAAATGAGTCTTGTTGGCACATATCCCAAGCTGCTGAAAGAGAAGTGTCTACCTTATGCGCTGCAGCAGCCTGAAATGTATTTTAGATGGGAATGTTTAAAGACTGGCAGTAAAAGTAACCAGCGCTAATTGCACAGTGCAGTTTGCCAAGGCTGCAGGGAAACTCTCACGGCATGTTACAGCAAATGCCATCAAGATAATTAATCACTGACTGGATTGAAGGCACAAATAAGGTAACTTTGTGCTATGTTAATAATACCATTTGCTGGAAGTAAAATGTCTGCCTGATGTTCTTTGTTATTTTTGGAAAACAATGMATATCTACATTATTTGTGGAAAATAGGAAGGAAACATAGCATAAAGAAACAGACTCATAAAAAGTTGAATATTTGTATGTTCTTACATTGCCTCTGCAGTRTGTTACTTCACTTTTTCAGCTTCTTCCAGACAGCCTTTGGTTTCCTTTTGGCAATCTCAGACAGAAATCCCAGATCTTCTTGATGGGCTCTCCTCTGCACCAATCAGCTCAAAGTGCACATATCACACAGAGCTGCTTTTCTAATACGAAGAACAGAGAGTGAAAATTGTATATAGAGCTGAGTCAAAAAGCCCCAAACTCTGACCCCAGCAAGTCTTTGGGAAGGTATCAGTTTAGGTTTGCTGCTGCTGCCAAGGAATGCAGTCTGGTGATGGGACAAAGCTCTACAATCCTTAGTCTAGTGGTGCGCGGGCAAATTATTTCATTGATCTTTGCCTAAGTTTCTTTATTTGTAAAACTGAAGTAGCAAGTCTGACTCATGCAGCAGATGAGCAACCTAATGAATTGTTTGGTCATTACAGAAGGGACAGCAACTAAGCTACTGAGGGACAGTAGCTTCAATTAGCTTGGAGGAATTAGTCATTCTTCCAAAGTTTAATTTAATCACTGTGATAAATCTACATGAATAGAAGCAGAGAAGTGACAAAAAATTAATAAAAAAATGAAAAAGAAGCAGAGGCTAARTGCTTCTTACTGACTATACTAACTAATCTGTGGTAATCTTCATTTGATTTATGTAACCTTCATCTTTTCTTTGACTCCTCATAATAACAGCTTATTGATGTCTTTGCTACATCTCAAATGAATCATACCATAACTCAAATCCCTTTTGCTCGTTTATGTGTGTACCATCATCTATGGCTCTTCATGAAGAATAGTATTGTTCAGAATTGATTATAGTTTGTTTCTGTTTTTTGTTTTTGGTTTTTTTTACAGTGATTAATATTTTACTTTACTTACAGATTAATCTAATTATTTTTCTTGGTGTTTGTGGTTTTGAAAGTCTTTAATGTGTGTAATCCCTTTAATGATCTCAAAAAGAGTAAAGCAGAATAGCCTTGTTCTATTCTTTACAAAAGTCACTGATACAATACAATAACTGAAGAGTAATCAGGTAATTATCATTTGAAACAAAAAGAGACTGATCAATTTTATCTTTTGTGGTTATCATTATTTTACCTCCAGCTCACCTCAGTATCATTTTACCCTTTCTGTTTCCAGAGTCACATCTTCTAGAAGATATTAAAAAAGAAAGGGAAAGGAAGAGTGGACAGACAAACAGCAGACAAAATTGTGCTTAATGACTTCATCCCTGCTATCTGATTATGTTCCATTTGTCCTTTCATTTTTTTTTATGCCATCCTGAAGCAATGAAATAGATTAATTTCCAAGTCTATTATCTTTCTCGCATTTCTTGCATTTGTCTYGCATTTCATGTGTCTTTGCTCTCCTAGTTTGAGAATTAGGTAATCTGTAGCATTTGCATCAAATTGAAAAGACAGCAAGTGGATTTTTCCGCCTTTGGAGGAAACTTCTATTACTGTAGATTGCAAGAATGAATGTTTTCTTTTCATGGAAAAGCTACTTTCATTGAATTTTTATTTATCCCACAGCTGTAGCATCTCCTATTATCCTATTATCTCCTGATACTTGCTCTGAATAAACTTATGATACTCAGACAAACATTGGACTCAATCCATTTTTTTATACAATCAGTATAAAAACAGTAAGAGCATCTATTGGCCTATCCAGGGATAGGACAGTGGTGGAACCATTCACCATCGACTGCRCTGAGAAGAGGAGCATGCTGAGAATCTCCAGTATATACTCTGCAAGAATTTATTGGGCTGCTCAGCATGGGGAGCCTTGGATCCTCAGATGTTTTAGCTACATGTTGGCTCTGACCAGTTCATCTTGCTCAAGGTTCTCAGAAACTGCTTGAGGTAACTGCAGTGCCTCAATCATGCACAAATATTACCCCGACAATGTACCTGCCTCCTAATCTCTTGTTTCTACTGATTTCCAAGCTGTGATCAAAGCCACCAGCTGYCAGGCAATTTTGCTTCTGTGGTTATCCAGGGATAGCTCCCACCTCTTCACAGCCGTTTATGAAGACCTGTACTTGCCCAGTCTTCATGAATTGGATTACCCAAAGTACAGTGAGGTAAACAGGGTTGGGAGCACTTAAAACATCGACTGTTCTGTCTTTTTTAAAGCAGAGACCAGACCTGGATGTCCCATAGAGTGACACCTCCAGTTCTGCAGCTATCTCATATGTAGCCTGCTAAAGGATATCTCATGTGTAAATTGCAGGACCATCARGCTATATTTGTGTTGTACCCTTAACTGACTTCTTGGGTAGTCAAWATGAGGCCAAATCTGTTTCTACCTAGTTTGCAACCTGTGCTGGCTGTAATGGAACATGAGCTAGTCCTTAACTACGGCAATTTTTTTTCCTGCATGCAGTCATCATGGTAATGTTGTTTATAGAGTTTTTCACCTGTGTGTGACAAAACCCTTCATTGATAAAGACAGAGAGCCTCATTTAACAGACACAAAGAAAGATGGCACAAAATACCCCACTGTCAGTGAAGGTGACTACATCTCCTATTTTTAGGATAAGCTCTAGCTTACGCTTCCAGTAGACAGAGAAGCCCACTATAGTGCTGTTGTGGTGCAGTAAAAGCACTGCAGTCCTGACTCAAGCCAGCTGGAAATGGAAGAAAAAAAATGACTTCAAGGGCTGTGAACAAGCTGGAAAGGGTAGAAAATTACCCTACATGCAGCTGTAGCTCATTTTGTGAGGGCGGGCARGGCTAAACTGGATGGTGGCATTCCTCTCTGACAGATAGGCTCAACACTGCAGCARTGTTTGTTTTCCTATGTCAATATAAAATTTACCATTTCACTTAGAGAAGGAAATGGGCATTGCTTGGGCTGACTTGAAATGGGCTGACTTGAAATCCACATTTTTCCATACTTTTCTATTGCATGGCAGGCAAGGGTGACCGCATAGTATTATACGTCCTCATTTATATGTGCTGCTTGCAAAAGGAAGGACATATRTCTGGAGCTCTGTCTTAAAGTCTTTCTGTTCTCTGGAATAGTCTGCATGAAGAAGAAAGGTTCAGTGTTTTTGTTCAATGGTGACAGATTGCTACCAAGTTTAATTAAAGACTAGAGCACACAATGCATTTTTKGTGTAGTCAATGAATCGACCATACCTAGCTAAGCATGACAGAGTTCGTGGTTGTTATTAGACTGTCATAGTATTCTTGTTAGACCTGAATGTGTACAACACAGCAGCAGGGATGAACAAGACCACAAAATGTCTCTCAAAAATGTGTCCTGTTACTTTTCCTGTGCTTGTGAAAGAAGCAGGTATCTGTGCCATACCTGTGTATCACACTTTAATTTTGGGGCGGGATGGGGAAGAAGCAGTTTGGGTTCTATTTTTTCTGCTAATGATAAGGTATAATTAGCCTATGTTACTTTACTGCTTCAAAGATATCACTGAGAGTAGACACTTTAGTAGGATCCCAGAAAGATTAAAGTTTTCCATGGAAAATGAGAATGTCTCCAACTTCAGAAGATAGGAAATACATGTGTGTGTATATATATATATACACACATGTTAAGAGGGAGAGAAATTCCCCAGCTTTCACTGGTAAGTGTTAAGAGAATATGTTACCATAAACAGATTATGCTCTAAAGTGATTTCTATCTGCTTCCAAGATAGCTACTATCACTTATAGTAAAAAATGGTGCATGGGAGGATGGACATAATGTAAAGTCCTGTATATTACTTTTAAATTGAGTGATAAGACAAAAAAAAATCCTGTAATTCTAATATGATTAAAATATAATCAGAAAAAAAAAAAAAAAACATGCTATGAATGCATCATTATCTATCAGTATAATGGCTCTGGTTGATTGTGGATTAACTCCACAACACACAAGCTCCTTAGGGGAAATCTCAAAGGAGATGTTACAAATGGAAAAGCTGGAGCCAGAATCACAGCCTGGTCACTTCAGGTCTCTAGAGAAGAGATACAACTACAGAAGGCTGCTCTTCTTGTTGCAGTAGCATGTACTTCCACACACAGGTGCAGCTAAAGAGGCAGAGCAGACAGAAGGAGGAAAGGGAGTGGAAAATTGAAAAGAGGAGAGGATGGTGCAGGTATGACCATAACAAGAAGAGTTCAGATTTAACAAGAAGAGTTCAGATTATTTTGTGAATGAAGGAAGACAAGAGGAGGATGCTTGATGGTCCAGGCAAGGAGGCCCAACCTGAGAGCTGCTGGTTAAACACTGAGATTGCTGTTAAAGCTAGGCTGCATCTAGCTTTTTTTTTGCAGCAGCAGCAGCAGCACCTCTGTGCCTTCATATCCCCGCTCCTTGTAATTGTGTTGTGAGACCAGCACTCTCACTGCAGCATTCAAGGGCCAAATACAAGACTGCAAATTCATCCAGACTTCTCAGTCACTAGACCTTGTGGCAAACATCAGCTGTTGCGCCTCAATTTTCTTTGCTTTTTCTTTCCTTTAAATCACAGGTAGATACATAGTTCTGCAAGAATGTATGTGTAGCCATACTCTTTGCACAGTGTCTGTTTTGGCTCARTTTCGTTCACATCCATTTTTCATTGTGCAGTGGAAGGGCTCTAGCTGATGATGACTTGTATGCTGACTCCTACAAGCTTTACTCAGTCTGGGGAGCTGTGCAAAACTAATATCCTCAGGATTAAGCCTTTAAAGAAGAAAATCCTTCAGTATCAGGTAGCATTAGCAAAGGCAAGCATACTAAAAGTAAATACTTAGAGATTTTTTTATTTTCTTATGTCAAATGAAGAGCGGGAATGTATTCTGGTACCAGCCCTGTGACATCAGGACWGTCCTGCAGAGCTATTGCCCAGCAATAGAGAGCAGGCAGCCTGTGCAGCTGAGTGCCAATAGAGTCTATGTTTCTCAAGGTGAGACAAAGTTTTATTCCTATCTAAAATGTGTCTCAGCAGTGCATCTTGAATGTGATCTCTACAAGCTTGGATAAAATTTGTTTAGGAATACATGCTCATCCTTTCCTTATTTAGAAAATTTTATGAAGCAAATGGGTCAGTCAATATTAGTATTGGTTTAGTATTGAGTATAGGCTACAATTACTGCTAAGATCCTTCCTATTATGAACAATTGCACTGACATTCAAATCTATTTAAACCACATCCTTTTCTTATACAACCTTCAGTTGATTTAAGATTCACACCCTTYGTAGCTCATTGCCAGTAAAATGAAATATGTATAGTGTACCCTGACTTTTCTTCTCTGAAGTACGTATTCTCTAAAGTATTCATTATAAAGCATTAGTCACTGTGGGTTCCTCCACATATATCAAATCATTATCACACAACTTCCAAAGCTAACAACATTATCCAAACTCCTCCAAGAAGATATATCAATTTCCTAAGTACATAATTACCACAGAATTCTCTTTCCTGTGTTTTTAATGTAGAAAGATTTCAGTCCTGTGTAGACAGAAAGTGCCACACAACAGATCAGACATTCACTCCAGCATTGCACCTCACCAACCTGATTGGAGTTGGCCATAAGGTTTCAGCTACCCACTTCTACTGTGTTTCATCATAGGTTAACAGTAACAAAATAGTGACAGGTACCTCATGGTGGCTTGAAAAATAGGTTTGGTGAGGTTGGCTCTTTCTGATGTGGGAATTGTGGCCAGTTAATTTGGTTCTTTTTTTTTTTTTTTTCTCTCTCTCTCTCAATTTCCCTTTAGTGATCGTAAAGTACTTCCTCTATCTGCATCAGACTCCCTTGCAACTAATTGAATCCCGCTGTTGTTGGCAGTACATCACATGGCTCCTTATAATTTAGAAAGGTAATCTTTGAGGTGACAGAACAGTGTCATGACTGTTAAACGAAAAACGGAGGACCGTCACGATTTAAAGCAAACACTTTAGTCTGCTGCCAAAAAATATCAAGAACATGAAATATAAATTCTCAGTCAGAAGGTAACTGGAAAGGATTTTTGTGGGATTTRGACTGCTTTTTCTTCTGCCTTAAAACTGGAAGTGGAAATGAACTGAGATTTGTATTTAAATAAATCACAAGTTTGTAATTCTTCTTCTAAAGTATACACTGTATAATCTGGTATGTAAAAATAGGATCTTGCATGATATATCTTGCTACATAATTCATAAGACACCAAGAAAGAAGTTCCRTTACTAAGTGGAATAAATAGACTACTTTGTGCCAGTTTTGGTGAGCCAAGTAAGCAGATCAATGGAAGATTTTCTTCACAAAGTCAAGGTAGGCAGAATGTCAGCTCTGTTAACCTGCAACTGATATTCACATGGAAAGTAAGAAGGGTATGCACAACGCTGCTCTCAAGCAGATTTTGGGGATGTGGAATTTTTGTCCCACACTGAAGGGTAATGTAAAATTGACCCCTCTACCTTCAGTAACTTTAAATGCTAAGGCAGGTGTGGAGAGTAATAGGAAACCATCATTTCATTTTGTGTTCATGGCCACTTGCCCTAATCATTATCTGCTGCCGCAGAAACCARATATATACACTATAGCTGCATGGAAATGTAGGCCTTCACAGAGCATTAATTCAATAGTTCAATTTAGAATGCAAAAGTTTAAATTTAGACCAGACGACTAAGGAAACTGGACTGATCAGAAAGCTGTTACCTGTGGCTTTAACTGACATTAACCTTTTCCAGATGGGTTACTCTCAGATGCAAGTCTACCAGCAATTGTGATCTGAAGAGTGCGAATAGAAGCAATATCCAAGCTAAACATATACTCAGAATCTACCTGGAATGTCACATTGGTGAGGAACCTACAGCCACTTTCTGCTCTACCAAAAATTTATATGTAGAAAAATTCCAGAGACCAGCTCCGAATTTCAGTCAGACTCACATGCCTRCTACTTCAGATCCAGGTTCTGATGTCTATACCTCTATTTCAGATATATTAAAAGAACTAGTGTGGGGTATTGGTGTGACTATGCTTAAACATTGAATTCAAGAGAGACTTCCCAAAATTAAGACGRGACACCAATGAGAATTCCAGCAAAACTCATTAAATTCTCATAGCAACAAAACAAATGTTTCTTATCTCAAAATGCACCTCTGATGARGAAAAAATGCATCTGCTCTTTTTTTATAATTTAGGCCAAACAAATTCTGAGGTTTTTTTTTTTTTTTTTCCCCAAAGAATAGGTATTTTTAATCTTTATTCAGTTTCCACATTTCATCTTTGAGTGGACTGGCAAATAACTAAATGCACAGTAAAATGCCTTTTTAACAGATGTCTCAGTAAAATGCTAACACATTTGTCCAGATAATCACAGAACAACATAGACTATTTCATTCCCATTATTCCCATATTTTTCCACAGAGGCTTTCAATTATCTGCATCAAAATATATACTCCAAGTCCTGAAAAAAAAATTGCTTTCAGAAGTGATTATAGTAGCTACTACAGTGTCTTTCTTTTCTGCCATGTCTACAAGCCTGCTCCCACCCTGGCTACCAGTTTTGTGCAAGGAGATGTGGCCAATATAGCTCCATGCCTGATAAAATCCAGAGCTTGAAGGTCTGGGGATTTTCATTTTTCCTGCAGTGATGATCAGAGCTCTCTGAGTGTGAGGATTAGGAAAGATGAGCAGATTTCCCTTTCCTTCCCAGACTTCAGGGAGTGTAGATTTGCTCCAGGAATTTAGCGTGGGCTCATCTTCAGAGAAAACTCCTGGCTTTTCAAGTGTCACCAAAGCCTTCTCCACTCCATCCCTTCTTCTTCTTAGTTTGCTGCCGGGGACTAAAATAGAACAAAAGGTGAAGTTAAAATTCAAAATGCAAACAGCCTGTCGTTGGATTGTGGAAAAAGCAGCAAGAGCTGAATGTGGCCAAGAGTTATTGGGTGAGAGAGAGGTGCTGCAGCCCTACTGGAGAGCCTGCTGAGATTCAAGTTTGTGTCAGCTTGGCCCTCCATGAGAAAATTATTCTCAAATAGAAATTAAAAGCATTACCTTTGCTTCTGATGTGCTCAAATGCAGCCATTTTTTTCTGGTGCTGTTTATGGAGACAATGTAAAAGGAAATTGCCTTGCTGTTTCTACAATGCAGCCTACAGGACTGCAAATATTTTTAGAAGTTTTCAGATGAAATCACTAAATTTGGAAAATACATGTTTGATATCTGAGTAGAGGATAGATGAAATAGAATTGATTTGCATTTAAATACAATTATTATATATGTATAATACATATGTACCTTCTGCTGCATGTAGAAGTGAAGTGCTTGTGGCCCCATATTAATGAAAAAAATGATGTGCTTGGATTTCAAGGGAGTTTCCTTGATTGGAAAATGCCAGGGACTGTATTAAATCACTTTGACGCATAATAATATTTTATGGTACATGTTGGAGCGACAGATCTCTCACTGACCGCCAGAAATTCCTGAGGGCTTTTCCACATATGTAGCTATACTATTTGACTGTCACCCTGCATGTGCTAACATTGTGTTAGCATTATGAAACAACCTCAACTGGCACAGTGTCTCCCAAAAAAGAAAAGGCTTATTTATTGTGTTGTTAGGTCAGCATTTTTCTAGGGTTAGAAAATTCTCAGTAGAAATTGTCAGGGCACAACCAAAACAAGTTATTCTGAAAATGCTGGAACTGATGAACTTTATTTTCAATGGATTTATGTCCCACCTCCATATATCAACCTCTCTAGGGGAACTTCAACTATGTGAATGCTTCCCTCGCCCTTATGGACTCTGTCTCTCCCAGTGCCTCCTGGTCTTATGTCCACATCCACCGTCTTGGATACTGAACTAAGGTGAACTGACTAGCTGGGCTGGTGTGGATGGACAAAAAGAGCAGCTTAGGAGCACTCATGCTGCCACCCTTCCTTCAGTTGAGGCTTTCAGGAGCCATCTGTTGATCTTCACTGTTTTTATGTACTTCATATTCCTGAGATTATTACCATTTGCCACATCATGTTTGCAGTAGGCCAATGCACTCATGAGGAAGAGAAAATTTAACTGCATACTCCTCGTCTTCTAAGGAAGTCCGGTTGAAAAATAACTCTTCACAGCAATAAAATGTTATGGCATAGATCTGTACTTCAGATTACTTGTTGGAAGTACAAACAGCTTCTTTCCACTGTTTCATAATTATTATTACCTTTCTCATACCTTCTAATACCTTAAATATTTAGGTTGCATTCATTTTTTTTTTTCTTAACAATACTATGATGTTGCCCATTTTACTTTAGAACAGAGCATTCYGAAAATATGCCATTCCTGAACAAAAAGGAATACATGTTGTTTTCTGCTACAAACAGGCCACAAGACCTTCCTTTTTTTMTCAGTGGTTTGAGGAAATCACTAGAAGTTCTGCAAAAGCAAGCACGCTTTCAGATCACAAACATACAGCACCGTGTTTTTTGATATTGTCACAAAATATCTGTTCTGAGCTTACTTCCCACATTTTTAAGCTTCGGGCATGTAAGTTAAATGTGGATACCTGTTTGTTTATGTTGTCAAGCCAGAATGGGTAAGAGAGAGGTGCACGTGGGCTCCCAGTGAACATACACCTGCTGTTAAGTGAAGCATTCATAAGATACAGTTATACACAGACAAGCAGGAAAGTACTCCGCTGCCTGGAATATCTGTGTTTCCTTATTGTGGCAGAGTTACACCAAACATTTTCCTTTGTTTCTCTATCCTCTACAAGGACAGAGAGGTTTGCTCAATTTTGCTGTTATTGGCATGGACTAAAATATCCAACAAGACTTTCATCACTTTTTCTTGGATCCTGTCTTCAGCTTGTCAACTGTCTTTTTTAGCCCCCCTCTCCTATCTCTTCCCATTCACATATGATCCTCCCTCACTTGTCTAGCTCTCAGTCGAGCATAGCCGGGCCAGCTGGTTTCATCCTTTCTGCAAACAAAGGTACCAGACTCTGCTTAATGACATCCTGCCTGCGCCAGCTCGGCTCCCTGTGTCAGCTGAGCAGGCTGTGGCCCACCTTTCCTCCCATATTTAAACACTGTGTTTACTGGGGATTAAAAATTGTGAATTAGTGGGGATGGGGGACAGGGAGGAGGAGGCTGATCTGGGTCCAAAGGGAATCAACATTGTCTCTTAGAAAAAAAGTCAGTGTCTGCTTCACAGACTGACCATCTGGAACACTACATCGCACTGAATCAGCTACAAAGACAGAAAATAACAGGCATGGAAAAATAACAAAAATAGAAAAAAGAACCGTTTTGAGTGTTGGTTTCCAGTGAGCCTCATCAACCACAGCAAATGGCATATATAGTTTTGAGGACAATAAAAAATGAGGACAATTGCAGCACTCCAATCCTAACTGTAAATAAATTTATCTTAATGTGCATGCACCTCTACTTTCCTTTCTAATTCCTTCTTTGTTTTGAAGTTCTTCCCAAACGTCATGATGTCAGGAGGAGGAAATATACCTTTAAATAGAAAATACTGGAAATATACTGAGTTCAATAGCTACCCCAGAGCTCTTGGTTTTACCTTAGCACTTGGAATGGAAATAGTCATTTAAGAACATTAAAATTTTCTTGTATTTCACATCTGGTGCTTATCACAGATATGAGTTGGATAACAGACTTGCAGGACAGCTTGAATGGGACACTCAGGTTTCAGTCCATGTGGATTCTGTATTTGGAAAGCAGTTGGGCAATGCATTCACTTTTTCAAATAATATTAAAATCCTTCTATTATCGGCACTAATTCAAGAGGGTATTCAACAGTACCATCTGAAGTTAAAGATTTTATATCTGCAGGAACTAAGTCCTTCACTTCTTTGAATTTCAAAGAAATGTTCCTGTTAGCTGTCTAACCCACTGATATGTTTCAACCCAGCATATCTTCACTCATAGAAAAGTTTCAGAGAAGTAGAGAAAGAAAAGTCGAAGTTACACCAACAAACACCAGTCGAAGTTATACCAACAAATTTTCAAAGTTTGCAAGTCGTGCAAATCGTACTAAGCTGTCACTAAGTCCAGTCCCTGCAACTGCTGGGTTTTTTAAGTTTTTGCATAACTTTATCAAGCGTCATAGGAAAACTAGGTAGGCTTTCCTTCCACCCTCTCCCAGGTCCAACTGAAAGGCTATTACAAGAAACCTGTTACTCAGATGGTTAAGAATATTGCAGTTCCCAGATGACATTTATTTATTACTAGTTTATAGCATTTTTTTCTTCTGGGCTAATGTTATTCTTAGGAAATAACTTTTCTACTCTCCTTTGCAATATTTACAGACCACGTACTTCCCCCCTCAGCCTGAATCTCCTATCCTGTCTTACTCTTTTAGCGACCTCTCCAAATCTTTTTCCATTCTGAGTTCCCTCTTATTGAGGGAATGGTACACAAAATTCTCTATGAGATGTCCTAGACGCTTGCTGCTATAAACTACCTTCAGACCAACAACACGTTTTAATACATGACRTATACCAGGGAGCAAGGTATAATGGTTCTAGAGGTAAGAAGTGGGTATCATAAGGYGTAGAGCTCTCAGAGGATGAGGAAGCAATGCTGGTGGATGGCTTTGTGCATGGGTAGAGAGAGAATGTAGGAGCAGAAGCAGAGGCTAGCCTGACAAGCACAGGAGGTACAACTAATAGGTGTAGCTTTTTTGGGGAATTCTTTGAAGATAGCTTTATCTTGATTAAAACAGGTATGGGTGCAGAGGCTGCAAATCATGTGTTTCCTTGCAGACATTTGGCTTTGCTACGGTCGTCACAAGCATAAGTCTTTAAACTTCACTCTATAATAAAAGCATTTAGACTCCCCCTCCTTGCCTCCCTTCTGCCTCCCACTCTCTAGCACTGATTTTGTATCAACGGGAGTGATGTTTGCCTCATGGCATACATAGTTGTGGTAGTAGCAGTAACGTACTGCTTAGCTCTGGTTTTCATCCACTTAATATTGGTGGAAAATCCCTCCCTTGGCCATACTCTTTATGTTTACATTAGAGTCTGCCTCTCTCTCYCCCTTTCTTCCAACTTTCACACTACCCGTCTGCATTTTTCACCCTGCTTGCTCTGTGTTTCACCCTCATTTTTCTTCCCTCTCTCTTTGTTCCCACAACTGATCCCCAGTGGAGAAGGAACTCAGTAACATTTGAACCTAAATCCATCTTTCAGATGCGTGATTTGTAAGAGGGTTCCAAAATGACAAAAGCAAGCTCATCTATCCTCAAGTACAATTACCAGACAGAATAATCAGACCAATTTTCATAAAGTGTTGGCAGTAGGTATATGCCTGCAGGATGAGAAAGGGAAGTGTTCTCCAAACAAATAATGAGGTTAAACAGTAAATAGGAATTCAAAGTCTTTTTGTCTTGAGCTSAGAAAGTGGATGTCAGTTGCACAGCATTCAGAGGAGAATCTGAGATGGCCTAAGGGAGGGGAGAAAAGTTCACCTTCAAGCAGAGGAACTGATCTGCTTGGGAAGTCCAGGTGGAGAATAGACAGCTTGCTTCCTCCCTGCCTCCGCCAACGTGCACCCAGCAGCAGTCCTGAGGTTAGGAGCAGGTCGGATCACGTCAGGCAGACARGCTGGCCACCTGCCATGTAGGCACATGACTCACTGTTGCACCTGGATATCAGAAAATTGCTGACCTGTGGCAAAATACAATTATTAGAAGTTTGTGCACTGAGAGAAAAAAAAAAAACAGGCCAATTCTGAGGTTCTTTTTCCACAGTCACCATCTCTTCTTTTCATGGAATTACTCTCATGTYGAGGTATTGACTAGTACTCTTCCCTAGATGCTGTCAGAAAGACAAAATTTGTTGTCAAACACAATTAACCCAAGAGTGTTGGCTACTGTACTTAATATTTCTAATTCAATCTAAATATAATATAATATTTATCTAAAAGAACTCAGACTTGACTCAGGAGTCAAATGTCTTATTTAAAGTTTATTTTAACTTTATTTAAAGTTTGATTTTCCTTGATTTACTTTATTTAAAGTTTGATTTTCCCTGAAAAAAAAACAAACAACCAAAAAAAATTAAAAAAGTAGACTTATCTATTTTTATCATCTTAAAAGTTTTTTTTCAAGTTGGTTAATTTTGGTTTCCAATGTGGATTTTCTTCATTTTTAACATGTTGTTTCTACTATCTTTTTCCATTGAAGGATAGGAAACTTTAACATCCATTCTCTGAATAAATAAAAGATTAAGTAAATTGTTACATACTTAGTTTTCTGATCCAGTCATCTCTATTTGCTCATAGTTGCCTTGCTCAGAAACTTTGTTATGAACATGAATCCTGATGGCACAGAGAAAATGACTCAATATAACCTAAAAGGAAATAAAATTTTGAGCATTGATTTTCGTTTCAGTACATTACTTAAAGCATTCAAGAATGTAGCAGGGGGATTTGTGGATAGCTCTCCTCATCAATGTGTAACTTTTCTACATTAAATATAAATCATTTGTTGAATCATGTTAGAGAAGCTCAGTGATTAATTATTTTATACCTGTCAATTTTGTCTCTTGGGAGTCTACATAGGTGATAGACTTGCCCTRTTGGGAAATAGAAGACAGAAGTTAGTGTGAAAGTTCTGAGGCAGAAAAAACAACAGTTAATCAAAGCAACTGGATCTTTAAGGAAAACAAAATGAATACACTGAAAGTCACATCTGTCTTCCTATGGATTACCAGCAGGAAATCCTTCCTGCCTACCTGGGTTGGGGCTACTTTAGAAATATAAAACGTATAGGTTCATGACTTTTATCCTTCTTGGGGTGGTCAAATATGGTGGCAGTTTGTGTCAACTGGTTATTGTTCATTAGAACAGAGCTATAACCGAAATTATATGACATGACTTTAAAGGGTTTGTAAATACATTGAATGTTACTGGATTTGCCTTAGACAATGTTCTTTGCCCAGGACAGGACAGTATCAGGGAAGTTTTCCATACCACATAGTCATCGTAGAGCTGGCTCTAGACATATGTGCCATGGACAGTTGCCTCAAGCAGCTCTGTGCCTGTCACTTAGTTGTAGACTCTGCTTCTGACAAAAAAAAAAAAAAAAAAAAAAAAAAAAAAAAAAAAAGGGGAAATCCAGGCTTTCACCTGCTGCTTCTGGTAGGAGCTATGCCTGGGGAGTTCCCCATACTACAAAACTCTTTTCCCTCCTCTGCACCTTTCTTCTACCTATTCCCATGGTAGGATGCCCCAATCCCTCATTCTGGGATCAAGAAAAGTCTGTTTTCCCTAAGAAYCCTGGAGTGATGTTTTCCTAAACTGTAGTTTTAAAAAGGTAGTTTTACTATTTATCTTAAAGATGAGAGAGTTTTTGTTTGTTTGTTTGTTTGTTTTCTATCAACAGTTCCAAACTGCTACAAAAGTTCCCTATTATGAGAGTTGAATACAGGTTCAATTTATTGAGTTCAATTGAATACAGGTTCAATTTATTGACATTAACTTGCAGTATAAAAACTTGCATTTCACACAGTTCAGCTTCACAGAGACAGACAGCTCAATTAGGGCTGGAATTGTTCTTTTACCTGCAAGATTGTTTGAAAGCTCCCTCCAAGAAAAGTACTGGCTCTGTCTATCTCAACTTCAGAGGGTGATGATTGCCACATGCTGTACCTCTTATCATATCYCTATCACTTGAGCTTTTAGGACTGTTGTGACAGAGGCAAGCCAGTGCATGTATCCACAGTATGCAATTTACATGCTCTTTATGCTCTACTACATCACTAAATGGATAGTAGGTATTATCACTAATGCACTTGCTCTCTTTTCTTCTATTGCATCCACTGCAATTCTTCTGAAGKGAAAAGTGGCACATCTGTTTTTTTAAGAAAAACAGAGAGTGACAGTACTGCTGGCAGTTAATACATGGCAGAAATTTAAAAAAAATAAGAAAAACAATCAGGAGAGGTCATATTTTTGGATTCCTTTTCTTTAAACAATTGATCTCTCTGCAGATGCAGTCAGGCACATCCATTCTATAGAGTATGCATGTGTGATAATTTAGACTTTTACCTCTTTTCTCAATTATTCTTCAGTGTTCCTAAATTTTTGCTATGACTGTTCATCTTTAGAATCTAATTCTTACAATACTTTCTGTTTTCTTCTTTTTCCTGTTTCTGATTATTTTTTAATAGAGACAAAGCTCTCTATTTGACAAAGCTCTCAAAACACATTATTTTAAGGATTTACTACAACGGTGTTAGACATCACATAGACAGGAATCTGATAATACTAGGTCACCTAACCATCTGTAATGACATAGTATTTTAGAAAGAAATGGGCCACAGTCTAGCTCTAAACCATTTAAAATGTTCTCATCAAAATATTTTCCATGCTTAATTTCCAGACGATTGCAGTACCATTTGCCAAATCTTATACATTTCATGCTTCTGTTTTTTACAATTATATTACAAAAATAAAAACCTCAATTCAAATTGTAATGGTTTTTTTTTTTTGATGAACTGTGTTTTAGAAGGAGATTGTGTAGCTAAGTAGACTGTCAATAGTGCTATATTACCTTTTATTTCTAGGATGCTGTTTTGAATCCAGCTCAGAAAATTGCTGTCTTTTGATGCCTGTAAAATTATCGTGTTTATTCTCAGCAGACAAATATGTTCATCACAAAAAAAAAACACTACAATTGTCACTAATTGGTGCATTTGTTGGAAATTTCAGGAGACTGAACAAAATCTGAATGGGATTGGTTGATCTCCCCACCTGCACTGACGTGAATCAAAACTGTGGAAAGAAAGCCATTACTTCTGTTTGTGTTTGATGCATGGGCAAACTAGCCTATAAATTCAACAGCTTTTATAAAGGTCCTCCACCTATACAAATGGGAAGAAAATGTGATTTCCTTTTCATGCTATTCCAGAGACCCAATCTCCTTTATTTATTTAAACATAGGTCTTAGTAACATCTATAGGAGTTTCATCTGAGTGATGAGGTAAGGTAGTATTCCAAAGAGTTCCAGATATGTTTATAAAACTATTTTAAGTGCACCTCTTTTGTCAGTTTTCTTTGCATATGCTTTGTAAATCATTTCTGCACACTATCATTTGACTTGRTCATCTCAGGCAACTTGTATATATTAGATAATTTAAAAAAAAATGTTTAGGATAATTCAGTGATTAAGCCTTTGGGATGGTGTTTAAGAAAGCTYAGACTGATTGTTGCTCTACAGACCCCCTGCAAAACCCTGGATGAGGCATTATGGTAAATTCATGCTGCCCATCATTAGGTGACTGAAAATGAAGTGTCCAGCCTAAATGAGCTGCCTAGGCACTGTATTCGATGGAGAGAGAGTGATAACTGACTTCAGAGGGGGATTTCTCCTACACAGCTCATGCATACTTTGTTAGGATAAATTACTGGGGAAAAATGCATACATGTTCCTGAAGTAATAACGACAAGTCATGGCACTCCTGGGTTTTGAGCAGCTAATGTGAGGTGAATCCTACTGTAGGGATGTCAGACAGGTAAACAGGAGCCATGCACCTCAGACTGTCATTTGAATGCAAAGMTGCAGGACAACGTGAGGTGTACATGCACAACCTAAAACACTGCCTGGTAAGGATAATTACTGGAAAATATTTGTCCTTACGTGCTGTTGGCTCACAAGATACCATGAAGCTTATAGAAGATGACTCAAAGCTGTGGAAATTATGGGCTAAATTAGCTCTCTGCTGAGAAGAGAGACCAGCCTTCAGACTGCCTGCTATCCCTTAATGTAATAAATTCACTTAATAAAGTCTCCTGTGGCATAAAAGATAGCTCTAAAATCTGTGAAGTTAAGAGGCCAGATAATTCTGTGTGTAGCCACATGCGAGCCCATGGTTTCACTGCGTAATTGAGGTCAGTTTGAGAAGAGGGGCAGGGCAGCAGCTGCCGGACATTCGTTCTGTTTGTCCTGCTGGAGAGCAGAGTGATACGGGATCATCTCCAGSTCCTTTTCCCTGAACCTCCGGAAAACTCTAGCCACTGCTCTGGGAGCTGCTCTCATTTAAGCAGATGAATTGCTGTCCTCTGCTGGTAAAACACGGCATTTTGTGTGGTCTTTCGACGGGATACAAAGCCCTGGAGAGCCTGGAAACAGCTGGAGGCTTGTCTCCCCGTTTCTGACTCTAAACATACATGATCTCACGCTGAGATTGCTGAAAAGGGTGGCTTCGCATAGCTAATTTTTGGGAAAAAAAAAAAAAAAAAAGGAATGCCGCCATAAAAAGAAAGAAAAAAAAAAAAAAAAAAAAAAAAAAAAAAAAGGAATGCCGCCATTGTAGGAGGCAAAACGAGTTTCTGGAAAAGAGACCAAAGGCATGGAAACAGTAGAATATGTAATGATACAGGAGCAGACACATGAGTTATCTCTGGGAACCATGAAATTGCTAGTTCCTCTTTGTGCTTTGCCTGCCTTGTATTTATGCACACGTTGTTGCAAAGCCAGAGCAATGCACCGGTGTGCGAGACTAGTAACATCTAACATCTCGGTGCAGAACAGTTTGTGTGAGGCATTGCTTTGTTATTACTCCACTCCAAGCAGAACAAATGTAGGAATCACCTGGCAAATGTGTCTGGAATTTAGCCCTGCTAGTACACAGTGGTGCGCAGCTGGGAATGGCACCACTTTTAGATATTTTTCTGTCCAAAATCAAGGACTTGCCTCTCAAGCTCCCATGCTATGTTTATATCTGCTTGAATTCTCAAGTCAGCCTGGCTGGAGGTTCTTGTCTGTTTAAAATCCAGCAGGAGGCAAGTTCTTCCTTTGACTTGTTTTGACAGATGAAAAATCCTAAGTGTATCAAGCATTATGCCTTTGTCAACAAAGAAGCTGTGAAATATAATTGTATGGCTGCATGGCGTGCATACAGATGCCATAATAAAATGCTGGGAAGTTTATCCCCCAGGTATTTCTGTAGCAAAAAAATGTATATTTCATTAAAAATACAGATTTATAACATTATGGAATACCATTTGTATTAAAAAACTGTGCTCACAGATTTCAGGGGAAGTGCTGTTAAAAAGAAAAAAGCAATTTGTGTCCATAACTTAAGGAGCTAATTTACCAAGTTCAAAWGATAGAGAACTGAAATCTTGTGACACAATATGAGATATCAGAACAGATATTGTGCATTTCAGTTCAGGAATATGTAGGGTTTTGTGGTATTTTTATGATTTTCCTTCCTGATATTTGTGACTAGGATTGCTGATATTAGCATGTTTCATTTAAGCTGAAAAGAATTGGTTATTGATACACTCTTACAACTTATTCATCTTCTCCAGCTATGGAAAAATATCCATGTTTTATAGAAATCTTGTGCCATAATGACAGATAGATCTAAACCAAGCTTTGACACTGCTAAGTTTCCTTTAATCTTTCTTCCAGGTTTGTGTTTAGAGATTATAAATTCCTGTGTGTGAACTCAAAACACTGACTTAAAGCTAATGTTACGCCTTTTTTTGAAAAAARAAAAAGAAAAAGTAAAAGAAATGCATAAGACTTAAAATTATTGTATTTTACAATAATAGATCAATAAATTATATTCTTATGTAGGCATGCCTTGCAGTCACATTTCCCAAGGAGTGGATGAACTGTTAATTTGTTGGATATCTTTCCAGCATGCAAAAATTATTTCATAAAAAGACAACCCTAATACAAAGCCTGCAATCCTGCTGTGATAGTGCTGTGCTACAGAGACATTCTGAATGACTATATCTTTCACTTTGGTAGGTAGCAAAACCGCAAAGAAAAATCTTGAAGAAAGAGCTGGTTTTGTATTGAATTCTTCCATGTCCAGATTATTCCTATTATATTGAGAGAATATATTAGAATTGATTACATGTGTCTAACCGTTATTTTACATACAGGTAGGCTGGATAACTGACCAGAGACTATGGATGAGATTCTCATCTTAAATTGATGTATTGGCACCAAATTGGGGATGGCACAAGCTGAAACAAGACTCACCAACTTGAAAAATGGTCCTAGGGCTAGTGTTTATACCCTCTGCAGGAGAATATTAACAGATGCCCAGGAGAACTTAACAGATGCCCAGGCAGAACACAGCAGGTTTCGCAGGATGCCTGTGCCTGCAACCTGCTCTAGCAAGGCTCAGCCATAACCCTGGTGCTGCAGAAGGCATGAGCCAGGGGAGCAAGGCTCATTCTGCAGAGCTCAGATTCATCTCCTCTGGCTTGGGATCTTTGCGCTCTGGTTTGTCATCCCATGTTCCTTTTATAGTTGTGAGGGAAAAATGGATTCCATTAAGGCATAATTAACCTCCTTCTCTGAAGAGTTAATCCAAAATACATCAGATGCATTGTGCTGTAAACGCTTCTTTCTCCTGAGCTGAATGTTTCAGATGTTTATGTCTACCATATAAACATGTATGTAGGTTAATCCCACCCGGAGGGACTAGGCTGCTGTTATTTACAGACTAAAGGGAATAAAAGGAAAGCATAAATAGCTTGAAAACAGAGAACTAAAAATCATCTCTAACTAAAATGTGGATAGATATTTTATCACTTGGAAGAGCAATATGAACACCTCTTTCTTCTAATTCTCTGAAAAATCATTTCCACAGAAGTAATGCTCCTTTATTTTTATTCCCGAGGGACAGCTGTCCTTCCAGTTTCTCTTTCATAACAGAATAACAGAATAAGTATTCTATCAACTATTCAGAGAAATCGGAGAAAAATTTGTTCTGAATTTGTTTTGACTTCCAGTTTACTTTCATTGTTGCTTCTCACAAATGTATATTCCACTGAACATGGTGTTTTCCATTAGTATTCTGATTCTCAAAGGAAAGTAACGGAACTTTACTACTAAATAGCCTACTAAATTTTTCTACTAAATAAATTTTTCAAAAAAAGCAAAAAGCTTAAGAAAGGAGAAAAGGCATTCTGTTTCATATCTCCCTCTCCAAAAAGTGTTTTAGAATCACATCTTAAATAGTTGCCTTGAATTCTGAATTTTATTCTGTGAATGGTGTGGCAAAAGTTCATGGGAAACTGAAGAAAGATACTATGGTGTATCCTTTTGTCCGCATTCTCTCTAGTATATGTGCATTTCAGGACTTTAATCATTCTAAAATTTATTCATATGACATTACAGGTATAAGATGTTAGTGTATGTTGCTGGCACAGATTATCTCTCTTCTTCTTCTTCTTCTCTCTCCTGCTTCTCTCTACTTGTTTTTTTTTCCCYTCTTGCCCCAACTTTTCCTTGAGGACGCATAGTGATTTGCTCACTGGTACTGATCTTCCAGGTTATTTATTCTGACTAGGTATATATGTGGTAGATTAATCAATTTTCCTCGGGGCAAAACAAACACCTCCTCTTGATGCGCATTCCTACTTCTCTGTCTGTTCAAGATGAGCAAATTCTTTCAGATTTGACATAGCTGATGCTTCACATATAGGCACAGAGTTGTACTGGGAGACAAGTGTGCGAGCCGTTTTGACACGGCACTGGGTACAGCCACTGTGCCAGGGGAAATGGAAGCAATAGGCACCTCTAAAAAGACCACATTTTATCCAGAAATAATGTGTGAGGACTGCCATCTCAGGCCTGAGAGGCATACTGTGTGCTATGTGTCTCTGCCTGAGATTGCCTCAAATAGGTCGTTGACCAAGGTCTTAGGAACTGCATATTTTTTACAGCATGTCCCAAGTATTCCATCTAGCATTATTTGATTTACCCTTTCCTGCTTACAACCTCCCTTGCAACCTGTRCTTTGTCCTGTCAAAGAGCAATATCTCAGACATGCATCTGCTGAGGAAGCAACAGGGGCTGGTCCTTGTATGTGCTGAGGAATAAACAAAAAACATAAACAAAGTGATATGTTATTGCTTTGGAAAATACATGAAAATACATGTAGAAAATACATGAAATGACAACTCCTCTTTGTAGGAATATGTTCCTGATATTGCTGAAACTGATGGGAATTTTACACTTGCCAGCTCTTACAAAAGTCATCAAATATAGATTAATATGGTATGTTTTACAGTTGTAATAAAGCTGTCTCCTAGAGAAGATCCTGGTCAGCTCCTAAGATTTGTTGAATGTTCTTTGGCTGTCCTTGATTATAGAGGGTATTTGAGTAGCATTACAGAACTGGCTTATGAGATTGTGCTGGCTTGTATATTTTTATTAAGGAGATCACAGGAATCAGAGGAAAGCCATAATTATTAACACACAGAGCAGTAAGACTGGTGGGATTAACTTGTTTGTGAAAGTGGAAGTTTGAGTTCAATTTCCTGTTCTGTGCTTTGCTTGAGGCACTTTTCAGACCATCTCTTGAATTCTCTCTAGGACTTGGTTTCTTGATCTGAAAAATATCCAGCAAACCTATTCCTGCATCCAATATTCCTAGATATGTGGATGTAAAGTGAATTGGTCCCACTCCAAGCACCATAAATTCAAAAGGATGCTCTCCATCCCAATGCATGATAAATATTTCTTTTTTTCATTCACTTAACTTGATTTTACACACATACTACTATTCCATATATATATATATGTGTATATATATATATATATAAAAGAGGGATATTTTTATTTTACTCTTTATTTAACTCTTCTACTCAAGATGTTTTATGGCCTAGCTTATTTTCTTCCTGATTGCTCCAAAATCCTGGAAGAGAGTCCCAGGGAATTTTCTGAGAGGAATAGTCTTTATGAAGTACAGTGAACAACTTACACGGGATTTCAGAGCTTGTAAAATGGTGAGCCTAATCATAARCAGAGTGAGAATAGGCACATTTCCTTGGGGCTGTGCCCAGCTATGGCTGGGAAATAGAACATGAGAAACATCTGGAGAGGATGGTAGGATTTTTCACCACTGTGTTAGTGACAAACTGCCTCTTTTGAAGGTGTTTCATGAAAACAGGTAGTGACAAAGGAGGGGTGGGGACAGAAGAGAAGGCTGAAAGAAAGCTTTTGGTTTTGCCTTGGCAGACCAGTTGTGTTCTGAATACAAATTTTAACTGCCCTTTTATTTGTCTCTGCAGTAAAATAAAATGTGGGTGGGCAAAATTCTTTCCCTGTTGAGGAGATTGTATGGCCTCTTTAGATTTTTATGGGCCTTAATATTCTGTTCCCACTTAACCGAGTGGCATTTTATCTTTCCTGCCGCACARGCAGAACACATCCAGTCTCTAAATCTTCTTCCTTCACCTTTGAAAATTTATAGGGGTTTTCAGGCAGGCTTGCATGAATGCCATTGACCTCTGCGGCCTATGTTATTGACCAGAACACAGAGTCTTCTGCCCACATTATATATGCTTCCCTATGCCCCTAAAAGAATAGGAAATGGCTCTTGCAATGACCAGGACCTCAATAAAAGCTGGAGATGATAGCTTCCCAGTTCCCCTCGCAAGGCTGGGCTTTGCAAGAAGATAACAGAAAGGATCAACATGCTCGTTAAAGAGCACTTTGAACTCTTTGATAAAACAAGCATTACTTTCCTCAGGAGCTGTTCCAATAGCAACGCCATTCGCAGTGAGAGTTACTTGCATGTTATAATAGTGGAGAGCTATTCTTGAAGAATAATCCATATTATTAAACCATACACAGCAGTGACATGCAGACTGCCAGAAAATAAAGCCCTTTAAAAGATAAGGTTTGCTGTGGATTTTTCTAAGTCTGAAATATATGACGTCCTAACTTTTATATGAATATATGAAGCTATCACCTTTTCAGGAACGTCAGCAAAGTAATGTCTTGCTCACTTCCTTCATCCCTTTCCCAAGAGTTCACCTCCAGTCACTGGTGTACACTGAGCAGAGCTTTCACTATCTGGTTCTCCAAGGAGGAGCTGATTTCAGCCATTATCAGCTTTCTCTCATGAAATCAGTGCAACTGAGAATACTCAGTTACTCATGAGTAGATTATACAAACTATTTCGGGAAAAAACATCTTTTAAGCATTTATTTGCTAACATCACAGAAAGCTTGCTACACCAAGGTATGTTGATGCCAAAGCAAAGCTACAAAATAAAATAAAATAAAATAAGTCATGAAAAATATATTAGAGAAAAAATAAAACAAAGATTTATATTGACACAGAAAATAGTAAAGAATGTAGGCAAGAACCATTCAGAGTATAAATCTTGAATCACTATTATCATGACAATCATTTTCAAGCAGTGTGAATTGTACTTTAATATCTTATTAACATGAATTTTTGTATTTTTGCACTAATGGATATATATGTGCATGCATTTATATGTGTGTGTGTACGTATAATAAGACCTATTTCCATTTTCATTTGAATCATAAATGACTTTTGTATTTCTGTTTTTACAGCATCTCACGATTGTTCAGCTAGTATGTTTCAATATCGTTAAGGATCTCTGTGTTTTAGTGTAGGAAAAAAATGCCTTTCTGTTTGGATATATAAAACATAATCACACACCRAACTACAGCTAATACAAGAGAAAATGATTCGAAGTAGGACAATCACCATTTTTAAGAAATCTACTCTCAGTTATAAAATATTAACTATTCCAAACTACTTTCAAAACCGAGTTGATAAGAAATAGCAAAAGTTTGAAGAAAATGTGAATTTCTGTTTTTAAGAATTCAGAGTTGTAATCAGTATTATCAAATATACCACAAGTAAAAGAAAAATTTGTACTTTTAGATGCAGTTGCACACAGTAAGACGTGCAGATTTAACTGTGCGGGTGCAGTATGTTAGGTTCCCCTTGCTATTTCCCCATAAAGAATCTCAGGGTTTCATATTCATGGCTCTAATTGCACCAAGGGGTTGTTTGGCTGCCTGCAGCTTTACTCCTCTCCCCTTTGCTGAAAAAGCTGCTGCTTGTTAGGTGTTTTAACAGCTGTCTCTTTGCCGCCCACTTCGACTGTTTCATCACCCATCTGCTGCGATAGCCCATTTTATGTCTGTTTGCAATGACACTTTTCCTGAAGACATCTAAAGACACTTATCTGAGGGTGCTCCAGCAGACAGGTCCGGTGACCTTACAGCGCCTGGACAGTCACAACTGGAAGACACTCACAAGTGCCTGTAAAGTCAAAGGATCTTTTTGCTCTTCCTCTGGCAGCGATAAGGGAGAGCCACACACGGGCTGGCTGGGGCTCCAAGTCCAGCAGAGCCCTAAGCGAGTGGCAGGGGTGGCCCTTCTCTCCACTGCGGCTGCTCTAATCAGCAGAACCGTTAACCTTTGCTCTTTCAGTCTAGCCAGTCTGCATACCTAGGGCCGGGGCAGAGCTGCTTTATGAGGCTTTCCAAAGCCAGACGGCTGCAATCAGCGTGCCTGCCGCCCCGGCGTGCGGCAGACTGCACGGCTGCCCCAGGCAGCACAGGCCTCAGCAAACGCCCTCTTGGCCATGGGAGACCCTTCCCTTTTGTCACCTGCCTTTTCCTTACAGCCACAGTTATGTGCTGACCCTCCAGAGCCAATAATAACAGCATGGGAACTCAGCACCACTTCTTTTGTCTACTGCAGGCTAACTTCTGTCCAAATGTAGTGCTAAGCTATAGATGTGATTCCTTATGGAGCATATTGAGGAACCTGACTAACACATGGGCAGAGRTTTGCTCTTAGTTTGTTGTGGACATCAAGGCTAATAAACACCTCTTGCAGTAGGAGAGTCAAAGAGCAAAAATCTAAACACTGCCAACCAATAAGTGCCACTGAATTACCAGCAGCCACTTGCACTCCACTGGTCACTGGATGTGTGTGCAACATGTTGGCTTCAGTCTCCAAGAAATCAGTGTAAACAAATCCATGGGCATGAGTCCTTAGCTTATAACAGCCTTCCTCTGATGACCCCCAGCCCACTATTTGGAAAGTACAGACAACCATCCAGACACCCTCAGACACATTGTTTGTGTTTTAGGAATGCAGAATCACATTTCAGGAGACCCTTGAAGATGAAGATCAAGACATTTATTACACAAACRGTTCCAGAGGAAGGCTGTGTGGAGAAGGGAGGACAGTTTTGAAGTGCTCGTGGTAAACTTTCTTTAAAGTCTTGTTCTGCTTTATCTTTTGCCAGGTGTTGAGTGAAATCTCCAATCTAAATTATCTTTTAAATAAGTCAGGATGTACTTTTGTTTGGCGATAGACTTTCAGGCAATGTAAGTGCTCCTTCCTCCCTTCCTCCCCCACTCTACAATGTGCTGAGTCTTCTCTAAACACAGGGATAAGACATGGAGCAGGAAAGTCACACAGCACATTTATGCTGATACTTGGGGTAGTTTTGACATTCCTTTTATGCAGAGCTTGAGAAATAACAGTCTCTTAGGGCTGTACAACAGGAATCAGTGAAAGCAAGTATATGCCTTGCTTACACTGACATTACCCTTACACAGAGCGGCTGAGTTGGGTCAAGATGACAGTGTGGTGAATCACTGTTCAACACAGACTGTTATTGCATTATACATGCCAGTGATATCATCTTAAATATATTTAAGTACAGTTGTCAGTGGGATTTGCATAGGTAAATGAATGAGGACTAGAGTTATTACATCGTGCAGGTTTGACTACCATGTGTGTTTTATTATTATATATTTTTTTCTCTGCATCCATAGCCAGGAAATAAATCTTTCCATTCCCAAATCATCATTGATCACAAAGATTACTAATACCAGCAGATGCAACATATTCTCACATTCCTTAAAAAGCATGATCTTTCTGTTCGCTGCTTGTTCCCTTGCAGATTTGACCACACAAGAGCTCACAACTCTCTGGCAGCTTGGTCTCTTTAAAGAACCTGAAGTCAGTCAAGGCAATTCAATAAAAAAATGATGAGTCAATGATTCATGGAAAATAATATTTCCTTTCCACTAGTATTCCTGTTTCTTTTAGTATGCATTTGTTTGGGAAAGGAAGATGCTCTTCCTCCCACTCCTTTAGCCCTAGAGTCCTTTAGCTTTTTTTTTCTTTTTCTTTTTCTTTATTTTTAATTACATTGACTTTTCTGTGAGATGAGTGCTGGAAATTTATTATTCTCATTGTGAAATTGCTGGTGTTTTAAATTATGGCCCTGGATATTGGACCTGTGATAGTCCTGACCTTGCACTTGATATTAAGACAGTTTTATTGTCTAGCTGATCTCTCCCATCTTTTACAAAATAGGTTTTCTGGAAGCTGCCATGCCTCTCCTTTGATGCAGGACTTTTTTCTGTGCAGTTTAAAGCTTTTTTTCCTGTCTGTTTACTTCTTCCCTGCCTGAAATCCCACGACTAGAAGAATCAGACTTGCTTCTTGAAGACTTAATACCTTAATTCAAACATAGCCACTTATTAAGCCTCTGAGCTCAAACATGTCCTTCTTGCAGAAGATGTTGCTGAATATTGGTGTATTGCATAATCCTACAGGAAATAGTTTGGTCAGGCTTCAGAGACAAGTTGAGTATTTTCCTGTTTCAGAAGAGGGATTGAAGGGGAAAGATCTTGCTATTTGGCTATTGTTATAGCAGCCTTTCATGAGGCCCCAGGTTTGCATACATGACTCACTTTAAGAGTGAGGTGTTTCCCTTCCCTCTCTGCAGAGTAGAGCTGGCTCTTCGCAATGCATCAGTTCTGAAAATTACAGCAGTTGTGCACAAATTACTAAATAGTTCCTGCAAAGTTCCTAAGTTCCTGCAAAAGTGAATTGCAAGGCACCTCTCTCGAGTTATAGGTCCAAGGAAATGACTTTTTATCTCTCACCGTTTGGTTTTACACTCTCTACCCTAATAGGATTTCTGTTCTATTCTGGTTCTCCGACCTCAAAAAGGATATAGTCCTGCTAAGTAAGGTGCAGCAAAAGGCGGAAAAGGTGATGCTATGTATGACAGCTGCCACACAGTTCTTTGCTGGGGTGTTTTGCTCAGTAAATAGAATTAAAATGAGATGTGAACATCATCAGTGACTGGAGAAAAAACCTTGTTTAATGTCTCCTCCAATAATGATCATGTGGGGTCCTTTCCCCTAGGAGAGGGACTATCAATTATTGGAAATAGGAAATAATAGCTTCAAAGCAAGCAAAGCACAATCAAATTCCTTGCCTCAGAACATCATAGATATTAGAAGTTTTCTCTTGGAAAAAAAAATAGAAGTGCAGGGCACTCTTAAATGCTAGCATATTTCATGAAGTTCAGAGATCTATAAACCCTAAGTCTGTGGAGTATGAATGAACAGTCTGGAGAAGCACCACTACATACTCACTTTGTAATACTATTCCTGAGGCATCTACCATTGGTTACACTTGAAAACAGAATTATCAAACCAGACAGACCTTTGATCTGTTGTGATATGGCCACTCTTGTTTCTTTTTTCTTTACAGTCCCCATATGTTGCTAGAACATCTGGTCAGTCAGATGTGTTAGCTGCATTTTAAGAAGCCAGGAAGTCTGGTTAACACATAGCCTTTGCACACTGCAGCTACCAGGCTTTACAAACAGACGTGCACAGTGCCTCTGCTGCAGTGCACTGCACAGCAGCACACTTCTGGCTACCACAGCAGAGGCGCACATGGTGCACATGGTTTCCCATCATTACAGATTTCCCCAGCCGGAGGCCAGAGAATAAGCTATTGTTATTGGAACTCAGTGACAAATAACAAAATTTCAGAGATCAATCTCCAGTCCAATTTATCACATGATGTTCTGTAGGCCAGTCACACTTCCTGTGAATAGATTGATATTAAAAAAATCAAAACTTGCTCCATCAGCTTCTATGCAGGAAAATGATATACAAGAAACTTGCAATTAAATACGAGCCTTATTATTCTCTGGGCACAAATGTAAGCTCCCTTAACATGAATTATTTGTGCTGCCAGTGGGAAGAATAAATCCCTAAGGCAGGTGGGATGGGAATCTGGAGAGATCAATAGAGCTGTCCCTGAGCGTGGGCTTTCCTAGTCCTCCCCACAGGGTGGTGGTAAAACACTAGATACTCACTGCAGCCTRCTGTCTCTGAGGCGTAGGCATGTCTAGAAAGGAGAAAACTGCTTCGGCCTTTTAAATTTTGATGAACCAATACTGCTTTCCAGCCTGCAGGAACCCTGTTCGGTTGCTTATTTCCCTAGTGATCAAAGGTCTTGGCTGTCTACAACAGCTGTTGGATTCACATGCACTAACTCTAGCAGGGAACAGTTTCTGGGCATATGCACACTCTTGCAGCTTCTTCCAGTACAATGAAATTAAATGGCAAAACAATAGGCAGTGCCCAAGGGCTTTCCTTCCTCCCCATATGATGTCCTGAGGTATCCAGGACACAGACATCCTGCTCACATGAGGAAATGTTCACACTGAGGGCTAAGCACGCTGCCCTCATGATCTCAACGTAGGTGGACACATCTGGGCTGCAGAAGCAGTAGCACATCTGGAAAAAATGGTTGTCAAGCAACAGCCCATCACCCATCCTTATATATGAAGGATTAAGGGGAAAATTTTAACATGGAAGAGGACTCTGAATAAAGGTATTGTGCAGTACATAGTTTAACATATTACAGTACAGCTATGGGGCCCCTTCCTCCCCCCCAAAAAAGAARAATGAAGTGAACAGAAGATTCCTCAAAGTCTGAGGTGTTTATCTAGATCTAGCTTGGACTGTACAACAGTGATTTAACCTGTCATTCATTGACACGATGGAAATTTCTCATAAACTTTAACTAAAATCTTATGCTTTAAAAATTTGTAAAACATATTTTACTTACTCCTGCCTGACCTGGTTCCCACATTCCCACTCTCCTGGGTTTTTGAGTTCTCTGTGAAGATCAGCTTGTACATCCTGCCAGGAAAAGGTTCAGTGGAAGCTACAGTATGAACACCACGCTGGCAGTAGTGCACACATCCTTGTGTAAAACATCCAGCTCAAGAAAATACCTTGCCAACAAAACAGCCTCTCTGAAAGTAAATGTAGGTTAAACACACTGTAAGTGTCAGATCAGTATTTATGTTATTGTTATCTTTTGTTACACAATACAAAATATTTTTATTAGCAGGTCTGGGAAGTGCTATGCGAATTTAGTGTCTGAAAATTTGCAGCTTTAAGCTTTAGGTTTTCACAAGTCCCCAGTTTGTTCTCTCCCAAGATGAGGGGCAACTGAATGCTGCTGGCAGCTTTTGTTAGTCCAGCTTGTTTTCAGGTTTGCAGTTAATAAATATGTGACAAATAAACACTTCTAAATGATCACATTTGTGTATCAGTTGAGGCCAGATAACAGATTTGTTGTTATTCAAGGTAACTTATTACCTCAATTAAAATAACCAAGATGCATGATTTCTAGTGGATCAAGGTAAATCAGTTGGCCACTGCCTTAAGTGATTTCAGGACCAGAGTTGAGCTCTACAGCAATTAAGTATCAGGGATTTCAAGCAGCATGGAAGGAACTCCTCACGAGCTGGTCTCAAAGTTAAAGATTAAACTTGCACAGAAGAGGCTGCTTCTGGATGAAGATCATGTTCAGGTTGTTATTTATACTCCTTAGGAAAAAACAGCTTGTCCTGCTGTGGTAATTGACACTTCCAGATCAATAGTACAGGCTGAATCACCACCGTCTGAAAGCAGCACAGGGCCTTGGCTGACTGAAAGGACGAGGCCATGTCCTTGTTACACCTCGGGAAGTGCAATCCCATCTGGCGCTG
This sequence comes from Nothoprocta perdicaria, assembly GCF_003342845.1. NCBI lineage: Eukaryota > Metazoa > Chordata > Aves > Tinamiformes > Tinamidae > Nothoprocta > Nothoprocta perdicaria. The sequence continues at coordinate 2,236,731 of NW_020454139.1, read as the reverse complement.
TTTAGCTGAAGCTTTGTAGGAAATAAACTGCCTTCTGGCTTCTGAAGTTTGTCCTTTCTCAACTAGACCCAGAAAGGACAGAGGAAGACTTTGTCCAGATTTTTTTGGTTTTGTGTCTTGTTGGATAAAGAGATTTCATTCTCTTCTTGGCTGATGAATAACTCAGGTATATCCTACACTTCAGTCTGAAACAGATGCGTAGGGACAATTATTGTGAAATCTGTATAACTGTGAGTGATATGWACAGTCAGGGATCTAGCTCTCTCAAAATGAAAGAAACAGTGAAATAGGAGGCATCAAACTGAGACATCACTTAGCAAATTTCTTCACATGTCTCATGAATAAAACTCATGGCCACAGGATGTTTTTTTAATGCAATTAAGAGCAGACTTAAAAGGCTAATGGAAAAGAAACCTACTGAAGACCCCAAACGGGTAGAAAACAAGTGCCTCTGATTAAGTCCTTGAGCAGCACAGTGTTGGTGCTGGGAAAACGCATCTGTGAGCTTGCCCTCCCTCGGGCTCCCACATTTGGCTGCTCTCTTAGATGCCTGCCAGGCTGAATGAACCTTTGATCTTTCATGTTGCTGTTTTGCTCCTCTGTGTTATGAGAGAATTCGCTCTGGGATCCCTACAAGCAGATTTCTCCATTGGCTTAAATGCTCTGGCCAATCTTATTCTAACATTGCTGTTTTCAGTGAACAACCTTTCTTGCGTTTATTGCTATGGGAAAGAGGCAAGAATGTTTTGTAAGTTTTCAGAGGTTTGAAAGAGTAGTGCAAGGATGAAATAAAATATAATGATGCTTCATCAGGCAAAACTAAGATGCTGGAAAAGATACAGGAGATGGAGTCTCTGTAGCATTCATAATAGTTTGAAAGCTTAGATGCAGTGTGTACCACCTGCAATCACGTCTTTGAAGTATTACTTATTAACCACGATCATTAAAAAGTAATTGTAAAATTTAAGGCAATACCTACTGATGGGAGAGAACAAGGGCTTCTGGGTTCAATTGCCTGGTGCTGCAAAACATTTCACTTGCCAGTGCTCCTTTAATGGCAAACTTGGAAGAAGCACAGGCTGTTAAACATCCCTCTTTCATCTGCAACTGAAAGATACCTTGGGATAGAAAACACTAAAAAAGCTGTATATATTTTTCCCCACCTTAGAATTGAAAGCCCTTTGTATTTGTTTTACTACCTTAAAAGCCTGCGCAGCAGTCATGCTGCATGACTACACGACAGAGAGCATCCCCAGGAGACAGAGCGCAGTGGCTCTGCTCCACTTCGCGCAGGATGCCGCGTATGCCTTCACTGTTACTGGTAGAGGCTTCATGAGAGATGAGCAGGTCTGGTGATGCCTGTTAGACTGCATTGACATATGAGCTCATTCTGCCCTGAATATGTGGCTCTTTAACCAGTAAGAAGCTCAGCATATGCTGCTGTGGCTCTACTTGACGCCAGGGCCGAGCAGTCCCATTTTCAGTAACCTACTTCCTGTAGTGATGACATCTACTGATGTCTTCCCACAGCTCCACATGGCTGTGTAAGAAACCAGAGAGCTTCCTTCTCCCCTGTCCAAGCACTCAGGGGTGAGCTGCAGAAAGGCCAACACAGGCCTGCTGATACAGCAGGTTTATCTTCTCACATGTGGGGTGCACATCAGAATATCAGTCTTCTTATCTTCGTTATCTTTTGCACCTTGCAGCTTGCATTCTGTTGGTGCTGCTGGAGATTTGCTCAGAAGGACAAAAACTTGAGATTCCCTCAAGTTGGAGGGAATTCTGAAGTTGGAGATTCTCTCAGAAGAGAAAAACTTGTTTCAAGGAGACAAAAAATAACGTAGGTGTTTTGGAACACAGCAATATGACCATACGCAGAAGTACTGGCATTTCAGCTGGAGAAATGTCTAGCTGGAAGCAGCCTCTTGTGACAATCCTCAGTCTGCAGAGACATGCTACAGACCCTGGACAAATCACTTAGCAGCCTCTATTCCCTCCAAATAAAACCAGACATTACAGTTTTAGTCTTGACTCATCCACACACTCTGGGTAAAAAGGGATTATGGCCAGTGACATCACTTATCGATTAATTAGTTAACTTTTTATCAAGACTTGAGAAAATAGATCATGGCATTGGTTGTCCTGATGGTATCTGACTCCCTTCCATCTGAAATGCTCCCCTCAAAAACCTGCCTCAGGGTAGGTGGGGTCTGGGCTGCTGTTCTCATCAGCTCCCAGGCTTCACCCGTGTCCTGAAGTGCTGAAACATCCCCCATTGCCTGCACTGTGAGAGTGCAAGACGGCCCTTGAATGCAAAAGCAAGCAGCTAAACAGCTGTGGCATAAAGTTGTTACTTTACTTCCCCCCCATTCCCTTCTACTTATTCCCAGAGGAATTCTAAATCCAACCCCATTTTAGCTCAGTGTTCAATTATTAAACACACTATGTACCTGGATATTAACAAACAGCAAAAAAAAAAAAGTGCTTAAGAAATAAGATTTGTGCTTATACATACATAAACAGGATAGTTCTTCAGTTGCTGAAAAAGGAAAGAAATTAGCCTCTCCTCTCCTCTCCTCTCCTCTCCTCTCCTCTCCTCTCCT